>NC_052065.1:40480630-40798123 GCF_903992535.2 Arvicola amphibius | reverse complement strand
ACACACGTGTGTGTATGTGTGTATATATATGCAACATATAAATGCCTATAATGACATATTTATAATAAATATAGCCTGCTCAGTCTGCAGAAAAGCTTTTATGAGTGAAATTCCCTATTACAAAAGTCACTATCTTCTAGTTGATGTCTATTTCTGATGGCTCTTATATTCCCATCCCCTTTGCTAAAGATTTCTCTAAGACTTAGTTGTAAGGGTTATATTGCAGATGTATCTGGCATATTTCTTAGCTGATCTGAAATTGATTTTTTTACATTGGGAGGTAGTAAATAATGTATATCTCTTTTAATTGAGTAATTTGATGTTGTGTTACTATTAATTTTATACATTTTTATTTAATAATTTACAACATCTACCTTTTTAGGTAACAAGTATACTTTTAGGAATAAATTTATTTCATTGCTATTTATAATTTTATAAATGGTTTATTGAGAGTGTAATTGATTTTAAAATAATGCTTTCTCACACTTTGTAAGTTTAGGACTCAAATTATGTTTAATTTTGAGGGTATTATAAAAATGCCTATTTGTGCTCTGTAGCTAAGTACTATTGATTGTACAGGACTTGGGAGGGGGTAAATAGAGAACTTACACAGTGGAAAAAAATTAAATATACTCATATAATATAGGCTTCCTATCTATAATATAGAAAGAACTTCAGAAAGTCAATAAAAAAATCTGATTGAAAACAGAGAGTAGATCTAAATAGTTTCCAAAAAGCATGAGAACAAAATCTGTACATGACTAAATGCCAAATTAGAAAAATAAAAATCAAAACACAATATCATCTTACCCAAATAAAATTTTCTATTATCCAAAAGAGTAGGACCACAGGTTTTAGTAAAGATGTTTAAGGAAGGGAATTCTCAAACACAACTGTTGGGCATATAAATTAGTACAGTATCTATTGAAAATATGAGGACAACTCAAAAATTAAAACCAGAGTTAATGGACGCAAAAAATTCACTCTTAATAACATCCTGAAGAAATAAAATATATTGGCATGTTAAATCCTGTGTTTACTGTCATACTATAAAAACATCTAAGAAATGTATAGAATCTAAAGTTCAATAATAAACAGATAAGTAAAACTTGGTATGTATATATAAATGAGAAGCAGTTTCACATAAAATAACCACTGCTTTTATTTTTATTATACTTGTTATAACTGAAGGTACTTATGTAAACTGAATACACAAAAGGACTACTTGATCTTATGCATATGTGTGTTGTAAATTACTTAAGTTTATAGAAGTTTGGAAAGTAATGGTAGTGACTAGGTGAAGCAATGTAGAAGGTATGATAAATATTTACTTATAAATAGACAAGGGTGAGGAAGTCTATTATACTATTATTGCTATGTTGTTTGCCTATAAACAGTATGCTGAAATTATAAACCAGCTACAGTAAGTTATTTTGTAGGTATTCATTATTTTATTTTTCTAGAAAAAATCACTTTGAATAATTTGATGTATGGCCCTTCAATATTTTGTCTTTTCAGCTTGTGTGCATAAATTTAAATATACAGTAAAGAGGACATTAAAACTTATTTCAAATAATTTTCATTAAAAATATTTTGTAGTTTTTTAGAAAACAAAAATTTAATAAAATAATAAATGTATGAAAAATAATTTATTTATATTAAACATTTTATAATGTATATATGTATAATTACATCATGTATAGTCATTACTGTTTTTGTTTGTACATATCCATAAAGAGAAATTTAATTCAATAAAATATTAATAAAAAGAAATTTCTTTTATATGTATGGTGGAGGAAGACTGCCTGCTGCTTGTTGGTTCCTGGATACTCAATAATCACACAGAAACTGTATTCATTAAATCATTGCTGAGCCCATTAGCTTTAGCTTCTTATTGGCTAACTCTTACATCTTAATTTAACCCATATCCATTAATCTGTGCATCAAGACAAAGTTGTGGCCTACCAGCAATATCTCGGGGTATCTGTGTCTGTCTCCGGTAGCAGCTCCATGGCTTCCCTTCTGACTCTGCCTTCTTCCTCACAGCATTCAGACTAATTTCCCCCACCTACCTAAGTTCTGTCCTGCTGTAGGTCTAAAGCAGTCCTTCATTAACTAATGGTATTCACAGCATACAGTGGGGAATCCCACATAACATATTCATATATATATATATATATATATGAATATATATATATATATAGTCTTGCTCCAATTACTACTAAATTTGCATAGAGGTATCCATATATCCATATTTCTGAAACACTTGTAAGTATATTTGCTTTAAAATCATATTTGGAATAAAACTAAATCAAATAAAAATACAGTATTAAAAGGTTTGTGAGTAATGTTGACAGGGAAACATAGTTCTTATCTCAAAGACAAAGATGAGGGAACATTACCATGGATTTCTCCAAATTCTAATTCATATTATTGGAGAAGTTGCATGACATTTTATAGAAACAGAACAAAGACATATATATTAAATATATTTCTATTCAAATGAACTCGTAAAAATATAAGGTTAGTAAGTTAAAACAAAATAAGTATGTCTTTGTTATAGGCTTTAAATAATTTCTCAACAGATTATTATGCTTTGGGTTTCTGGAACAAAAGGGGATGTTTGTATATGAAAAAATTATTTATATGATAGTAACACAAATATTACATAAAGCAAAGAAGTATATAATAATTTATTACTTAGTGTACTTAGTAGTCCACATGATTTGTAAATAGTAATAATTTATATAATATTAACCTAAGGAATTAGGTGTTTGGATCTGCAACTTTCAAACTGCTCATTACTACAGTTTTAATAAATCTTGTGGAATATTTGATTCAAGCTTTATTTATTAAGCATTTAAGAAAACAATTTAAAATACTTTTTTATTAACTAAGTTTATTTACAAGCACAATAATACAGAAGAAAATTGTTAAATTTTCATTTCAAATGCATAAACATATTTAAACTGTAAACTAATAAAGGGACTTTAGATAACAAGAAAGATGCTGAAGCCGGGCGGTGGTGGCGCACGCCTTTAATGCCAGCACTCGGGAGGCAGAGGCAGGCAGATCTCTGTGAGTTCGAGGCCAGCCTGGTCTATAAGAGCTAGTTCCAGGACAGGCTCAAAAAAAAAAAAGGAAAAAAAAAAAGAAAGATGCTGAAATTTTCCCTTAAGGGGAATTTTTAATACATATGTAGTTTAAAGACTGCTTAATAGAATTTAAAAAAATTTAAAATGTTCCTTTTTAGCAAATGCTAGATATTATATAACTGAAAATTTCTACTTTGGTTTATTGTTTCATGAGAAATACAATTTTATTATATTATTTTTTACCATAGACATAAATCAATAGTCATATATCAATAATAGTCATTGGGTATGATAAAATTTGTATTTTCTCATGAAACAATAATCAAGAGTAGAAAAGAAAGTTGTGTAACTGAAAGCACTAAACATTAAAACCTGACAGAAGGCACAGATGGTACTATGGTAAGTGTTCTGTCTAATTGCAGGAAAACCTTTCCTCATGGGCAAAGCACTCTAGACCTTCTTTAAATGTCTTTCATGTATAGATCATTGGGACAACAGAATTATTGTAAATTGTGCTAAATCTCTAGAGAGTGGAAAGGTTATCTGACAAGAAATTCTCAATGATAGAAAAGATTCTTCAAATACTCAAAACATGTCCAATAACATTGTCCTAAGGGTGAAGTAAGAAAATGATACAAAGAAATGCCACTAAATTTTCTCATGTGGAGAATTATTTTTGATATGTTACATACATTATTTTATAAATTGGCATTGTGAAACTTTTATTGAAGGAAGACATCTTCAAATTTAAATAATACTTATATCTTTCAATGTCAGATATCTTTGGTTTTAGCCTTTTACTTTTAGGGAGTAATCAGACAGATAAGCAATTTAATTAGTTTTATTAATTTTAGAATTCATAGGCAAAGACTTAATTCTTTAGGTATTGTTAGTCAACATTATTTGCACATTTATTTATCCTTGACATAATTAGTATGATAGTTTTAATGAGGCCAACTCTATTCTTGTGACTCAAACAATAAAATTATATTTAGAAACCCCATACTATTGATTATAAGAAAGTCAGTGTTTAAATATTTTAACTTTCAATTATATCAATAATTTAACAGATATAGTTGAAATTATTACAAAATAGATGTTTTCCAGTGAATGTAGGGGAAATAGTTTTATCAATTACATTATATATTGGAAATATTTGCTTAATAAATTAAGTAAGGAATTTGTAAAGAGAATGAACTATAAAAACTATTTAGGGTCACAAAATAACATTTATAAACATATTTTAATATTGGTTTCTCATATACTACATCCTAATATTGCTTCTCCTTCCCCCACATCTCCTAAGCCCTTCTTTCCATGTTCCTTCTCCCACAGATCCCCTCTTCCTTCTTTCCCTTTCAGAAAAAAGCATGCATTAAAGGAATATCAAGCAACTACAGCATAACAAGTTTCAATAAATCTAGGTACATATACTAATACCAAGGCAGAATAACAAGCATCTTAAAAGCAGGCAAAAGGGTCACAGACAACCACCACTCCCACCTTTAGGAGTCCCACAAGAACACCAAGTCTCATAATTATAACATATATGCAAAGAACATATGTTAGACCCAAAGAGGCTCCCTAATTGTCACTTCAGTCTCTGTGATACCTGCTTCATTGATTCTGTGGCTTTATTCTTGTGATATCCTTGACTTCTCTGAGTCCTACAAACCTTCCTTTCCCTTTTCTGCAGTGTGCTTCCAGTTTCTTGTAATGTTTTGTTGTGTGATTCTGTATCTGCTCTTATTCATTGCTGAAAGCAGTCTCTCTTGTGACGACTGGGTGGACTAGGCATGGTTTTATGAGTATAGAAAAATATCATTAGGAATAATCTCATTAATTTATTTTGGTTTTATATCATGTTTGGATATATCCTTAGTCTCTGCTATATTCAACAGATTTTTCTTGGTCCTCCAGACTTTATCATGTTTGGACCCCCACTTGGGGAATGGGTATCAAACTGTACTTGTCATCATTTGGCCTCTCCAACAAGTTCATCATTACCATTACCCAGAACGTTTTGCAGGCAGGAGAAATCATAATTCAAAGGTTTTATGGATTGCCAGACATATTAGTTGCACCACTGGAAGTTTTGCCTGGTTACAGAAGCTGGCTGGTTCCAGTTTCATATCCTCTGCTACTAGGAATTAACACTGGGGTCATTCTCACAGAGTCCAGGAAGTTTCCTTTGCAAGTAAATTTCTTTTTTTTTTTTTTTTTGGTTTTTTGAGACAGGGTTTCTCTGTGGCTTTGGAGCCTGTCCTGGAGCTAGCTCTTGTAGACCAGGCTGGTCTCGAACTCACAGAGATCCACCTGCCTCTTCCTCCCGAGTGCTGGGATTAAAGGCGTGTGCTACCATCGCCTGGCGCAAGTAAATTTCTATATCAGAACCAAAATATATTGCCTCAATATCAGTCATCTCTCCCAGTACTTTCTCCCTTCTCTATCCCTTGTCTGATTCCTTCTGTTCCTGTAACCATCTGCCCCTAGTTTATCCGTGAAATTGTGTCAATTTCCATTCATTCCCCCACTTGAATCCCCCTTGTTACTTAGGATTTCCAGGTCTATTAATTGTAGTATGGTTATTCTTTACTTAATATCTAAGGTCCAGTTATAAGTGACTACATATCATATTTGTCTTTCAGAGTCTGAGTTGCCTCACTCAGGATATTTATTTTTCTAGTTGCATCCATTTGACTACAAATAACATGATTTTTTTTTTTGTAGAGTGATCCTCCATTGTGTAAATGAACCACACTTTCTTTATCCATTTTCGGTTGGGAAACATAAAGATTGTTTTTTGTTTTTTGACTATAGCAAATAAAAGCTGGTATGAAAATAGTTGCAGATGTCTCCTTGTGCTAGGATGGGGCATCCTCTGGATATAAGTCCAATTGCAGTATAGCTGTGTCCTGAAGGATTTTTTTGAGGAATTGCTATAATAATTTCTAAAGTTGTACAAGTTTTCACTACAGTGGAAGAGTGATGTCCTTTATATTTTCCCCAACATGATCCTAGCCATTTTGACATGTATAAAATGGAATCTGAATGTCATTTTTATTTTCATTTTCTTTAATACATGTAAGTATTTCTTAGTCATTTGAGAAGCCTTTGCTGAGAATTCTCAGATTAGATCTATACCCCATTTTTAATTGAACTATTTGGGGTTTTTTGATGTCTAGTTTTCTGAGATATTTATATTCTTTGGGTATTATCCTTATTTCAGGTGTAAGATAGTGAAAATATTTTCCCATTTTAGAGGATTTCTTTTTCTCATATTAAAAATTTTCAATTTCATGAAGTCCCATTTAATAATTTCCATTATTAATTCTGTGCTGTCAGTGTTCTGCTCAGGAACTTGTCTCATGTGCCAATGTGTTCAAAGCCATTCCCCATTTTCTCTTATATTAGGTTCAGTGTACCTGGTTTCATGTTGAGGTCTATGATCTATTTTAACTTGCCATATTCATACTGACACCAAAATCACATGTGGTGGTTTGAAAGAAAATAGCTTACAAAAAGAATAGCACTATTAAGAGGCATGGCCATATTAGAGTAGGTGAGGACTTGTTGGAGAATGTGTGTCACTATAAAAAGAGCTGCGGGCCACTTCCCACCACCCAGCTCCTGGCCGCTGGCTAGCTTTACCCAAAATAATTACACGGAAACTGTATTCATTTAAACACTGCCTGACCCATTAGTTTTAGCCTCTTATTGGCTAATTCTCACATCTTGATTAACCCACTTCTATTAATGTGTGTGACACCACGAGGTGGTTGCTTACCAGAAAAGATTCTAGCCTACATCCATCTCAGGTCGAAGAATCATGGTGACTGACTCATTTCCCTTCTTCCCAGCATTCTGTTCTCTCTACCCCACCTACCTATGTTCTGACCTATCAGACCAAGCAGTTTTCTTTATTAAATAACCAATGAAAGTAACATATAGACAAATGACCCTCCTCCATCATGTCACTGTGGAGGAATACTTGTGGTCTCATATATGTGCAAACAATGATCAGTGAGACAATTCAGTTTCTGTTTCCTGTGAATCAAAATGTAAGAACTGTTGACTCCTACTCTATAACCATGTTTATTTGAATGCTTCCTTGCTTCCTGCCATGACAAAAGTTGAAAAAACTTCTGAATTTTAAGTGAGCAATCACAATTAAATATTTTCCTTTGTAAGACTTGGCATGGGCAATGTATCTTTTCATACAAAAAGAATCTAAGACACCATAAGAAGACTCAACAAAGAAAGAAAATTACAAATTTACCTCATAAACAATGATGCCAAAACACTCAAAAAATTCTAACATATGAAACCCCAAAGCACATCTATTAGGTTATCTACCATGATCAAGTAGGCTTCATCTCAGAAATACAAGGATTGTTAAACATATGAAAACCTTTCATTGTAATCTACCATATAAACAGACTGAAAAAAAGCACATAATCATGTCCTTTTATGCTGAACAAGTTCTTGATAATATTCAACACCTCTTCATGATAAAGGTCTTGGTGTGATCAGGGATATGCAGGACATACAAAACATAGTAAAAGCAATTTACAGCAAGCCTTTAATCAATATCAAATTAAATGGAGAAAAATTCAAAACAATTCCACTAAAACCAGGAAGAATCCAAGACTGTTCACTCTCAGTATATCTATTCAATATAATACTTGAAGTTCTAGCTAGAATAAGACAACTGAAGGAGATCAAGGGTATACAATTTGGAAAGGAAGAAATCAAAGTATCATCATTTGCAGATGATATAATAGCATATATCAGTGATCCTGAAAATTCTACCAGAGAATTTTTATCATTAATTAATACCTTGAGCAAAGTTGCTAACTAGAATATTAACTCAAAAAATCAAAAACCAGAAAAGAAGGAAAACAAAACAACAAAACACACAAGCAATCACAAATGTCACCTATATACAAAGGGCACTTGATCTGAGAAAGAAATCTGGGAAACAACACCTGTCACAATAGCCACAAATAATGTAAAATATCTCAGGGTAACTCTATCTAATCAAGTGAAAGACCTTTATGACAAAAACTTCAAAAAATAAATAAATTCCTTTGAAGAAAGGAATTTAAGATATTAGGTGACAGAAAGATCTCCCATGCTCTTGGTTCGTGAGAATTAACATAGTAAAAATGGCCATCCTGTCAAAAGCTTTCTACAGTTTCAATGCATTCTGCATCAGCATTGCAAAAACAATTCTTTTTATTTATTTTACATACCAATCATATTTTTTATCCCTTTTCCCCTATTGCTACTTCACCCCAGCCTCCATTCTACCCCCATCTCTTCTTTCTCTGTCTCCATTCAGATGAGATAAGACCTTCCATGGGAATCAACAAAGGATGGAAAATCAAGTTGAGGCAGGAGGTTGGTTCTCCTATCTGTATCAAGGTTAAACAAGGCATCACAGCATAAAGAATAGGTTCCAAAAAGCCAGATCATATATCAGGGACAGGTCCTGGCCCCACTACTAGGGGCCTCACAAATGACCAAGCTATACAACTGTCATCCAGATACAGAAGGCCTAGGGCAGTCACATGTCAGCTCCCTAGCTGTCCATCTAGAGTCCAACAATCTATAATTCTTTATAGACATTGAAAAGACAATCAATACTCACTTTCACATGGAAAAAATCCAGAATAGCTAAAAAAATTCCTATACAGTAAAATAATTTCTGGAGGTATCTTTATCCCTAATTTCATGCAGTACTACAGAGTTGTCATAATAAAACCTTCAATGGTGTTGACATTAAAACAGACAGGTGAATCAATGGACTTGAATCAAAGATCGAGACATAAATTTATATACCTATGGAACCTGATGTTTTATAAAGAAGCCAGAAATATACAATGGAAAAAAATGGTGCTTCTACAAGTGGTGCTGGTCTAACTTGATGCCTGTATGTAGAGGAATGCAAACAGAATCATACTTATAAATCTGTGTACAGTTGTGGCATTTCTAAAATCTTAGAGGTCCTGGTTATTGGAAATAATTAATATTTAATATACTGAAATACCATTAAATTTCTTATCCAAAGAAAGTTAAAAAGAATGGCTGTCTACTAGTTATTTTGATATATGTAATTATTTGTCTTCAACCATAATAACTATTTTTGACATGCTCTAAAGAAACTGTTAACTACCCGGACTTCAAAATCTCTACTGTCTGAAAATCATTTTTCTGCTCTAAATCTATGAGATCAAAGTTTTTACTTCCACATGTATGAGAGAATATGAAATATTGGTCTTTCTGATCCAGATATATTTCCCTTGAAAAAACATTCCATTCAAAGAAAATCCCAGGATATGATGTCTTAATGATGACTTTTACCCAGTATATAATGAACCAAAATACAAATATAGCCAAATACTAATGCAAAGCCTTCCTTTCCTCCTACCCAAATTAAAAACAGCATTTTTAGGTTAGTGATCATGAGAGGATGCTAGAATTGAATAAGAGACTGAATGAAATGCTAGACAACTCAGTAACCTGGGAAGGAAACAAAGAAGAAAAGACAACAGCAACTAGGACCTAGGTTTTTTATCCAGTGAGACACCTCTCTTTCCCAATAGGCAAAAGCATATTTAAGAGAATAGCAGCAAACATTATCAGTCTTATTCCTGTGAATCTTAGCTACCTGCAATTTCCTTTAGCACCACAGGATTGTAGTTTATTTAAGTAAATTTCTTAGAAGTCCAGGTCATCTTAAAATGAAGTAGACAGAACTTTCATTCACATGGATCCTAATATTTTCCTATGTTCACCTTGGAAATTCAATAGGGTAAGCACAGGAGGCTCTCCACACATATTGCTATGTAGGCATTATCCAGAGTGACCTTTGTCTTCATATCCAACTCTGTGGCATCGTGTTTTATGATGAACCTGTAGATAACTTTACTCTCATTTTGAAAAGGAAATTGAGCTATCATCAAATCTATATGTATCTATGTGTCAGAAACCTTTCCATTCCCATGCCCTAGAAGCCAGTATACATTCTATAATACTAACATAGGTAGCTAAAGGCATACAAACTGAATTTGATTTAGTAGAGCAACTGTGACCCAGAAGTCAGAGAACAAGGTGATTTGGCTAAGATGTCAAGTACCACCTTCAAATTATGAAAGAAGCTGCGGCATATTTTCTAGCATGACCAGCATAACCATTCCCTTAAATGTCCACTTTTCCTGGAATTGAGCATGAGTTGAGGCACATCAGTGGTATACCAGATCATCCTGTTCTCTTGACCTTGGCAGTCCTCCAGGAGCCAGAGCATGCCAGATAAAATCAGCAACCATGTGAAAACCACACAACACAGCTACCTGCATTCTGACCCAGCGTCATCAGGATGCCATGACCTAAAACTTACTGAAGGGTAAGAGTCACTGAACATTGAGACTGTACATATCTGGATAGACACATAAAATTTATCTTTATCATTGATATATAATGATACAGCCCTATCTCCTGATATGTGGAGATACTTAAGAAATTTATTTTTAAATGTTCTTGTTCTCCCATGGGACTTCTAAATGCTATGCAGTGATCATTAGGAATGTGTGAACAGTCCTGGAAAGTTTCACATCTGAACATCTCTAACAGCAAGTTATGGTGGCATTGGTATTATGGGCTTACCTACATCACTGCAGTGCAAGAAGGAAGGTTCTAACTTCCACATATTGCTTGTGTCTTTTATCTGCAAAGTGGCTATTGTTCATGAAGTTAGAAGATTGTTGTAGCCATAGGTAAGAACATCAAGGTTGTTAAAAAAATCAGAAACACTGAAAGTAAACTTGGAAGCCAGTAATGAGATCATAGTGGCTCATTGTAACCTACATATTCAAATTTCTGCAGAGAAGGTATTCTTTACTTAGAACATGGTGATTTGATAATGCAGCTGAATTCGTAAGCAGTCAGTAGTTGCTAGAGACATGAGCAAGAAGCATTGATTCACCAGGGATAATGGTAGTGGATTGGATAGTCAAATGCCAGATAGAAACAACTCCAACTTTTTGTTATGAGAAACAGACAAAAGAACTGATGGCTAGATCATTTTCACATGTAACAATTCCTGGTGAGACAGAAGTTGCCATCATTTGGAGTTAGTATAAAAACTCAACTACTTGACTTCCATTACCCATGACCTCACAGTAGTTGCAGCCTTGGGCACTGTGTAGGCCTCCTTCAAGTACTACAGTAGGTATATCATTATGTTGTATAAGTCTTATAGTAATGCTCACTGGGTAGCCAGATACTGTCTGAATGTACCCACCATTGTTATAATACATAACCTCAAGAACCAGCAGGCCCATCAGGACCATATTTTATCTGCTGTATAAGGATGTAGTCCAAGAGGCCTTTACTGAGGATATAGCCTTGTAAGTAAACTTTGCCCTAAATGCTGGCAACGTGCAAGGCTTCTTCAAGAAAAGAGATTTGGTCACTGTGTTGACTGGATGGTGCCCTGGTTATGACTTCTCCTTCACCAAATATGTAGTACCTGTACTCTGATGATCCCCTGGAGTCCCTTTTCCAGCGTCTGTCAAACTCGTGCATTAGACAAGCAAAACTTGAAGCTATAGTGTGGCTCTCATGGACAGGGACACCAGGAATTATTAATACCTCTATGACTCTGTTAAGTACAATAGAGTTCATCTGCTTACCCTGTGGCCAAATCTGAGTCCAGGGCAAAAGTATACTTAGAAGGTCTCTGAATTTATCACAAGAGGACAGCATCATTGTTGTTGGTCACCTGTATACTATATAATACTACTGGAAATGAGAGAAAATATTTGTGGGTCACATAGATCTACTGAGTTTGGTTGCTATCATCTGAGACCCTTACCTGCGGAGTTCACTACAGCAGTACCTGAGAAAGTGTCCAATATGTGCCCAACACCAGCATTACCATTCTAAGAATGCTAATAGAATCAATACTTCACTCTTTACAATATGTAGATGACAGCCATTTAGGCCACTAAAATCATCAGACTCTAACATTTTAAAAAACATAATAAAAGCTGTATTGTAAAAGAAGCATCTGGTGATATTTAAGATCATCGGAAAATTTTTTTCCAACAACAGATGGAAATAGAGGCAGAGAACCACATCAGAGCACTGTACTGAGCTCCTAAGGTCCAGCTGATGAGTGGAAGGAATGAAAATATGAGCAAGGAGATCAAGACCATGAGGGGTTTACCCATTGAGACAGTTTTCCTGAGCTAATGGGAGCTCACCAACATGAACTGGACTGGTAATGAATGAGCATGGGATCAAACTAGTCCCTCTAAATGTGTTTGACAGTTGGGGCAGACTGAGATGCCACTGACAGTGGCACTGGGATTTGTCTCTATTGTATGTACTAGCTTTGGGGGAGCCTATTCTCTTTGGATGTATACCTTTTTCAACCTAGATGTAGTAGGGAGGGCCTTGAACTTGCCACAGGGCAGGGTGCCTTGCCCTCTCTTACAATTGGAGGGGGAGTGGTGGGAGGGTGTATGGATGGAGTGGGAGGAGGGGAGGGAGTGTGAATTTGTATTGGTATTTTTGAAGTAAGAAAATAATAATAATAATGATAATAATAATATAGAAAATCATCTGATCCACCCAATGATTTAATATATAAGAAATAAGAAAAAACTAAATGAAAATATTATATTTCCAAAATTAGAGATTAACTCTCTCCAAATTTGCCAAAGATGGCAATATTGTTGAATACATAAGAAGATATTAAATGCTTACAAAATTCAAATGACAGTTAAAGGAACATAAGACAGCAGTCAAACAAAAATAGACAATTCATCTTAAGAAGGAGAAATGTTGCAAGCACTTCTCTTGGATGAGAACCAAGGTGAAATATTAGGCATGGTCAGATCAATAAACCAAGTATATTTGAATAAAAAGTAGAAAACTTCCAATAAATATAAAACATTGCAATTAAAGTATGTATGAGAGTCTCAAAAATTATACAAGAAAAAAGCATATCAGAACTTTAAACAAGGACGTTTTATGTATTCAACCCAGCAATGACTAAATGATTTTTCAATTAATGATGATGGCTGCAAAGACATTTAAGAAACCATTTAAAGAACAATATATAAATTTTTGGAATGTTCAAAGGGAATATTCTCTAATATATCATACATTAGGCTCTAACTAGTTTGTATATATTTAATATTATTTATACCATATTATAAATTTCTGACCATTTTGGAGTGAGAAACTACAAGTCCTCTGGGATAAACAATGAATCATTGAAGAAATAAAGTGGGAAAATATTAAGAAAGTCTTAAAAAATTAAATAGAGCCTGTACCAGGAGATCCATCTGGAGGGGTAAGAGTGTGCCCAGGAAACAGAATACAGGTACATTCCAATTCCCTAAACGTTCTGGCCATTCAGCAGGGCTTCTCCCCAGCTACTGGATTTCGCTATTTATCCCATCCCAGCTTGCCCCCAAGGACACCTTTCCATCTGCACGGTCCTAGGATCCCCCAACTCTGCTTGCTTTGAAGCTGAGGGTCTGGGGACACAGTGCTGACTGCTACTGCAACAGGGATTTTTTTGTTCCATATGATCCTGTATCTACCAAGCCTCCCTTTTGTTTGTGAGGTCCTTGGCCAGCAAATGGTCCTGCTCCTGTACCAGGAGATCCATCTGGAGGGGTAAGTGTGTGCTTGTATGCTGGCTGCATGCCCCCGGAACGGAGTACAGGCACCCTCCAATTCCCTAAACATTCTGGCCATTCAGTGGGGCTTCTCCCTGGCTACTGGCTTTCTCTATTTATCGCATCACAGCTTGCCCCCAAGCACTTTCCAATTGTGGGGTCCTAAGATCCCCCAAATCAGCCTACTTCAGGGCTGAAGGACTGGGGAAACAGTGGTGAGAGCTACTGCTGCAGGGGTTTCTTTGTTCCACATGACCCTGCACTTGCCAAGCCCACCCTTTTGCCTGCGAGGTCCTTGGTCATCAAGAGGCCCTGCTCCTGTACCAGGAAATACATCCAGAAGGGTAAATGTGTGCCTGCCTGACCGGTTGGACACCCAGGGAATGGAGTACAGGCCCCCTCCAATTCCCTAAATATTCCCAGGCATTCAGCAAGGGATCTCCCCAGTTACTGGATTTGTCTATTAACCCCATCCCATCTTGCCACTAAGCACACCTTTTCATCTGTGCGGTCGTTAGATCCACCACCACAGTCTACTTCAGGATGGAGGGAATCTGAAAGCAAACTCCAGTGCTGAGGGGACCTAAGAGGGGGAAGAAAAAGAAAAACCTCCAAGTACACAGCCACAGCAAGATTTGACCAAGATGCCAAGACTCTCCTGACCACATTTGAAGGAAGAGATGGGCAGGCACCAATGCAAGAATTCTTCCAACAACCTGAAAAGCAACATGATAACGCCAGAATCTAGCAAACATGCAACAGGAAGACTTAAACACTCTAATCCAAAAGTAGAAGAAATCAACTTTAAACATAACATTATGAAAGTGATAGAGACCCTTAAATAGGATGTGAAAAACTCCCTTAAAGAAATGGATGAGAAGAATAACAAAAAGTTAGAAGCAATGAATAAATTCCTCAAAGATACCCAAGAAAACAAACAAAGCAATCAAACAGGTAATGGAAACAATTAAAGACTTAAAGACTGAAATGTAGGTAATAAAGAAAACACAAACCAAAAGATGGCTGGATATGGAAAATCTGGGTAAACAAACAGGAACTACAGAGACAAGTATAACCAACATAATACAAGAGATAGAAGAAAGAATCTCTGTAGAAGGAAGCGGCAGGCTGTTCCCGTCACCCGCCACCCGGCTAGCTTTACACCCGAAATAATTACATGGAAACTGTATTCTTTTAAACACGGCCTGGCCCATAGTTTCAGCCTCTTATTGGCTAATTCTCACATCTTCCTTAACCCATATTTACTCTGTGTAGCACCACGAGGTGTGGCTTACCAGGAGAGATCTTAACCTGCGTCCATCTCGGAGAGGAGAAGCATGGAGACTCACTATGGTGAATGCCTGAAGCGTCTCCCCAACTCTGCTTCCTTGTTCCCACAATTCTGTTCTGTCTACTCCGCCTACCTAATTTTCTGTTCTCTTAAAGGGCCAAGGCAGTTTTCTTTATTAGTAATGAAAGTAACACATAGACACTCCTCCATCAAATCTCAGCTGCTGAGGATACTATAGAGGAAAAAGACTCAATGATCAAAGAAAACAGCACAATCCAACAAATTCTTAACCCAAAACATCTAGGAAATCTCGGACACCTTGAAAAATCCAAACCTAAGAATAATAGGGGTAGAAGAAGGAGAAGAATTCCAGTTCAAAGGCCCAGAAAATATATTCAACAAAATTATAGAAGAAAACTTTCCTAACCTAAAGAAGGATAACCCTATGAAGGAACAAGAAGCATACAGAACACAGAATATACTGGATCAAAAAGAAAATCCCCACGCCATATAATAATCAAAACATAAAACATACAAAATAAAGAAAGAATATTAAGAGCTGCAAAGGAAAAATGTCAAGTAACATATAAAGGTAAGTCTATAAGAATTACACCTGATTTTTCAACAGAAACCATGAAAGCCAGAAGGTCTTGGATAGATGTGCTGCAGACACTAAGAGACCATGGATGCACGCCTAGACTACTATACCCAGAAAAGCTTACTTTAACAACCAATAGAGAAAACAAGATATTCCGGGACAAAAACAAATTTAAACAATATGTAGCCACAAACTCAGACTTACAGAAAGTACTAGAAGGAAAACCTCAACCCAAGGAAGCCAACAACACCCATAATAGCACAGACATCTAACAACCCTCTACCAGCACAACTCAAAGAAGGGAAACACAAAAGCACTCCCACAAAAAAAAAAAAAAAAAAAAAAAAAAAAAAAAAAAAAAAAAAAAAAAAAAAAAAAAACCAGAGTTAACAACCACTGGTAATTAGTATCACTTAATATCAAAGGACTCAATTCACCTATAAAAAGGCACAGGTTGAGAGAACGAATATGAAAACAGGATCCAACATAGTGCTGTTTATAAGAAACACAACCCATTTCTGATCTTATTAATTTGTATGTTCTCTCTCTGCCGTTTGATTAGTTTGGCTAGGGGTTTGTCAATCTTGTTGATTTTCTCCAAGAACCAGCTTTTTGTTTCATTGATTCTTTGGATTGTTTTCTGTGTTTCTATTTTGTTGATTTCTGCCCTCAGTTTGTTAATTTCCAATCTTCTACTCCTCCTAGGTGAGTCTGCTTCTTTCTTTTCTAAAGCATTCAGGTGTGCTGTTAAGTATCCAATGTGTGCTTTCTCCGTTTTTTTTTTTTAAAGTGGGCATTTAGTGCTATGAATTTTCCTCTTAGCACTGCTTTCATAGTGTCCCATAAGTTTGAGTATGTTGTGTCTTTATTTTCATTAAATTCAAGAAAGACTTTCATTTCTTTCTTTATTTCTTCCTTGACCCAGGTGTGGTTCAGTAGTTGACTGTTCAGTTTCCATGTGTTTGTGGTCTTTCTGGGGTAACATAGTTGTTGAATTCTAATTTTAATCCATGGTGATCCGATAAGATGCAGGTGGTTACTAATATGTTTTTGTAACTGTGGAAGTTTGCTTTGTTACCGAGTATGTGGTCAGTTTTCGAAAAGGTTCCATGAGCCGCAGAGAAGAAGGTATATTCTTTCCTGTTTGGGTGGAATGTTCTATAGATGTCTGTTAAGTCCATTTGGTTCATTACCTCTATTAAGTCTCTTAATTCTCTGTTAGGTTTCTGTCGAATTGACTTGTCCATTGGTGAAAGAGGAGTGTTGAAATCTCCCAATATCAGTGTGTTTGGTTTGATGGCTGCCTTGAGTTCTAGTAATGTTTCTTTTATATAAGTGGGTGCTTTAGTATTAGGGGCATAGATATTCAGGATTGAGACTTCATTCTAATAGATTTTTCCTGTAATGAGTATAAAGTGTCCCTTTCCATCTCTTCTGATTGATTTTAGTTTGAAATCAACTTTGTTAGAAAGTAGTATGGCCACACCGGCTTGTTTCTTAGGTCCATTTGCTTGATAAACCTTTTCCCAACCGTTTACTCTGAGTAGGTGTCTGTCTTTGTGGTTCAGGTGTGTTTCTTGTAAACAGCAGAATGTTGGATTCTGTTTTCGTATCCAATCTCTTAGCCTGTGCCTTTTTATAGGTGAATTGAGTCCATTGATATTAAGTGATATTAATGACCAGTGGATGTTAACTCCAGTTGTCATTTTTTATTTGGTAGTAGAGATTGTGTGTTTCCTTTCTTTGAGATGTGCTGGTGAAGGGTCGCTAGTTGTCTGAGTTATTTTGGGCAATGCTGGACTCCTTTGTTTGTGAATTTCCTTCTATTACTTTCTGTAAGGCTGGATTTGTGGCTATGTATTGTTTAAATTTGTTTTTATCCTGGAATATTTCGTTTTCTCCATTTATAGTGAAAGAAAGCTTGGCTGGGTATAGTAATTTGGGCTTGCAACCATGGTCTCTTAGTTTCTGCAAAACATCTATCCAGGACCTTCTGACTTTCATGGTTTCCATAGAGAAGTCAGGTGTTAGTCTGATAGGTTTACCTTTATATGTTACTTGACCTTTTTCCTTTGCAGCTCTTAATATTCTTTCTTTATTCTGTATATTTTGTGTTTTGATTATAATATGGCGAGGGGATTTTTTTTTGATCCAGTCTATTTGGTGTTCTGTAAGCTTCTTGAACCTTAATAGGAATATCTTTCTTTAGGTTTGGGAAGTTTTCTTCTATAATTTTATTAAATATATATATATTTTTTTCTGGACCATTGAGCTGTATTTCTTCTCCTTCTTCTATGCCTATTATTTTTAGATTTGGTGTTTTTATTGTGTCACTGATTTCCTGAATGTTTTGTGATGAGAATTTGTTGGATTTGCTGTTTTCTTTGATCAGTGCATTTATTTTCTCTATAGTATCTTCAATATAGTGCTTGAAGTTCTAGCAATAGCAATAAGAAAAAACAAGGGGATCAAGGGGATTTGAATTGGAAAGGAAGAAGTTAAACTTTCGTTATTTGCAGATGATATGATAGTGTACATAAGCGACCCGAAAAACTCCACCAAAGAACTCCTACAGCTGAGAAACTCCTTTAGTATCGTGGCAGGATACAAGATCAACTCCAAAAAATCAGTCGCCCTCCTATATACAAAGGATAAGGAAGCAGAGAAAGAAATCAGAGAAGTATCACCTTTCACGATAGCCACAAATAGCATAAGATATCTGGGGGTAACTCTAACCAAGGAAGTAAAGGATTTATTTAACAAGAACTTTAAGTCTTTGAAGAAAGAAATTGAAGAGGATACCAGGAAATAGAAGGATCTCCCCTGCTCATGGATTGGGAGGATCAACATAGTAAAAATGGCAATTCTACCAAAAGCAGTCTATAGATTCAATGCAATCCCCATCAAGGTCCCATCAAAATTCTTCACAGATCTTGAGAGGACAATAATCAACTTTATATGGAAGAACAAGAAACCCAGGATAGCCAAAACAATCTTATACAATAAAGGAACGTCTGGAGGCATTACCATCCCTGACTTCAAACTCTATTACAGAGCTACAGTATTGAAAACAGCTTGGTATTGGCATAAAAACAGAGAAGTCGACCAATGGAATCGAATAGAAGACCCAGATCTTAACCCACAAACCTATGAACACCTGATTTTTGATAAAGGAGCTAAAAGCACACAATGGAAGAAAGAAAGCATCTTCAACAATTGGTGCTGGCATAACTGGATGTCAACCTGTAGAAGAATGAAAGTAGATCCGTGTCTATCACCATGCACAAAACTCAAGTCCAAATGGATTAAAGACCTCAATATCAATCTGAACACACTGAACCTGTTAGAGGAGAAAGTGGGAAGGTGGGAAGTACTATACAACATTTGGGCACAGGAGACCACTTCCTACATATAGCCCCAGCAGCACAGATATTAAGGGCAACATTGAATAAATGGGACCTCCTGAAGCTGAGCAGCTTCTGTAAAGCAAAGGACACTGTCACTAAGACAAAAAGGCAGCCTACTGACTGGGAAAAGATCTTCACCAACCCCGCAACAGACAAAGGTCTGATCTCCAAAATATATAAGGAACTCAAGAGACTAGACTTTTAAATGCTAATGAACCCAATTAAAAAATGGGGCACTGAACTGAACAGAGAATTCTCAACAGAAGAAGTTCGAATGGCCAAAAGACACTTAAGGGCATGCTCAACCTCCTTAGCAATCCGGGAAATGCAAATCAAAACAACTTTGAGATACCATCTTACACCTGTCAGAATGGCTAAAATCAAAAACACCAATGATAGCCTTTGCTGGAGAGGATGTGGAGTAAGGGGTACACTCATCCATTGCTGGTGGGAATGCAAACTTGTGCAACCGCTTTGGAAAGCAGTGTGGAGGTTTCTCAGGAAATTTAGTATCAACCTACCCCAGGACCCAGCAATCCCACTCTTGGGAATTTACCCAAGAGATGCACAATCATATTACAAAAGCATTTGTTCAACTATGTTTATAGCAGCATTATTTGTAATAGCCAGAACCTGGAAACAACCTAGATGCCCTTCAGTGGAAGAATGGATGAGGAAAGTGTGGAATATATACATATTAGAGTACTACTCGGCAGTAAAAAACAATGACATCTTGAATTTTGCATGCAAATGAATGGACATAGAAAACACCATTCTGAGTGAGGTAACCCAGGCCCAAAAAGATGAACATAGGATGTACTCACTCATAATTGGTTTCTAGCCATACATAAAGGACATCGAGCCTATAATCCTTAAAAAATCCTAGAGAAGCTATTTAAGAAGGTGAACCCAAAGAAAAACATATAGTTATCCTCCTGGATACTGGAAGTAGGCAAGATTGCCGGACAAAAAAATGGGAACATGGGGGTGGGGTGGGATGGGGGGAGAGGGGGAGTGGGAGAGAAAAGTGTGAAGTGGAGGATGGAAAGAGCTTGGGGGAATAGGATTGTTGGGATATAGGAAGGGTGGATATGGTAACAAGGAATTATATATCTTACTTAAGGGAGCCATTCTAGGGTTGGCAGAGACTTGACTCTAGTGGGGTTCCCAGGTGTCCAGGAAGACGCCCCCAGCTAGGTCCTTGGGCAGCTGAGGAGAGGGTGCCAGAAATGTACAGATCCTATTGCCATACTCATGAATATCTTGCATATCACCATAGAACCTTCACCTGGCATTGGATGGAGAAAATGACAGAGCCCCACATAGGAGCACCGGACTGACCTCCCAAGGTCCTGATGAGGAGCAAAAGGAGGAAGATCATGAGCAAGGAAGTCAGAACTGTGAGGAGTGCGCTTACCCATTGAGACGGTGGGACAGATCTAAAGGGAGACCACCAAGTCCAGTTGTAATGGGACTGATGGAACAGGGGACCAAACCGGACTCTCTGAATGTGGCTGAAGGTGGAGGAAGACTGAGAAACCAAGGGCAACTGTGATGAGCATGAACTCCACAGCATGGATGGGCTCACTGTGAGCCTTGTCAGTTTGGTTGCTCACCTTCCTGGACTTAGGTGGAGCTGGGAGGACCTTGGACTTAACATAGTGCAAGGAACCCTGATGGCTCTTTGTCTTGGAGAGGGGTGGGTTGGGGTATGGGTGGAAGGGAGGGGAGGGAAGGGGGAGGCGGAGGGGAGGAAATGGAAATCTTTAATAAAAAAAATTTAGAAAAAGAACTTTAAGCGCTCTTAACTACTGAGCCATCTCTCCAGCCTCTCTTCTTTTCATAGCTACTCTAGAGCATACTGCTTCTGTTTGTGAAGCTGACTGTAAATAAATATGCCATGTTGGGCCGTAGATTAAAAAAAAAAAAGAAACACACCTCAACCTCAAAGACAGACATTTTCTCAGAGGTAAATGCTTGGGAAAAGATTTTCCATTCAAATGGACCTAGGAAGGAAGTGGGTGTGGCTATACTAAGGAAGGAAGTGGGTGTGGCTATACTAATATCTAACAAAATTGATTTCAAACTAAAATCAATGAGAAGAGATGAAGAAGGACACTTTATACTCATAACAGGAACAATTTATCAAGATGAATTCTCAATCCTGAATATCTACACCCCTAATATAAAAGTACCCACATATGTAAAAGAAACATTACTAGAACTCAAATTATACATCAAACCCCATACACTAATAATAAGATATTTCAACACTCCTCTCTCACAAATGAACTGGTCAACTAGAAAGAATCTTAACAGAGAAGTAAGAGAACTAACAGATGGAATGAATCAAATGGAATTAATAGACATCTATAGAATATTCCACCCAAACAGAAAATAATATACCTTCTTCTTAGCATCTCATGAAAACTTCTCAAAAATTGATCACACAATCGGCAACAAAGTAAACATCCAAAGATACAAAAAATTGTAGTAACCACCTGTGTCTTATCAGATCACCAAGGAATAAAGATTTTAACAATTCTATCCCCAGAAAGCCTACAAACTCATTGAAACTGAACAGTCTATTACTGAACCACCCCTGGGTCAAGGAAAAAATAAAGAGAGAAATTAAAGTCTTCCTTGAATTCAACGAAAATGAAGACATGACATACCCAAACCTATGGGACACTATGAAAGCAGTGATAAGAGGAAAGTTTATAGCACTAAGTGATCACATAAAAAAAAAAAAAAAAAAAAAAAAAAAAAAAAAAAAAAAAAAAAAAAAAAAAAAAAAAAACAGAGAAAGCCCACATTAGAGAAAAAAAAGAAGCAGACTCACCCAGGAGGAGTAGAACACTGGAAATAAACAAACTGAGGGCTGAAATCAACAAAATAGAAACACAGAAAACAATTCAAAGAATCAGTGAAACAAAGAGCTGGTTCTTTGAAAAAAAATTAACAAGATTAACAAACCCCTATCCAAACTAATCAAAAGGAAGAGAGAGAACATGCAAATTAACAAGATCATAAATAAGAAGGGGGACATAACAACAGATACTGAAGAAATACAGAGAATCATTAGGTCTTACTACAAAAGCTTGTATGCCACAAAGTTGGAAAATGTAAAAGAAATGGACAATTTTTAGATAAGTATCATATACCAAAAATAAATCAAGACCAGGTAAACAATTTAAATAGACCCACAAGTTGCAAGGAAATAGAAGCTGTCATCAAAAACCTCCCAACCAATAAAAGCAAAGGACTAGATGGTTTTAATGCAGAATTCTGCCAGAACTTCCAAGAAGAGCTGATAACTATACTCCTTAATGTGTTTCAAATAAGAGAAACGGAAGAGTCATTGCCAAACTCTTTTTATGAGGCTACAATTACCCTGATACCAAAACTACACAAAGAGATCAAAAAAGAAAGAATTAGAGACCAATCTCACTCATGAATATTGATGCAAAAATTCTCAATAAAATACTGGATAACCAAATCTAAGAACACACCAAAAAAAATCATCCATTATAATCAAGTAGGCTTCAACCCAGAGACGTAAGGTGGGTTCAACATACAAAAATCTATCAATGTAATCCATCATATAAATAAACTGGAAAAAACATATGATCATTTCATTAGATGCTGAAAAAGCATTGGACAAAGTCAACACCCCTTTATAATAAAGGTCTTGGAGAGATTCAGGATAAAAGGATTGTAACTAAATATAATAAAAGCAATATACAGTAAGCCAACAGCTAACATTAACTTAAAGGGAGAAAAGCTCAAAGCCATTCCACTAAACTCAGGAACAAGAGAAGGCTGTCCACTCTCTCAGTATCTCTTCAACATAGTGCTTGAAGTTCCAGCAATAGGAAAAAGAAAACATAAGGAGATCAAGGGAATTCAAATTGGAAAGGAAGAAGTCAAACATTTGTTATTTGTAGATGATATGACAGTGTACATAAGTGACCCCCAAAACTCTACCAAAGAACTCCTTCAGCTGATAAATAACTTCAGTGATGTGGCAGAATACAAGATCAACCCCCCCTAAAAAATCAGTAGCCCTCCTATAAACAATGTATAAAGAAGCTGAGAGGGAAATCAGAGAAACTTTACCTTTCACTATAGCCACAGATAGCATAAAATAACTTGGGGTAACATTAACCAAGGAAGTGACAGATCTATTTGACAAGAACTTTAAGGCTTTGAAGAAAGAAATTCAAAAGGACAACAGAAAATGGAAGGATATCCCATGCAACTGGATTGGTAGGATCAACATAGTAAAAGTGGCAATTCTACCAAAGGCAATCTATAAATTCAATGCAATTCCCAACAAAATTTCACAGACCTTGAGAGAACAATAATCAACTTTATATGGAAAAATAAAAAAAAAACCAGAATAGCCAAAAAAATCGTATACAATAAAGGTACTTCCAGAGGCATTACCATCCCTGACTTCAAACTCTATTACAGAGCTACAGTATTGAAAACAGCTTAGTATTGGCATAAAAACAGAGACGTTTACCAATGGAATTGAATCGAAGACCTGGATATTAACCCAAAAACCTATAAACACCGGACTTTTGAAAAAGGAGCTAAAATTATACAATGGAAGAAAGAAAGCATCTTTAACAAATGGTGCTGGCATAACTGGTTTTGAACCTGTAAAGAATGAAAATAGATCCATATCTATTAACATGCACAAAACTCAAGTCCAAATTGATTAAAGACCTCAATATAAATCCGACCACACTGAACCTGATAGAGAAGAAAATGGAAAGTAGACTGCAACACATGGGCACAGGAGACCACTTCCTACATAGAAACTCAGTGGCATAGACAATAAGGGCAACAATGAATAAATGCGACCTCCTGAAACTGAGAAGTTTCTGTAAAGCAAAGACACTCTCATTAAGACAAAAAGGCAGCCTACTGAATGGGAGAAGATCTTCAACAAACCCACATCAGACAAAGGTCTGAACTCCAAATTATATAGAGAATTCAAGAATTTAGACATTAAAATTCTAAATAAGCCAATTAAAAATGGGGTATTTAACTGAACAGAGAATTCTCAACAGAAAAAGTTCAAATGGACAAAAGACACTGTCATGTTCAACTTCCTAAGCTATCAGGAAAATGCAAATCTAAACAACTTTGACATACCATCTTATAACTGTCAAAATGGCTAAAATCAAAAACACCAATGATAACTTATGCTGGAGAAGATGTGGAGTAAAAAGGAACACTCATCCATTACTGATGGGAATGAAGACTTGCGCAACCACTTTGGAAATCAGTGTGGCATTTTCTCAGAAAATTGGGAGTCAACCTACCTGAGGATCCAGCAATACCACTCTTGGGAATATACCCAAGAGTTGCCCAATCATACTATAAAAGCTTTTGTTCAACTATGTTCATAGCAGCATTATTTGTAGTAGCCAGAACCTGGAAACAACTTAGATGTCCCTCAATGAAAGAATGGATAAAGAAAGTGTGGAACATCTACACATTAGAGTACTATTCAGCAGTAAAAAAATCAATGACATCTTGAATTTTGCATGCAAATGGATGGAAATAGAAAACACTATCCTGGGTGTGATAACCCAGATCCAAAAAAGAATATGGTATGTACTCACTCATTAGTGGACTCTATCCATAAACAAAGGTCATTGGTCCTATAGGTCACAAGCTTAGAGAAGCCAAATAATAAGGTGTACCCAAGGAAAAAGATATATAGATCCTCCTGGAAATTGGAAGCAGACAAGATCGCTGGGCGAAATTTGGGAGCATTGGGTGGGTGTGGGGGTTCAGTGCGGGGAAGCAGAAGGGGGAATGAAAAGGGAGAAGCAAAGGATTGGGGAAAGCTTGGGGTAGTGGAAGGGTTGAGATGGAGAAAAGGCAGATATAAGAGCAGGAAAAAATATCTTAATTAAGGGAGCCATTTTAGGGGTGGGAAGAGATTTTGCTCCAGAGGAGATTCCAAGTGTCCACAGGGATGTTCCCAGCTAGGTCCTTGAGCAGCAGAGGAGAGGGTGCCTGAACTGGCTTTGTCCCATAGTCACACAAGTGAATATCTCGAATATCACCATAGAACCTTCATCCAGCGATGGATGGAGATAGAGACAGAGACCCACATTTGAGCACTGGACTTAGCACCCAAGGTCCAAATGAGGAACAGAAGGAGGGAGAACATGAGCAAGGAAGTCAGGACTTTGAGGGTTGCATCCACCCACTGAGACCGTGGGACTGATCTAATGGGAGCTCATCAAATCCAGCTGGACTGCGACTGAATGAGCATGTGATCAAACCGGACTCTCTGAAAATGGGGACTGACTCAGAAGCCATTGATAATGGTACTGGGAATTGTTTCTACTGCATGTACTGGCTTTTTCAGGATCTTAGTCTGTTTGGATGCATACCTTCCTTGGCCTCTGTGGAAGGGGGAGGACCTTGGACTTCCCACAGGGCAGGGTACACTACCCTCTCTTAAGACTGGAGTGGGAGGGAGGAGGGTGAGTGGGGGAGCAGGAGGGGAATGGGAGGAGGGGTCGAAGTGGAAATTTTTGAATGGAAAATAAATTTAAAAAAATAAAAATAAATTAAAAAATTTAAAAAATAAAGAAAAAAATTAAATAAAAAACAGGATAAGGAAGTCTCATGGGATTGTAATAAAACTCAGGGAATGTGTATATGAGTGAAAGCTTATATTTTGATAGTCAAATACTTTTAACATAATTAAAGAATTTGTTTCAAGAACTTAGTAAACATTAATAACATCAGTAATAAAAACAATAATAATCTCAAGGAAAATGGAATAGAAATTGCAAAATCACAGTTAAAATCAATTACAAAATTAATAAATTTATAAGAATTAGTAGAATCCTCTCCTTTCCAATATTTTAAACTAGTTTGAATAGAATTGGGTCTAGTCCCCTCCTTAAAGGTTGATAGAATTTAGCACCAATCTACCTCATTATGGATTTTTTCTCAGTTGAAAGATATTAGTGACCATTACTGTCAACTATAATGATTGCTTCAGATTTTTATTTCTTCATGGTCCAATTAAGGCACGTCATATATTTCTTGAAACGCAACTATTTCTTCAGTATTTTCCAGATTATTAGCACTTAGTTACTTGTACTATCTTTAATAATACTTTGGATACCCATTTTTATTTTTGATATTTTTTATATCTTCAATTTATGTTTTCTTTTTTTTTTGTATTGGACAACAATTTTGTTGATTTATGTTATCTTCCACCAAGGCAAATCCTGAATTTTATTCAATCTTTGAATCTGTTTATACATTTATTTTCATTCTTAGTTTGATATTTCCTTAGGTCTTAATGTTTCTAGTACTAAAAACAAAATGTGATTACCAATTTAAACCACATATCCCTATTACTAGACATTAGCTAAGGTTATCCTCGTAGATCTGTGGGAGTTTCTCTTGCACCAGTTTTCTACCTAAACTTGTAATGCCCCCTCTACTTCTAGTCATCTTTCTATAGTACTCTTCTACCTAATTCATCCCTCAACTGAATTCCTCCTGTTCTATCACCACTCACCCCCATTGCTGTGGGAATATGATCTTGTATTTGTCACTTGTATTGTATGTTTTAATAAAATGCTATTGGCCAGTACCCAGGTAGGAAGTATAGGTGGGGCAACCAGGCAGCAAGTAGAGGTGGGGTGCACAGAACAGGAGAACTCTGGGAAGAGGAAAGAGCTAGTCTGCAGCTGTCACCCAGATGCAGAGGAAGCAGGAATGATAATGCCTCACATATAAAAGGTACCAAGCCATGTGGCTGACACTGACAATAATTATGGGTTGGTAATGCAGAATGTAAGAGGTAATAAGAAGCATGAGCTAATAGGGCAACAAGTTTATGATTTATGTAGACCTCTGTGTGTTTCTTTGGGACTGAATGACTGTCCCAAAGGGCAGAAATCTCAGTCAACAACCCCCGGCCATCCACAAGATTTCTTCTGTTTACCCTTATTAGGGAGATCCAAGAGTCTGCCCTTGAGCCCTCTTTACCTAGCCTTTCTGGGTCTGTAGATGGTAACATGGTTTTCCATTATTTTATAGATAATATTCACTTATAAGTCAGTATATGACATGTTTGTCTTCCTGAGTCTGGGTTACCTCATACAGTATGATTCTTTTAGATCCATTCATTGATCTTCAAAATTCATGATATCATTGTTTTTAATAGTTTGGTAATAGTACATAATATAAATATACTACATTTCTTTTTTTTCCTCATTTTTTAATTACAGATTTCCATCTCCTTTCCTCCTCCTCCCCCTTCCCTCCCCTCCCTTCCACCCATACCAACACTCCACCCCTCTCCAAGACAAAGAGCCATCAGGGTTCCCTTCACTATGTTAAGTCCAAGGTCCTCCCAGCTCCACTTAAGTCCAGGAAGGTGAGCAAGCAAACTGACAAGGCTCACAGTGAGCCCGTCCATGCTGTGGAGTTCATGCTCATCGCCGTTGTCCTTGGTTTCTCAGTCCATACCTCCACCTTCAGCCAACATTCAGAGAGTCCGGTTTTGGTCCCCTGTTCCAATCGTCCCTTACAACTGACTTGGTGTCTCCCTTTAGTCTGTCCCACCGTCTCAATGGGTAAATGCATTCCTCACAGTTCTGACTTCCTTGACTCATGATCTCCCTCCTTTTGCTCCTCATCAGGACCTTGGGAGGTCAGTCCGGTGCTCCTATGTGGGGGGCTCTGTCATTTTCTCCATCCATGCCAGGTGAAGGTTCTATGGTGATATGCAAGATATTCATGAGTATGCAATAGGATCTGTACATTTCTGGCACCCTCTCCTCAGCTGCCCAGGACCTAGCTGGGGGCGTCTTCCTGGACCCTGGGAACCCCACTAGAGTCAAGTCTCTGCCAACCCTAGAATGGCTCCCTTAAGTAAGATATATAATTCCTTGTTCCCATATCCACCCTTCCTATATCCCAACCATCCTATTCCCCCAAGCTCTTCCCATCCTCCACTTCACACTTTTCTCTCCCACTCCCCCTCTCCCCCCCATCCCACCCCACCCCCATGTTCCCATTTTTTTGTCCGGCAATCTTGTCTACTTCCAGTATCCAGGAGGATAACTATATGTTTTTCTTTGGGTTCACCTTCTTAAATAGCTTCTCTAGGATTTTTTAAGGATTATAGGCTCGATGTCCTTTATGTATGGCTAGAAACCAATTATGAATGAATACATCCCATGTTCATCTTTTTGGGCCTGGGTTACCTCACTCAGGATGGTGTTTTCTATTTCCCTCCATTTGCATGCAAAATTCAAGATGTCATGTTTTTTTAAACTGACTTGCCGAGTAGTACTCTAATATGTATATATTCCACAGTTTCTTCATCCATTCTTCCACAGAAGGGCATCTAGGTTGTTTCCAGGTTCTGGCTATTACAAATAATGCTGCTATAAACATAGTTGAACAGATACTTTTGTAATATGATTGGGCATCTCTTGGGTAAATTCCCAAGAGTAGGTCCTTGGTTGAAGGACATTTACATTGTTTCCAGGTTCTAATATTATAAACAAGCTGTTATAAATATTTCAGTAAGTAAGTATCCTGTCCTTTTGGAATGATCAAGCATTCTTTGGGTACATGCCTAGAGTTGGTATAGCTGGGTCTTGAGGGTAAATCAATTCCCAATTTTTTGAGAAATGTCATATTGATTTCCAAAGTGGCTGTCTAAGTTTGGTACTCAGTCAGGAATGAAGAAGTATTAACCTTGTTTATTCACATCCTCTCCAGAATAAGCTCTCCTGTGTGTTTTTTATCTTAATCATTCTAATGAGTGTAAGATAGATCTCAGAGTCCAGTTTGAATTTGCATTTACCTGATGACTTAAAAAATGTTGAACAATACTTTGACTGTCTTTTAGACATTTGAGAATATATCTGTGGAGAATTCAGGTTATATCTGGGCCCCACTTTAAAATTGACGGTAATTGTTTGTTTATGTTTAGTTTCTGAGTTCTTATTTAAAAAAAATTAGTTCTACATATATATGACAGAATTCTAGTTTAGTCTGTATGTAGGATACCTTACAATGGGAGCAGAGACTGTTCCTACTGCTTTGATTGCTATTGGAAACCTACTCCTCATACATGGGTCACTTACCCATCCTTAATACAAGGGAAGATGCTAGTCTTACTGCAACTTGATATGTTACGTTTTGTTGATAATCCATGAGAGGCCTTCCCCTCCTGAACAGAAAAGGAAAAGTAGATTGAGAGAAAGGGGAATTGGAAAGGATATATGAGGAAAGGAGGGAGGGAAATTGCAGTTGGGATTTAAAATAAACAGATAAATCTACTAAAATTCTATATATTTAAAAGAAAAAATCCCTGTGTACAAAAATAATTTGAAAAACAAACCCTGAGTATACAGTAGGAAAGTGATACACAATGTCTGATAAATATGGCATAATAATAACATATTATTAATATTTTCTCAGCAAATCCAATATGTAAGAGGAAAGTATATCCTGATTTTATATCATATCCAAATATTCAAAAGCATTTTAAGATATAAAAGTATAAACTTCTAAGAATCTTTAGTAAAAATTTTGTGATATTGGATTATAGTTTTTTGTTATTTCTACAATATGACACAGCACACAAAAAACACACGGCAGGAAAAGAAAATATTTTCCATGGAACAATATAAGTCAGAAAATCATTGCAATACAAAGAAATAAACAAGGAAACAGAAGGACTGAAAATCAATATACCTGGGATTAATACCAAGAATATAAATAGAAGCTTCACAACTGAAAACAAAACCAATTGAACTGAAATGGGTTAGGACTCTATTAAATATTTCTATTTAAAAAAAGCAAATAGGAAGAAATTTTATAAAAGTCTGTTTGGATGCTCACCTTCCTAGACCTGGATGGAGGGGGTAGGACTTTGGACTCCCCACAGGGCAGGGAACCCTGACTGCTCTTTGACTGGAGAAGGAGGGGGGAGGGGGAGGGGGAGGGAGAGGGAAATGAGAGGAGGGGAGGAGGTGGAAATTTTAATAAAAAAATATTCTCAACATACTTACCCACCAGAGATATAGCAAGTCAAAACCGGAGTTATCAACTAATTTAATTAAGATAAAAAATGCCAATCCAAATAAAAATTAACTTGTTGGGCTTGACAGAAAGAATGTGGACACTTATGTATCATCAATATGATTGAAAAATGGTGCAGCCACTGATGGAACAGCATGGAAATAGCACATTTACATACACATATGCACACACACATTTATATACGGTGCCATATGTAGCAATTATAATTCTGGGTATACGTTTAAATGAACTGAAACAGATATATATATATATATATATATATATATATATATAATATAATATATATTATACTTTATCAAGGAATAAAATTATGTCATATGCTATAACACTGATCATGCTTGAAAGTAAACCTTTAGTCAAGTTAAATAAGCCTTATAACAGGCTCCAAAGCCACAGAGAAACCCTGTCTCGAAAAACCAAAAAAAAAAATAAGCCCTATAAGGTAGATGATATTTCAAGATTCCACTTATATAAGGAATCTAAAATATTAAGATACATATATGGAAAAAGCAGAGTAGATGCTTCCAAAGATTTGCAAAAAAAAAAAAAACAGTGAGAACAGATTTTTCTAATAAGATAACTTTAGTTATTCATTATATAGTGGCTTATTGGATTTGTTTAACAGTAATGTGTATTTGTCTTAAAATATATTTAAACTAAAATTTAAAATTATGGTTTAGCGATACTGACTATTAAGGAAGGTTTATTAAGTACTTAATTTTTAGTATATAATTAAAAACAAAGCTAAAGAATTTGCAGATAACAAATATATTATTCTCCTGCCTATTGCTGTTCTCTTGCACAGAAAAAGGCTTATTTGTCTTAAATGTAACATCATAGTTCATCTATGAGGAAAACTAAAGGAGGAACACATGGAATGAATCCAGAGGGAGGAACTGAGTCAAAGACTACAAAGGAACTCTGCTTAGTGGATTGCTTTCTGAGACTTGCACAGTGCTCTTTGTTATATAATGCAGTACCACATTATCAGGATTGGAATAGCACATAGTGGTATGGGCCCTTTCAATCAGTAATTAATAAAATACCACCACAGACTGGCATATAGTAAAATAGAAAATCTAAAATTAGTGTCCACTCTTTTTAGAAGATTCTAGCAAAATATAATCCTAGACATAAAAAACCATCAACAGTAACCATACCTTTCCTTTCATATTTGTTTTCAACATCTCATGTTAGTATTATTACTACCATATAAATCACAGTTCAATATTTCATAGTTCCAAAGTCTTTAAAATTTTGGATAAGGACAATGTGGTACATTTACAAAATGAAGTACTACACAGCAGAAAAAAATGACATGTTGGATTTTGCAGGCAAATGGATGGAGCTAGAAACGTCATTTTGAGTAAGATAATACAGATACAGAAAGACAATTATTACATGTACTCACACATAAGTGGTTGGTTTTAAGCACAAAGCACAGAAAACAAGCCTACAATCACAATCCCAGAGAACCTAGACAACAATGAGGACCCTAAGGAGAAAAAAATAGATATAATCTACATGGGTAGTAGAAAAGGACAAGATTTCCTGAGTAAATTGGGAGCATGGAGTCCTTGGGAGAGGGTTGAATGGGAGGGGAGAGGCAGGGCAGGGAGCAGAGAAAAATACAGAGCTAAACAAAAATTAATTTAAAAAAATAAAATAACGTGTAAAACCTCTTTATAAATCCAATGTATACATTAAAGAACAAATATGTTCTATTGCAGGTTCCCGTAAATATAGAGGTTAACTATTTTCTTACTCTAAGAGGGAAGAAGCAGAACACAGTCACTCTCTAATCAAACCAAAATTAACACCCAAAATTTAAAATAGAATCCCTCAGCCCACTGTACTACATCTGGGATTCATTCAATCATAATTTTCTGGACTCCAAAGGGCTTAGACCATGACAGTTCTCGTCTCTGGCTCTGCTATCATAATACACTTAGTTTTTCTAATAGGTTATACTTCCACTCTTTTTCACAATTACTGGTATCTACCTGGTATATGTTCTATGGACTTGACATCTCTATTATGCTGGAGTCTTTCAATGTAGATTGCTTTTCTGTTCCCAGATGCCCAGATCTGAATAATCACATAGAAACTATATTAATTACAACACTGCTTGGACTGTTAACTCAGACTTCTTATTAGCTAGCTCTTACTCTTCTTAAATTAATCTATATCTATTAATCTATATATCACTATGAAACTATGGCCTACCAGAAAGATTGTGGTGTCCTTCTTATTCAGCAGCTACATAGCATCTCCCTGAATCCACCTACACTATATATCTCTGTTTGGATTTTCCACCTGGCTCTAGTATGCCCTGTCATATGGAGAAGCAGCTTCATTATTAACCAATGAAAAAACATATTCACAGCATACAGAGCTATATCCCACATCATCTCCCCTTTTCTGTCTAAATAAAAAGAAATAAAAAGGAAAGTTTCAACTTTAATGTAAAAAATTATTTATAACAGAACCGGTATCAAGCAAGTATTGCTGATACAATATCTTTTGTGAGTCTAAAGATTCATACCTATTTTATCTTTTGTCATAACTAAAGAAAATTATATCTACAATTACCTGCCTTCAACTTCATCAAAATCTTCAGAAGGATATAATATTACCTAAGTAAAGAGGAAGTACATTGTAAGCAACTCCTGAAACTCTAGAATTGACAGACATATCTTTCTGCCTGGACAGTAACCCAATGTTATTCTGTAGTTTAGGGGCATCCATCTTCAGCCTACAAACCCATAATATTTGGCAGACATTTTAGTGAAGCAGGAAATTTGAAGATCTCTTCTGACTTTTACTTAAAATGTTTATCAGTTGCTTTTTTCTGTGTCCTGCATGTCCAGTTCATATAAGATACCATCAAGCAGTATGGGCAAGAACAGTTTCTTTACCAAATGTCTAGTCTTGTCACATTGCAGGCAAATTACATGACAAGTGTCTTCAATTTCCAACAACCTCTCTGAAGTAATTTGTGCTACCAGAAGCAGATATTTCTCAATGAGCAGAAAAGTCTAGATTCTTTTTTTTGTGTTTGTTTGTTTGTTTTTTCGAGACAGGGTTTCTCTGTAGCTTTGGAGCCTGTCCTGGAACTAGCTCTTGTAGACCAGGCTGGTCTCGAACTCACAGAGATCCGCCTGCCTCTGCCTCCCGAGTGCTTGGGATTAAAGGCGTGGCGCCACCGCCCGCCTGGCTAAAAGTCTAGATTCTTAAAAGAGTTTAAATTGCCATATTCTGTAGATCTTTGAAAGATTTGAAAAATATCTATGTAACTGAAATATATCTCTATATAGCTATAAAACATAATTAAAATGATTGTAAGTTTGATTATTACAGATGACTATTAATCTGTACTTCTTAATGATACATTACATTTTAAATGAGCTGTATAAACATAATCTAAACAAATTTGGCCTCAAATTTGTATCAGTTAACCAAAGTTTCATACCAATGCAAATTATTCATCTCTAAATCATATCTACCCCCTTGTTTTTTAGAGATATTGAATGTGACTATTACCATTTAAACATTTTAATCAATCCCCTTTATATGAAAACAGACATTTATAAACAACTATTTTGGGGAATTTGAGTGTAGTATTTTTCCAAATGCTTCCTGCTGTTTGTTGGGCAAAGTATTTTTAGAGTCCATGGAGATCTTTCAAAGGATTTTTTTTTCCATCAAAACCACATTAGCCTGGAAGGAATATATAGGTTCCCATCTTTGAAACCAAAATCAGTCATATTTTTCAAAGTTATATATCCTCAGACTCAAATTTATAAGTTAAGATACCTTTAAAATATATATGCTTTTTAGCAGTCCCCAGAATCAAATGCTGTTGGAACTCCTTCAGCCAATGGCCTTTGGCATGCTGGTACACTTTGGGTATGGTTTCTGGTACTATATATGCAGACATAGGGGCAAGTGCAAATCCTTGGCTAGTGGAATTGTTCTAGTTCACCGCTCACACAGAGGACTGCTGATTTTTTTTTGTGAATATACCTCTAAATAAATAAGTCTTTATTATACTCCATTCTGGGCTAGTGTGAGACTATTTTATTATAAATTGCAACATCTGCACTCAAAAACATTTAAAGGAAGCGCAATAATATACATAATCTAGACTCTGTGTATTTTCCATTTTTTACATGGCTTATTTTTTAATCTTTTAATCTGTCACTGTCTATATTTTTTATATTTACTTTTCTGCCTCTTTTAATAATTTTCTTCTTTTTGTAACTGTCTATACTTGTTTTCCTCTTTCTCCCAAGCCTACATACATTTTTTTAAACATACTGTGATACTTTCAGATATTTATTCTTGTCTGAATCTGTCTTTATTGCATATCTGTAATCATTTTCTGACCAGGGCATTTGACTTTTTAAATTCTAAGTGGGTGTGGCTAGGAACATGAGCTCTTCCCAGTACATCCTGGTGAAGACAACTTCACCCCCTCTGTAAGCCTTGCTCACTTCCCCAGCTCCAGGAATGCAGCAGGTCTGTGTTGCCATTAAGCAATTTGTAGCACTTGCAGCATGCTGCCCACAAACATCATTCAAGTGCTCAGCCTGCTGAAAAAGACAGAGCTGTTCATGCTGTCAGCATGAACCATTAACTGTCTATAAAAGAAGATATACAGATTTTGCTGGTAATGTTGAGTCAGAAAGTCTTCTCTTAAAGGAGTTGTGTCTTTGGTGTCCGTCAGCAAACAGAGCCTATCTGAAAAAATAATGCAGCTACCAGAAGCTGTGATTTGCTCCCATTTTGTGGGTCTAGAAGTCCTTTTATCTCTTAATATGTTTTAAGTCTTATGTGGATCTATGCTCCAGATGGTAGGCACTATTTTGTAAACTAAAACTTCTTTCATTCTTGGCTGCCCAGACCTGAATAATCAGACAGAAAGTGTATTAATTGCAACACTTTTTTGGCCTATTAGCTCAAGCTTCTTATTAACTAACTCATACAACTTAAATCAACCCATTTTTATTAATCTATGTATTGGCATGACTCTGTGCCTTACTGGTAAGTATCTGGCCAGCAGCTGGCATTTTTCTCCTTTGGCAGCTACACAGTGTCTCTCTGACTCTGCCTACTCTCTCTATAAATCTCTGTTTGGATTTTCCATCTGGCTATATTCTGCTCTGCCATAGGCAAAAACAGTATCTTTATTAATCAATAACAATAAAACGTATTCGCAGCATATAGAGGAGTATACTACATCAGAGATCTCCACTACAACATCTTCATCTTCATCAATGAAGCTACATCTTCATCAATGGCCTCCTGTTGTCTTTAACAAGGTAAATATTACTTTCAACAAGTCCTTCAAACCTGCAGCACTCACAACACCAAAATCAGTACTAAATGGAAGATTCTTCCACGGGACCAAATTTGTAAGCTGACAGACTTTGGAATAGCCAGACCCTGTTGGAAAACAGTACTTTGTACTGACCCTTCAGAAATACCCTCAGATTTCAACTCAAGGATGCTGACATTCCTCAACCATAGGGGATTTCTCAACCTCAGTTAACCAGCACCAACTGTCCAATTAAACAAAGTGTTCACTTCAGTGTCACTCGTTCTCTCATAAACAGACACTACAGTCTTAATTTTTCTGCAAAACAGAAACCATATTCTTTATTTAAAAAAAACATATATTTATGGTCTTGAAATAGTAGTTGAGGGATTCTTAAATGTCCATCTGAGAGATCACAGGAAGGTTTTCACCTGCACAGCTCTTAGCATTACCTTTCAATTTCCCAGAGTAGTTCATTAAGCTCCAATCAATGTTTTTTTCTCATTCCAAAGTTCAAAAATTAGTCAGTTCCCACCATAGCAATCTTATGGTAATAAGATCTGTCCCTGAAATGCATGACCTTGGTACCATTTTCTTTCTAATTTTGTTTTCAAATTGATGTGACAAACATGATTAACCAAAATCAAGCTCAAGGGAAAAGACTTTATGTGGATTACAAATTACAATCATGGCTCACTTTTGAGAAAACTCAGGGTAGGGATTCACACAACACAGGAACGAACATGGATGCAGGAACTGATGCGGAGATAGTGGAAGAGTCTTGTTTTCTGGTTTGCTACTAGTCAATTTTTCAGCCTGATATTACATATGACACAGGATCACCTACTCAGTTGTGGCACTTTTCCAAAGAGTGTTGGCTACTTCTGCACTATTATCAATGAAGGAAATCCTACTAGAATTTGTCTACAGGTCAATCTGATGAAGGCACCTTTCCAATTGACATTCATTATCCCATTAATCCCTAGCTTGTGACAAGTTAACCCAAAAATTACCAATATAACTACTAAAATTTTTATTTCAAATAAATAAATTAGTACATGTATCTCTTAAGCTATTGAGTTCTAATACTAAATTAAAGTAAATATGTACTAAAACATGAGGACAATTTTGTAGTTAGATTCGTTAATCAGGTTGATACCATATTTAATGAACACTTTTTGATGTGGGATTCCCCTCTGTATGCTATGAATATGTTTTATTAACACTTGTTATTAAAGAATTTGTTTCAACCATTGATTTAGTAAAGACAGGTGGGAATATGAACAGACATATAGAGTGAAAGGAAGCAGAGTCAAAGAGATGCCATATAGCTGCCAAAGGAGAAAGATGAAAGTCACCAGCCAGATCCTTACCAGTAAGCACAGCCTACTGCCAATACATAGTATAATAGAAGTGAGTTCATTTAAGATGTAAGAGTTAGCTACACATATGCATAAGCTATTGGACAGTGTTGTAATTAATATAGTTTGTTTACATTTAAAGGGGGATATACTATTGAGATGAATTGTTTGCATTGGTATGAATCTTGGTTTGTTAGTACAAATTTAAGTTACATTTTGTTATATATTTATGCTCTTTATTAAGATATTGTGTTTGTGTAGCTCATTTAAAAATGTATAATTAAGAAATACAGGTTAATAGAGTGTCTCTAAAATAATCAAACTTGTCAGGTTAGTTCGCTTTTTCTAAATGTACAGAGATATTTCAGATGGATAGGTATTTTTTAAATCTTTTAAAGACAAACAGAATGTGGCATTTAAAATGTTTTAAGAACTTAGAATTTTCTCAATAATAAGACATCTTTGCTTCTGTCAGGACCAATTACTGCAGAGAGGTTTATGGGCATTGTAAAAAGTCATTATGAAATTTACCTTCAATGTGACAAAGCTAGCCATTTGAGCAAGAAACTGCTCTTGCTTGGGCTGCTTAATGGTATGCTGTATGAACTGGATATGCATGACTCACAGAAAAATGAATTCCAAGCTTGCCAATAGGTTGAGACAGTCCTTCAGGGTTTCAACTTCATGAACGAGTATGTGAGACATTTTGCAGGACACAGAAGAAAGTGACTGACAAGCTGCCAATAGAGGTTCAACATTCTTTCGAATTTTCTGCTTCTTGGAAATGTCTTCTGGATACTATGGGCCTGTAGGCTGAAGATGAATGCCCCAATGTTACAGAAATTTGGGTGACAGTCTAGGCAGCAAGATGTCTCTGTTAATTCTAGAGTTTCAGGAGTTGTTTACAAAGTACTTTAGGTAATATTATGCCCTTCTGGAAACTTTGATGGAGTTGAAGAATAGATAGTTATAGTTATAGTTTTTCTTAGTTATGTTAAAAGATAGATATAAATATTGTAACCATAATGTTTTGTTGTATGTAATTTTATTTTTATCATATTAAAGTTAAAACCTTCCTTTTTACTTAGATAGGAAAGGGGAGATGATGTGTTATTACCTTCTGTATACCATGAATGTTTTATTATTATTGGTTATTTAAGAAGCTGTTTAGGCCAATGACTTAGTAGAGTAAAACCAGGTTGGAAATCCAACCAAAGATGTAAAGAGAAAGCATGCAGAGTAAAGAGATACCCTGTATCTGCCAAAAGAGAAAGATGCCAGCTGCCAAACAGATACTTACCAGTAAGGCACAAAATCATGCCAATACATAGATGAATATAAATGGGTTCATTTAGGATGTATGAGTTATCTAGGAATATGTATAAGATATTGGCCAGTGTTAATAAAGTTAATATAGTTTCTGTGTTATTATTCATTTCTGAGCAGCTGTGAAACAATGAGCAGTCTTCATCTAAAACTTATTTCTTAACTAAATTGAAAATATAAATTTTAAAAGATATTCATACCAAGTATGTTTATGTAGACTATGAAGTTCAACTGTGCTGGTGTTGACTATTAGATTTTAGCTACTTTATATTGACATGCTACTAATCAAAGAGAGCAAACATAATTATTTAAAGGCAATTTCTAATCCTACTATCGTAACATAGCAAACTATAAATGGGGGAAATCTCAGAAATAATTAAAAATAGCACAAAGTTTAGTAATTAATGGAAGTTCAGTCTGATGCAGAACATACTGTCACACTTAGAAACTAGTGGGGAAATTCTTATTTTAATCACAGAAATAAGAATATAGGATCAAGTAAGTGTTGCAAGAATGACAATAACAGGCATCCTACACCAGTAGAAGGCAGGCCAGCATCCTCAAACCCAGATAATGCTGTCACCCATTCTACCCAAGCTCACTTGCATAAGTCCAACTGCCCATCCTCTCCTCATGACTATATCCTGACCCACACCTCTGACTGAAGTCTCCTATTCCACAACAGGCCAAGTCAGCATCTTGATCCCAGAGGTAAGACCTGAATCCTCAACACCAGTGTTCAGGAAAGCTTCCAGACAACCAGGCAGATGTCTCATATTTAACTGGAAGCCAAGCCATCATCCTGAACCAGAGAGGACACGTGGCCAGATTAGAGGCCAAGGACATTACCATAAATCCAAACTCAAATTTAGATGCCACCCCACATCTGCTGAAGGCCATCAGAATTCTAGCTTTCAATCCTATCTAAGTTTTTCTATTCAAAAACAAGAAACTATAGCAAGAAGATAATAGAGGAAACAGAAGCTATGGAAGAGAACAAATATTCAACAAAGACAAATATAACAATTGGCACATAAACCTATAGTTACTCAGAATACAGCTTGCAAAATGTCTGTGTAAGAAGAAAAATAACAATAGCCAGGGAAATATTTCACCGCCAGAGCCCAGCCATTCCATTCTAGCAAGTCATAATTATTCTAACACAGATGAATTATAATAATATGACCTTAAAATCAACTTTATGAATATGACAGAAGTCTTTAAAGAGAAAATTAATCAATTCCTAAAAGAAGTAAAGAAACCCAATGGTGGAAAAGACTAACAGTTGAAGAAAACAAATGAAACTGATCAATTGTGAAAAGAGAAATAAAGGCAATAAAATAAACATGAACTGAGATAATTCTGGAAATAGAAAACCTGTAAAAGTAAAAAGGAACTATAGGTGTAAGCAGTGCCAACAGAATAGAAGAAATGGAATAGAGAAATTCTTAGATTTGACATTTTTTGGTTTGACATAAATAATCCAGGAAATCTGGGACACTATATGAAGAACAAACTTTGGAATAATAGTAGCAAAAGAAAGACAAGATTTACAGCTAAAAGTCCAAAGAAAGTATCTTTAAAAAATCGTAGAAGAAAATTTTCCTAACTTAAAGAACAGGCCTATAAAGGCAGAGGCTTAGAGAAAACCAAATATATTGAACCATAAAAAAGACCCCACCATATAATAATCAAAACACTAAGCACACAGAACAAAGAATATTAAAAGCTGCAAGATAAAAATGTCAAATAGCATATACATATAGGAAAAGTAGAATTTTACCCAAACTTTTCAATGGAGAGTCTAAAAGTCAAAAAGGCAAGGACAGATGTGCTTCAGACTCTGAGTCCACAAATGCCTGCCAAGACTATTATATCCAGCAAAATTTTAATTACCATAGATGGATTAAATAAGATATTCATGATAAATTTAAATTTAAACAATATCTATCCACAAATCCAGACCCACAGCTACAATTTTGCTATTTTTAACACTATAGAAGTTCATTGAGTTATATCTTCCTTGGAACTAGTTAATTTAAGTGTGTGTACATTATTTTAAACTTTGTAAATAATAAAACTTTAAAAATATGAATAAGAAAAAAATATTTGCATTCATTTCATGTAGTAGACATAAAGATTTTAAAGGTAGAGTCAATGTTGAATCTTGGTGTTAAAATTAGTACCCTAACAGAGCTCCTGAATGGTTTATAAATAAAAAGAAATAACAAAATGCAAGAGGAGTAGAGAAGAAATAATACCATTCATGACTAAAATCAATAAAATAAAAAAACATAGAGATCAGTAAAAATAATCAAAGAAACAAAGAGATGGTTCTTTGACAAAGTCAACAAGAGATAAGAAATTTTTTTTTCTCTTTTTTTTTCCTCATGGTTTATTTATTTATTTTTTATATTTAAAAATTTCCATCTCCTTCCCTCCTCCTCCCCCCTCCCCTCCTTCTCCCCCTTCCCTCCCCTCCCCTCCACCCATACCTCCCCTCCCTCCCTCTCAAGGCCAAGGAGCCATCAGGGTTCCCCATTCTATGCTAAGACCAGGGTCCTCCCAATTCCCCCCTGGTCCAGGAAGGTAATCGATCAAGCTGAGAAGGCTCCCACAGAGCCCATCCATGCAGAAGAATCAGAGCCCAGAGCCATTGTCCTTTGCTTCTCAGTCAGCCCCCCGCTGTTGGCCACATTCAGAGAGACTGGTTTATTCGCATGATCCATCAGTCCCATTCCAACTGGAGTTGGTGATCTCCCATTAGTTCTGACCCACCGTCTCCATGAGTGAATGCACCCCTCTCGTTCCTGACTTTCTCCCTCATGTTCTCGCTCCTTCTGCTCCTCATCAGGACCTTGGGAGCTCAGTCCAGTGCTCCAATGTGGGGCTCAGTCACCTTCCCCATCTGTCGCCAGCTGGAGGTTCCCTCACGGTCCTGACTTTCTTTCTCATGTTCTCTCTCCTTCTGCTCCTCATCAGGACCTTGGGAGCTCAGTCCGGTGCTCCAATGTGGGGCTCTGTCATTTTCTTCATCTATCGTCAGGTGGAGGTTCTATGGTGATATGCAAGAAATTAATCAGTATGGCTATAGGAACTGGCCTTTTCAGGCTCCCTCTCCTAAGCTGCCCAAGGAACTAACTGGGGGCGTCTCCCTGGAAACCTGGGAACCCCTCTAGGGTCAAGTCTCTTGACAACCCTCAGGTAGCTCTTTAAATTAGGATATATGCTTCCCTGCTCCCATATCCACCCTTCCTATATCCCAAGCACCCCATTCCTCCGAGCTCCCCCCCGTTCTTCCCTTCACACTTTTCTCTCCCCATCTTCCCTTGGCCCAGTCTCGCCCAACCCTCAAGTTCCCAATTTTGTCTGGCGATCGTGTCTACTTCCAATATCCAGGAGGATTACTATATCTTTTTTGGGAGTTCACCTTCTTATTATCTTCTCAAGGATCCCAAATTTATAGGCTCGATGTCCTTTAATTATGGCTAGAAACCGATTATGAGTGAGTACATCCCATGTTCATCTTTTTGGGTCTGGGTTACCTCACTCAGAATAGTGTTTTCTATTTCCATCCATTTGCCTGCAAAATTCAAGATGTCATTGTTTTTTACCGCTGAGTAGTATTCTAGCATGTATATATTCCACAGTTTCTTCATCCATTCTTCCACTGAAGGGCATCTAGGTTGTTTCCAGGATCTGGCTATTACAAATAATGCTGCTATGAACATAGATGAGCATATGCTTTTGTTGTATGATTGGGCATCTCTTGGGTAGATTCCCAATAGTGGAATTGCTGGGTCCTGGGGTAGGTTGATCCCGAATTTCCTGAGAAACCGACACACTGCTTTCCAAAGTGGTTGCACAAGTATGCATTCCCACCAGCAATGGATGAGTGTACCCCTTACCCCACAACCTCTCCAGCAAAGGTTATTATTGGTGTTTTGGATTTTAGCCAATCTGACAGGTGTAAGATGATATCTCAAAGTTGTTTTGATTTGCATTTCCCTGATAGCTAGGGAGGTTGAGCATGACCTTAAGTGTCTTTTGGCCATTCGAACTTCTTCTGTTGAGAATTCTCTGTTCAGTTCAGTGCCCCATTTTTTAATTGGGTTAATTGGCATTTTACCGTCTAGTCTCTTGAGTTCCTTATATATTTTAGAGATCAGACCTTTGTCAGTTGCAGGGTTGGTGAAGATCTTTTCCCAGTCAGTAGGCTGCCTTTGTGTCTTAGTGACAGTGTCCTTTGCTTTACAGAAGCTGCTCAACTTCAGGAGGTCCCATTTATTCAATGTTGCCCTTAAAGTCTGTGCAGCTGGGGTTATGCGTAGGAAACGGTTCCCTGTGCCCATTTGTTTTAGAGTACTTCCCACTTTCTCCTCTATCAAGCTCAATGTGTTCAAATTAATATTGAGGTCTTTAATCCATTTGGACTTGAGTTTTGTGCATGGTGATAGATATGGATCTACTTTCATTCTTCTACAGGTTGACATCCAGTTATGCCAGCACCATTTGTTGAAGATGCCCTCTTTCTTCCATTGTGTACTTTTGGCTCCTTTATCAAAAATCAGGTGTTCATAGGTTTGTGGTTTAAGATCCGGGTCTTCTATACGATTCCATTGGTCAACTTCTCTGTTTTTATGCCAATACCAAGCTGTTTTCAATACTGTAGCTTTGTAATAGAGTTTGAAGTCAGGGATGGTAATGCCTCCAGAAGAACCTTTATTGTATAAGATTTTTTTGGCTATCCTGGTTTTCTTGTTTTTCCATATAAAGTTGATTATTGTCCTCTCAATCTCTGTGAAGAATTTTAATGGGACCTTGATTGGGATTGCATTGAATCTATAGATTGCTTTTGGTAGAATTGCCATTTTTACTATGTTGATCCTCCCAATCCACGAGCAGGGGAGATCCTTCCATTTTCTGGTATCCTCTTTAATTTCTTTCTTCAAAGACTTAAAGTTCTTGTCAAATAAATCCTTCACTTCCTTGGTTAGAGATACTCCCAGATATCTTATGCTATTTGTGGCTATTGTAAAAGGTGATACTTCTTTGATTTCCCTCTCTGCTTCCTTATCCTTTGTGTATAGGAGGGCGACTGATTTTTTGGAGTTGATCTTGTAACCTGCCACGTTACTGAAGGAGTTTATCAGCTGTAAGAGTTCTTTGGTGGAGTTTTTGGGGTCGCTTATGTATACTATCATATCATCTGCAAATAATGAAAGTTTAACTTCTTCCTTTCCAAACTGAATCCCCTTGATTCCCTTATGTTGTCTTATTGCTATTGCTAGAACTTCAAGCACTATATTGAAGAGATAAGGAGAGAGTGGACAGCCTTGTTGTGTTCCTGAATTTAGTGTGATAGCCTTGAGTTTCTCTCCGTTTAGTTTGATGTTAGCTGTCGGCTTGCTGTAAATAGCTTTTATTATATTTAGGATGACCCTTGTATCCCTAATCTCTCCAAGACCTTTATCATAAAAGGGTGCTGAATTTTGTCAAATGCTTTTTCAGCATCTAATGAGATGACCATATGATTTTTTTCCTTCAGTTTATTTATATGATGGATTACATTGATAGATTTTCGTATGTTGAACCAGCCCTGCATCTCTGGGATGAAGCCTACTGAGATAAGAAATTTTATGCAAATGAACTAAAAGGCAGAGATTATCAAAATCAGAAACAAAAAGTGATGGTATAAAAACAGATAATCAAGAAATCAAGAGAATCATAGAGAGATATTTTAAAAACTTGCATTCTAAAAAATTTGATTTAAAAAAAATTAGGTAAATCTCTAAATAGGTACTAATTACCAAAGTTAAGCCAAGAGCTAAATTCATGAACAAATGAAACAAACCTATGATTCATAATAAAACACAAGCAGCCATTAAAATACTTTTGGCAAATAATGATTTCAGTGCAGAATTCTACCAAATTTTCAAAGATAGTTAATGCCAATATGCTTTAAAGGATTCTACAAATAGAAACAGAAGAAACACTGCACAATTCATCTTATGCTACCACAATTACTCTGAAATGCAAACCACATAAATAATGAAGAAAGAAAATTATAGACCAATTTCTCTAATGAATATAGATATAAACATACTCAATAAAAATACTTCAAAACCAAACTCAAGAAAATATCAAGAAAATCATCCACTGCAAACAAATAGTCCTCTTACTAGAGATGAAATCATGGTATACCACATGAAAAGCATTTGGTAAAATCCAACATCCCTTCATGATGAAAGTCCTGGAAAGATTAGGCATACAAGGGACATACCTAAACCTAATAAAGGCAATTTACAGCAATCCTATAGTCAACCTCTAATTAAATGGAGAGAAACTCAAAGCAATTTTACTAATATCAGGAACAAGACATCTTTGTCCCCTCTCTCCATATATACTAAATAGAGTACTTGAAGTTTTAGCTACAACAACAAAACAATTGAAAGTGATCAGGGGGATTATAATTATAAAGGAAGAAATCAAAGTATCTTTATTTGCAGGTGATTTTCTAGTACACAAAAGTGATACAAAATTATACCAGGAGACTCAAACAACTGAAAAACATGCTCAGCAAAGTGAATGGATACAAGATACAAGTGGTGGATAAAGAATCAGTAGCCCGGCCCTGCCCCCATCTTGGCCCTTTTGTCCCAGGTGGCATCACTGGGCTGCCTGGAATCCCTGATCCTGTGCAGTGGAGTTATATCTGGATTGCCTTCTCTAGTGTTTTCAGGTGTCCTGCTCCTGTACTAAGGCCATCCACTCAAAGGGGTCAGACTCTGACCTCCAGGCAGGTCTGAGGATTCCTGCAAGGGAGTGCGGGTTCCTTCAGATTGTGCTGCCAGGTTCGCTGTGTGATATTCCATCCCGCCCTACCCCCCCAATTTGGCCCTTTTGTCCTGGTGGCATCCCTGGGCTGCCTGGAATCCCTGATTCTGTGCCCTGGAGTTCCATCTGGACTGGTGAGTGGGTGCAGACCCTGGGGCAACCTGCCCTGGAAAAGAGCACAGACCTCCTCCCCCAGCTCCCTCTGTGGGCTTGTCTTTGTTTCTCACATCCGTGCCTCTCCCAAGCCTTCCCTAGTGTTTTCAGGTGTCCTGCTCCTGTACTAAGGCCATCCACCCAAAGGGGTCAGACTCTGGCCTCCAGGCAGGTCTGAGGATTCCTGCAAGGGAGTGTGGGCTCCTTCAGACTGTGCTGCCAGGTTCACTGTGTGATATTCCATCCCGCCCTGCCCCCACCTTGGCCCTTTTGTCCTGGTGGCTTCCCTGGGCTGCCTGGAATCCCTGATCCTGTGCAGTGGAGTTCCATCTGGACTGCCTTCCCTAGTGTTTTCAGGTGTCCTGCTCTTGTACTAAGGCAATCCACCCAAAGGGGACAGACTCTGGCCTCCAGGCAGGTCTGAGGATTGCTGCAAGGGAGTGTGGGCTTCTTCAGATTGTGCCACAAGGAATAGGTACTGCTCTGGCACTGGGGAGATCCAACCAGATTCAGTCACAGCAAAGATTGGTCTAGGACACCAAGTGCCTCCCGGCTCCATTTGAAGGAAGAGATGGGCAGGCTCCAATGCAAGAACTCCTCCAACAACATGAAAGGCAACATGACATCACCAGAATCCAGACATCCTGAAAAAACAAGAATTGAACACCCTACCCCAGAAGATATAGAAGAAACCGACTTTAACAGTACTTTATGAAAATAATAGAGGACCTTAAACAGGAGGTAAAAAACTGCCATAAAGAAATGGAGATGACAAAGAAAAGGTAGACGAAATAAATAAATCTCTCAAAGATACCCAAGAAAAACAAGAAAAACAAGAAAAAGCAATCAAACAGGTAAGGGAAACAGTACAAGACCTGATAAATGAAATGGAGGTAATGAAGAAAACAAAATCTGAGGGAAGACTGGAAATGGAAACTCTGAATAAACAAACAGAAACTTCAGAGACAAGTATTTCCAACCGAATAAAAGAGATGGAAGAAAGAATCTCGGACTCTGAAGATACTATAGAGGAAATAAATTCACAGATTAAAGAACTAAACAAATCTAAAAATTCTTAACACAAAACATCCAGGAAATCTGGGACACCATTAAAAGACCAAACCCAAGAATAATTGGAATAGAAGAAGGAGAAGAATTACAACTCAAAGGCCCAGAAAACATATTCAACAAAATTATAGAAGAAAACTTCCCCAATCTAAAGAAGGATATTCCTATGAAGGTAATAGAAGCCTACAGAACACCAAATAGACTGGATCAAAAGAAAGCATCCCCACGCCATATAATAACCAAAACACAAAACATACAGAATAAAGAACAGATATTAAGAGCTGCAAAGGAAAAAGGTCAAGTAACATATAAAGGGAAACCTATCAGAATTACACCTGATTTCTCAATGGAAACCATGAAAGCCAGAAGAGCTTGGATAGATGTGCTACAGACACTAAGGGAACATGGATGCAAGCCTAGACTACTATACCCAGCAAAGCTTGCATTCACCATCGATGGAGAAAACAAGATATTCCAGGACAAAAACAGATTTAAACAACACGTAGCCACAAATCCAGGCTTATAGAAAGTAATAGAAGGAAAATCACAAACCAAGGAGTCCAACAACGCCCAAAATAACTCAGGCTTCTAGCAACCCTTCACCAGCACAACTAGAAGAAGGGAAACACACAAACTCTACTACAAAAAAATGACCGGAGTTAACAACCACTGGTCATTAATATCACTTAATATCAATGGACTCAATTCACCTATAAAAAGGCACAGGCTAAGAGATTGGATATGACGACAGGATCCAACATTCTGCTGTTTACAAGAAACACACCTCAACCACAAAGACAGACACCTACTCAGAGTAAACTGTTGGGAAAAGGTTTATCAAGCTAATGGTCCTAAGAAAGAAGCCAGTGTGGCCATACTAAATTCTAACAAAATTGACTTCAAACTAAAATCAATCAGAAGAGATGGAAAGGGACACTTTATACTCATAACAGGGAAATCCTTCAGAATGAATTCTCAAAACTGTATATCTATGCCCCTAATATAAAAGCTCCCACTTATGTAAAACAAACACTTCTAGAATTCAAGGCAGCCATCAAACCACACACACTAATAGTTGGAAACATCAACACTCCTCTCTCACCAATGGACAGGTCAATCAGACAGAAACCTAACATAGAATTGAAAGACATAATGGAGGGAATGAACCAAATGGACTTAACAGACATCTATAGAACATTCCACCCAAATAGGAAAGAATAGATCTTCTTCTCTGCAGCTCATGGAACCTTTTCGAAAATTGACCATATACTTGGTAACAAAGCAAACTTCCACAGTTACAAAAACATATTAGTAACCACCTGTGTCTTTTTGGATCACCATGGATTAAAATTAGAAATCAACAACAATGCTACCCCCAGAAAGCCCACAAACTCATGGAAACTGAACAGTCAACTACTGAACCACACCTGGGTCAAGGAAGAAATAAAGAAAGAAATTAAAGTCTTTCTTGAATTTAATGAAAACAAAGATACAACATACTCAAACTCATGGGAAACAATGAAAGCAGTGCTAAGAGGAAAGTTCATAGCACTAAGTGCCCACTTAAAGAAAACAGAGAAAGCACTCATTGGTGACTTAACAGCACACCTGAAAGCTCTGGAAAAAAAAGAAGCAGACTCACCTAGGAGAAGTAGAAGACTGGAAATAATCAAACTGAGGGCAGAAATCAACAAAATAGAAACACAGAAAACAATCCAAAGAATCAATGAAACAAAAATCTGGTTCTTGGAGAAAATCAACAAGAGTGACAAACCCTTAGCCAAACTAATCAAACGACAGAGGGAGAACACGCAAATTAATAAGATCAGAAATGAAAAGGGGGACATAACCACAGACACAGAGGAAATTCAGAGAATCATTAGATCTTACTACAAAAGCCTGTATGCCAAAAAATTGGAAAATGTAAAAGAAATGGACAGTTTTTTAGATAAATACCATATATCAACGTTAAACCAGGACCAGGTAAATGCTCTAAATAGTCCTGTTAGTTGTGAAGAATTAGAAACTGTTATCAGAAACCTCCCTACCAAAAAGAGCCCGGGACAAGATGGTTTCAATGCGGAATTGTACCAGAACTTCCAAGAAGACCTAATACCTATACTCCTTAAGGTGTTTCATAATATAGAAACACAAGAGTCACTGCCAAATTCCTTCTATGAAGCTACAGTTACCCTGATACCTAAACCACACAAAGACTCAACCAAGAAGGAGAATTACAGGCCAATCTCAGTCATGAACATTAACGCAAAAATTCTCAATAAAATACTGGCAAACTGAATCCAAGAACACATTAGAAAAATTATCCAATACAATCAAGTAGGCTTCATCGGAATGATGCAGGGCTGTTTCAACATATGAAAATCTATCAATGTAATCCATCATATAAATAAACTGAAGAAAAAAAAACATATGGTCATCCCATTAGATGCTGAAAAAGCATTTTACAAAATTCAGTGCCCTTTTATGATAAAGGTCTTGGAGAGATTAGGGATACAAGGGTCATTCCTAAATATAATAAAAGCTATTTACAGCAAGCTAACAGCTAACATCAAATTAAATGGAGAAAAACTCAAGGCTATCCCACTAAATTCAGGAACATGACAAGGCTGTCCATTCTCTCCTTATTTCTTCAATATAGTGCTTGGAGTTCTAGAAATACCAATAAGACAACATAAGGGAATCAAGGGGATTCGATTTGGAAAGGAAGAAGTTCAAATTTCATTATTTGCAGATGATATGATAGTGTACATAAGCGACATCAAAAACTCCACCAAAGAACTCCTACAGCTGATAAACTCCTTCAGTAACGTGGCAGGCTACAAGATCAACTCCAAAAAAATCAGTTGCCCTCTTATACACAAAGGATAAGGAAGCAGAGAGGGAAATCAGAGAAGTATCATCTTTCACGATAGCCACAAATAGCATAAGATATTTGGGAGTATCTCTAACCAAGGAAGTGAAGGATTTATTTATGAAGCGGATACCAGGAAATAGAAGGATCTCCCCTGCTCATGGATTGGGAGGATCAACATAGTAAAAATGGCAATTCTACCAAAAGCAGTCTATAGATTCAATGCAATCCCCATCAAGGTCCCATCAAAATTCTTCACAGATATTGAGAGGACAATATTAAACTTTATATGGAAAAACAAGAAACCCAGGATAGCCAAAACAATCTTATACAACAAAGGTACTTCTGGAGGCATTACCATCCCTGACTTCAAACTCTATTACAGAGCTACAGTACTGAAAACAGCTTGGTACTGGCATAAAAACAGAGAAGTCGACCAATGGAGTCATATAGAAGACCCAGATCTTAAACCACAAACCTATGAACACCTGATTTTTGATAAAGGAGCCAAAAGTACACAATGGAAGAAAGAGGGCATCTTCAACAAATGGTCCTGGCATAACTGGATGTCAACCTGTAGAAGAATGAAAGTAGATCCATATCTATCACCATGCACAAAACTCAAGTCCAAATGAATTAAAGACCACAATATTAATCTGAACACACTGAGCTTGATAGAGGAGAAAGTGGGAAGTACTCTAAAACAAATGGGCACAGGGAACCGTTTCCTACGTATAACCCCAGCTGCACAGACATTAATGGCAACATTGAATAAATGGGACCTCCTGAAGCTGAGCAGCTTCTGTAAAGCAAAGGACACTGTCACTATGACACAAAGGCAGCCTACTGACTGGGAAAAGATCTTCACCAACCCTGCAACTGACAAAGGTCTGATCTCTAAAATGTATAAGGAACTCAAGAGACTAGACGGTAAAATGCCAATTAACACAATTAAAAAATGGGGCAATGAACTGAACAGAGAATTCTCAACAGAAGAAGTTCGAATGGCCAAAAGACACTTAAGGTCATGCTCAACCTCCCTAGCTATCAGGGAAATGCAAATCAAAACAACTTTGAGATATCATCTTACACCTGTCAAATTGACTAAAATCTAAAACACCAATAATAAACTTTGCTGGAGAGGTTGTGGGGTAAAGGGTACACTCATCCATTGCTGGTGGGAATGCACACTTGTGCAACCACTGTGGAAAGCAGTGTGTCGGTTTCTCAGGAAATTTGGGATCAACCTACCCCAGGACCCAGCAATTCCACTCTTGGGAATCTACCCAATAGATGCCCAATCATACTACAAAAGCATTTGTTCAACTATGTTTATAGCAGCATTATTTGTAATAGCCAGAACCTGGAAACAAACTAGATGCCCTTCAGTGGAAGAATGGATGAAGAAACTGTGGAATATATACATGTTAGAATACTACTCAGCGGTAAAAAACAATGACATCTTGAATTTTGCATGCAAACGGATGGAAATAGAAAACACTATTCTGAGTGAGGTAACCCAGACCCAAAAAGATGAACATGGGATGTATTCACTCATAATTGGTTTCTAGACATAATTAAAGGACATCAAGCCTATAATTCGGGATCCTTGAGAAGATAATAAGAAGGTGAACCCAGAAAAAAAAGAAACAGTAATCCTCTTGGATATTGGAAGTAGACACAATCACCAGGCAAAAATTGGGAACCTGAGGGTGGGACGAGATGGGGCCAAGGGAAGATGAGGAGAGAAAAGCGTGAAGGGGAGAATGGGGGGAGTTCGGAGGAACGGGATGCTTGGGATACAGGAAGGGTGGATATGGGAGCAGGGAAGTATATATCTTAATTTAGGGAGCCATCTGAGGGCTGTCAAAAGACTTGACCCTAGAGGGGTTCCCATGTTCCCAGGTAGATGTCCCCAGCTAGTTCCTTGGGCAGCTGAGGAGAGGGAGCCTGAAAAGGCCAGTTCCTATAGCCATACTGATGAATTTATTGCATATCACCATAGAACCTCCACCTGGCGATAGATAAAGAAAATGACTGAGCCCCACATTGGAGCACCGGACTGAGCTCCCAAGGTCCTGATGAGGAGCAGAAGGAGAGAGAACATGAGAAAGAAAGTCAGGACCGTGAGGGGCGTGTTCACCCATGGAGATGGTGGGACAGAACTAACTGGAGATCACCAACTCCAGTTGGATTGGGACTGATGGAACATGAGACCAAACCAAACTCTCTGAATGTGGCCGATGGTGGAGGCTGACTGAGAAGCCAAGAACTAAGGCACTGAGCTTTGACTCTTCTGCATGGACAGGCTCTGTGGGAGCCTTCTCAGCTTGGTTGATCACCTTCCTGGACCTGGGGGGAGTTGGGAGGACCTTGGTCTTAACATAGAGTAGGGAACCCCGATGGCTCCTTGGCCTGAAGAGGGAGTGGAGGTATGGGTAGTGGGGAGGAGAGGGAAGGGGGAGGAAGAAGGGAGGAGATGGAATTTTATTAAATATAAAAAAATAAACCAAAAAAAGAATCAGTAGCCCATTTATATACAAAAATTGACTTGAGAAATAAAAGGGGATAACAACACCTTTCACAATAGCCTTATATAAAAAAAATCTTGGCCGGGTGGTGGTGGCGCACGCCTTTAATCCCAGCACTCGGGAGGCAGAGGCAGGCGGATCTCTGTGAGTTCCAGACCAGCCTGGTCTACAAGAGCTAGTTCCAGGACAGGCTCCAAAGCCACAGAGAAACCCTGTCTCGAAAAACCAAAAAAAAAAAAAAAAAAAAAAAAAAAAAAAAAAAAATCTTGGAGTAACTCTATCCAAACAAATAAAAGAAAGACTGCATGATAAAAACTTCAAGTCTCTGAAGAATTAAATTGAATAAAATAAGAGAAAATGGAAAGATCCTCTATGGATCATTAGGTATAACATAGAATAATGGTTTTCTTACCAAAACCAGTCTACAAATTCAATGTAATCCCCCATTAAAATTCCAACACTATTCTTTTCAGACCTTGAAATGACAATTCTCAACTTTGCATAAAAAAATAAAAAACTCTGCTTCCCAAGGAACAAGCTGGGCACATCTCCTTGGACACCTAGGAACCCCTCTAGAGTCAAGTCTCTTGCCAACCCTAAAATGGCTCCCGTAATTAAGATATATACTTCTCTGCTCCCATATGCTCCCTCCTCCATTCCAACCATCCCATTCCCTCAAGCTTTCCTCATCCTCTATTTCTCCCTTCTCTCCCCCAATCTCCCCTTTTCACCACCTCACCCTCACCCCTGTGCTCCCAACCCCTGCCCAGCAATTTTGTCAATTTCCAATATCCAGGAAGATAACAATATGTTTTTCTTTGGATTCACCTTCCTATTTAGCTTCTCTAGGATCACAAATTATAGGCTCTATGTCCTTTATTTATGGCTAAAATCCACTTATGAGTGAGTACATACCATATTCATTTTTTTGGGTCTGGATTACCTCACTCATTAAAATGTTTTCTATTTCCATCCATTTGAATGCAAAATTCAAGATGTCATTGTTTTTTACCACTGAGTAGTACTCTAAAGTTTATATGTGCCACACCTTCTTTATCCATTCTTCTATTGAGGGGCACTTAAGTTTTTTCCAGGTTCTGGCTATTAAAAATAATGTTTTTATGAACATAGTTGAACAAAAGCTTTTGTAGTATGATTGGGCATCTCTTCCGTATATTTCCAAGAGTGGTATTGCTGGATCCTGAGGTAGGTTGACTCCCAATTTTCTGAGAAAATGCCACACTGATTTCCAAAGTGGTTGCACAAGTTTGCATTCCCACAAACAATGGTTGAGTGTTCCCTTTACTCCACATCCTCTCCAGCAAAGGCTATCATTGGTGTTTTTGATGTTAGCCATTCTGACAGATGTAAGATGGTATCTTATAGTTGTTTTGATTTGCATTTCCTTAATCATTAAGGAGGTTGAGCATGACCTTAAGTGCCTTTTGGCCATTCAAACTTCTGTTGAGAATTCTCTGTTCAGTTCAATGCCCCATTTTTAATTGGGTTAATTAGCATTTTAAAGTCTAGTTTCTTGAGTTCTTTATATATTTTGGAGATCAGACCTTTGTCTGATGTGTGGTTGGTGAAGATCTTCTCCCAGTCAGTAGGTTGCCTTTTTGTCTTAATGACAGTGTCCTTTGCTTTACAGAAGCTTCTCAGTTTCAGGAGGTCCCATTTATTCAACATTGCCCTTATTGTCTGTGCTACCAGGGTTCTATGTACAAAGTGGTCTCCTGTGCCCATGTGTTGTAGAGTACCTTACTTCCCACTTTCTCTTCTATAAGATTCAGTGTGGTCAGATTAATATTGAGGTCTTTAACCCATTTGGACTTGAGTTTTGTGCATGGTGATAGATATGGATCTATTTTCATTCTTCTACAGGTTGACATCCAGTTATGCCAGCACCATTTGTTAAAGATGCTTTCTTTCTTCCACTGTATACTTTTAGCTCCTTTGTCGAAAATCAGGTGTTCATATATTTGGGGATTAATATCTGGGTCTTCAATTAATTTCCATTGGTCAACATCCATGTTTTTGTGCTAATACCAAGCTGTTTTCATTACTGTAGCTCTGTAATAGAGTTTGAAGTCAGGAATAGTAATGCCTCCAGATGTAATTTTATTGTATAGGATTGTTTTGGCTATCCTAGGTTTCTTGTTTTTCCATATAAAGTTGATTACTGTTCTCTCAACGTCTGTGAAGAATTTTGTTGGCATTTTGATGGGGATTGCATTGAATCTATAGATTTCTTTTGGTAGAATTGCCATTTTTACTATGTTGATCCTCCCAATGCAAGAGCAAGGGAGATTCTTCCATTTTCTGGTATCTTCTTCAATTTCTTTCTTCAAAGACTTAATGTGCTTGTCAAATAAATCTTTCACTTCCTTGGTTAGAGTTACCCCAAGATACTTTATACTATTTGTGGCTATTGTGAAAGGTGATGTTTCTCTGATTTCTCTCTCTACTTCTTTATCCTTTGTGTATAGGAGGACAACTGATTTTGGGGGATAAAATTCATCCTGAACAATAAAACTGCTCCTGGATTGCTCAAAATAATCAATTTCAAGATATACTACAGAGTTATAGTAATAACTGGATGGCATTGTCATAAAAATACATGTTGGTTTAGGAAATTGAATCAAAGACCTCAAAATAAATCCACCCATCTATGGACACCTTATATTTTCATAAAGAAGCCAGAAATATACAGTGGAACAAAAAAAAGCATCTTTAAGAAATGGTACTTGGTCTAACTGGATTTTGCCATGTAGAGGAATACAAATAGATGCATGTTTAACACACTGCACAAAACTTAAGTACAAATGGACCACAGACCTCAACATGGAACCAGATATACTAAAGAAGAGAAAGTGGGGAATGGCCTTGAACTCACTGAAATAGGAGACTACATTGTGACCAGAATACTGACAGTCCAGACACAATAATAGTCAATAAATAGGTAGGACCTTTTGGACTTGCAAAGCTTCTTTAAGACAAAGACTAGATCAGTCAGTGACCTAGTATAAAACCAAACTCTAACTTTCTGCAATAAATAAATATTTAAATATTTTTTTTAATGATACTCTATTATACTCATAGAACAGCATCTTATTTTGTACTTTTCAGAGTGGCTTCTTCTGGCAGTACATTGGAACAGAATCAGAGATCCACAGACATATTTTTGAGAGACAGCATAAATTGGAGGTCTCCATCAAATCTCTCCCCTCAGAACTAAAGAAATCCCACTGATGAAGAGGCAAAATAATTTTACGAGTCAGAGGGGATGGAGTACACCAGGATAAAAGGAACCTTGGAATCAATTAAGCAACCACATTTGAGTTCACAGGACTGAAGCAGCAAGCAAATCTCTTGCTGTGTATGTCCTGTGTCCTTGGTGTATATATTGTATCTATTAGATGAGTATTTTAAAACAATACCTGAGTATGAAAACAAATGGGATTCTGACCCTTGTGCCTTTTCTTGGGATCCTTTTCCTAATGTTAGGTTGTTGTGACAAGTTTTGATATGAAAGTTTTTGCTTCATCTTATTATATTTTATTGTTTTATATTTGTTTGTTGTTTCTTAGAAAGTCTGTTCTTTCATAATGAGAAGCAGAAAAGAAGTAGACCCAGAATTGAGAGTTTTAGGGAAGAAGTAGGTGGAATAGAGGGATGGAGGAAAACTATAATCAGGATTTATTTTATAAGAAATAATCTTTCAAATTAAAAATTAAATAAAAGTGACAGTGTCTTTGGTTTACAGAAGCTTCTCAGTTTCAGGAGGTCCCATTTATTCAACGTTGCCCTTAATGTCTGCACTGCTGGGGTTATACATAGGAAGCAGTCTCCTGTGCCCATATGTTGTAGAGTATTTCCCACTTTCTCTTTTATCAGGTTCAGTGTGTTCAGATTGATATTGAGGTCTTTAATCCATTTGGACTTGAATTTTGTGCATGGTGATAGATATGGATCTATTTTCATTCTTCTACAGGCTGACATCCAGTTATGCCAGCACCATTTGTTGAAGATTGGAAGTAGGCAAGATTGCCGGGCAAAAATTCGGAAATTGGGGATGAGGTGGGATGGGGGTAAGGGGAGAAGGGGAGAGAAAAGTCTGAAGGGGAGGATGGGGAGAGCTTGGGGTAATGGGATGGTTGGGATAAAGGAAGGGTGGATATGGGAGCAGGTAAGTGTATATCTTAATTAAGGGAGCCTTTTTAGGGTTGGCAAGAGACTCGACTCTAGAGGGTTTCCAAGGTGTCCAGGGAAATATCCCCAGCTAGTTCCTTGGGCAGCTGAGGAGAGGGAGCCTGAAATGGCCCTTTCCCAGAGCCATACTGATGAATATCTTGCATATCACCATAGAATCTTCATCTGGCAATGGATGGAGATAGAGACAGAGCCCCATATTGGAGTACCGGAGTGAGCTCCCAAGATCCAGATGAGGAGCAGAAGGACGGAGAACATGAACAAGGAAGTCAGGACCACGAGGGGTGCACCCACCCACTGAGATGTTGGGGCTTATTTAATGGGAGCTCACCAAGGCCAGCTGGACTGAGACAGAAAAAGCATGGGATAAAACTAGACTCCTTGAACATGGAGGACAATGAGGGCTGCTGAGGATTGAGATTAAAGACATGCACTACCATAATTAAAAGCATGCACCACCTAATTTCCATGGCAACTAGTGTGGCTACTGGGATTAAAGGTGTGTATCATTGTGGTTCCTGGGATTAAATGTGTGTGCTACCATACCCTGGTCTGTAAGGCTGAACAATGGGATTGTTTTACTCTCAGATCTTCAAGAAGTCTTTATTAAAATACAATTGAAAATGCTACTACATTTCCCCTTTTTGTCTAAAATAAAATAAAACGAAGGCTATAACTAATGTAAGAATACTATATACAATAATACAATGACTATATACTATATATATATATATATATACCATATATATGCAATAAATACATCAATAATGTTTAGTACATTTGCATTTGACAAATTCAGAGAAAAAACTTAAAATCTATCCTATCTTGGTGAGTTCCAAGTCTTATACCTAATTTACTTTCTATCATAGCCTGCTTCCTATATCTGTATAACTATAATTATAACTAATCTTCAACTCCCTCAGAGATCCAAGAAAAAATATTAAATGAGTAAGCAGGAAATGCAAGCAAGCAACTTTCAAAAATATATAAATATTGAAAAAAATCTAGATGCCTGCAAAGTCAACCAAAGTTCCTCTGCAACATTGGGGCATTCATCTTCAGTCTATAGACCTTACATATTTGACGTACTTTTCTGTGAAGCATGATGTTTTTTGTCCTGATTGTATAACTAGGACAGTATAATGTCAGCAGTTGAGACAGTGGTGTTTTCTTTCTTAGTGGCTTACTTTTGTCACAAAAAAGTAAAAGTCATGTGGAGGTTCTGTGATGCCCACTATCTTCTCTGAAACAAATTGATGCTGCCAGGAGAAGACATGAATTATTGTCATAAAAACAAAGAACCTAGGTTATTAAAATATCTTAAGTACCATATTCTGTAAATCTCTGAAGTGTTTGAAGATGACCTTTCTATCCAAATTATTTCTTTGTTTGACTGTTAAAACATGTCTCATGTGACTACAGGTTCAATTATACTAGGTGATTAACTACTAACCTATTTTTCTTTTTATCCTAAACAGTTGGTAATAATATTTTTCAAGGACTAGAAATTTGCATTACATTGTTAAATGAGCTGGATAGGAACAATATCTTGAACAAGATAAGAAATATATGTGGAACATGTTTTAACAAAATTAATCTCAAATGTGTATTAATATAAAAAATTTGTATACAATATATAAAAGTAAAACCAATGTAAAATATTTGAAACTAATAGTTGCTTTTAAAATGTAGATTCTATAATCTATTTTATCTTATATTAATACCCTCCCTTTTTATTTCAGGGTAGATGAAATAATCTGATCTTCTATCTTATATTTACATCCCTTTTTTGCTTTTTTTCTTCTCTCTCTCTCCCTCCCTCCCTCCCTCCCTCCCTCCCTCCCTCCCTCCTTTCTCTGTCTGTCTCTCTCTCTCTCTCTCTCTCTCTCTCTCTCTCTCTCTCTCTCTCTCTCTCTCTCTCTCTCTTTCAGTCTTTCTCTTTCTTTTGTTTTGTTGAGCCAGAATTTCTCAGTATAAATGGAGTCCATCCTTAAACTCACTCTGTAGACTAGGCTGACCTTATACTCATAGAGATCCACATGCTTCTTCCTCTGGAGTGCTGGGATTAAATTTGTGTGCCACCACCATCTGTTTTTTTTTTTAATTTTAAAACAAGAATCCTGAATCTAATTCCCTTTGTTTAGTTTTTTTTTTCCTGACCATTACTCATAACAACTTGTAACCAATGTGCAAATGTAACAAACAAACAAAAAAACCATTCATAATCATTTTATGGGAGGAACATGGGCATAGTTTTCTTTTTCACTTCCTGCTGATTAGGGCTGCTGATAATTGATAATCTAATGGGGACTCAAAGAAAATCTAGGATTATGATCAAGTCATTACTGGAGAGTTCTGTGAGGCTGGATTATTTCAGCCAGTTGTGTTAAAGCTGTTCTGGATGTAGAATTTAGAAGAAACTGCAATAAATGTACTCTGAAATGTTGGATCATCAGGGTCATCTGTTCCCAATGGAGATTTTTAAGAGGGTCTTCCTTGATCAAAACTTATTTTTCTTAACCAAGAATGAATTCACAGTCAATCAAACCTTATTTTTCTTAACCAAAAATGAATCATAATACTCTCATTTCCTGTGGAAACAAAAGCAAACCCTCTTCTCCAAAGTAATATGTCTTTTGATTTAAATTTTGAAGTCAAAGCATTTTAATAATCCACTAATACTTTTAATCTAATATCTTTTAGCAGCTGTTGTGCCTTCCTCCGCACTCAAACAATTCAATGACAACATAATAATACACAGTATGAGATTCTCTGTGTATTTTATATATTTCATTGAAGCTAAGCCAGGGCAAGTGGGAGCTAAGAAAGATAGTTTTACTCCTAAACCCAAGTGACTAAATTTGGGTCCAAATCGTAGAGCTAGAACTCCAATCTGAAATCTGACCTGGGCTAGTGGCTAAAAAGTTCAGGCAAACTGCATTTTGTGAATTCATACCCCAAATTGTTGGGCACCAAATGAAGCATGACTAAATATACCTAGGTTCAAAAATTAGGATTCAACTTGAAGATATAAAAAGGAAAACAATCAGCACTGTTTCTTACCATGATGTCAGTGTGAAATGGCAATCTTGCCTCCAGGAATCTCAGAATGAGATTTTGTTTTGAGAGTTTTTTTTCATGGTCAATACATGGTCAATATAGACATTTAATTAGTAATTTTATCCTCTAAATACATCGACAGGCAAATTTCTTAATGGAAATTTACTACAGATTTTCCACTAATGAGTAACTCTGGGAACTGGCTCTCAAAGGCCAAGAAAAGTTTTTTTTTCTTTTTTTTATTATTATTAAAAATTTCCACCTCCTCCCCACCTCCTCCCCACCCCCTATTTCCCTCCCTCTCCCTTAACTCCCCTCCCCCTCCCTTGCCAGTCCAAGGAGCAGTCAGGGTTCCCTGCCCTGCGGGAAGTCCAACGTCCATACCACTCCATCTGGGTCCAGGAAGGTGCACATCTAAACAGACTAGGCTCCCCAAAAGCCAATACATGCGGTAGGATCAAAAACCCAGTGCCATTGTTCTTGGTTTCTCAGTCAGCCTTCATTGTCCAACACGTTCAGAGAATCCGGTTTGATCACATGTTTTTTCAGTCCAGGTCACGCTGGCCTTGGTGAGCTCCCATTAGACCAGCCCTGCAGTCTCAGTGGGTGGGTGCACTCCTTGGGGTCCTGACTTCCTTATTCATGTTCTCCCTCTATCAGCTCCTCATTTGGGCCATGGGAGCTCAGTCCTGCACTCCAGTGTGGGTCTCTGTTTCTATCTCCCTCCATCGCCAGATGAAGCTTCTATGGTGATATGCAAGATATTCATCAGTATGACTATAAGAAAGGGCTATTTCAGGCACCCTCTCCTCAGCTTCCCAAGGAATGAGAGAACAATAATCAACTTTATATGAAAAAACAAAAGACTCAGGATAGCCAAAACAACCTTATACAATAAAGGAACTTCTGGAGGCATTACCATCCCTGACTTCAAACTCTATTACAGAGCTACAGTATTGAAAACGGCTTGGTACTGGCATAAAAACAGAGAAGTCGACCAATGGAATCGAATAGAAGACCCAGATATTAACCCACAATCCTATGAACACCTGATTTTCGACAAAGGAGCTAAAAGTATACAGTGGAAGAAAGAAAGCATCTTCAACAAATGGTGCTGGCATAACTGGATGTCAACCTGTAGAAGAATGAAAATAGATCCATGTCTATCACCATGCACAAAACTCAAGTCCAAATGGGTTAAAGACCTCAATATTAATCTGACCACACTGAATCTGATAGAAGAGAAAGTGGGAAGTACTCTACAACACATGGGCAGAGGAGAACACTTCCTAAGTACAACCCCAGAAGCACAGGCATTAAAAGTTTTTTTTCCCCATTTTATAATCCTTTCTAGGATTGGGATAAAAGGCCTGCACCACCATGACAAAAGACATGCATCACATAATTTCTGTTTCAACTAGTGTGGCTACTAGGATTAAAGGTGCATGCTATCATAACTTGGTCTGTAAGGCTGACCAGTGGTGTTTTACTCTCAGATATACAGGCAGTTTTTGTTTAATGAAATACAATTGAAATGCCACTACATTCAAGCACTCCAACAATGTAATTCAATATCAAGTTTTTTAGATTAATTAAAATGCAAATAATCCTTAATATTTTCCAAACATAAGAGTATATAACTTTTGATTCTTGTTTATGACAGATAAATACTTCATTTCTTCTACTTTTAACAAAATCTATTAATTTACTTTTGATATCCAAAATCAATTGTTTAGGTAGTAGTTAAGACTTAAATAATCCTCTCATTTTATTTTTACTATTTGCTCTTAGGAGATCCACCACCCCACTCCAAAATAAATACACAAATACTTATTCTTAGTTATAAATGCCTGGCCTTTGCTTGGCTTGTTTCAAGCCAAGTTTTATTAAATTATCCCATCTATCTTTTGTCTCTGGGCTTTTACTTTACTTCTATCTTATATACTTTCCTTTAGTTCTTACTCTGTGACTTGATGGGTGGCTATGTGGCTGGACCCTTGCATTTTCCTCTCCTTCCCCTCTTTTTGCTTCTTCTCCTTTTTCTTCTATGTATTCTCTATGCCTGACAGCCTTGCCTATCCTTTTTCCTGACTAGCTATTGGCCATTTGGGTCTTTATTAGAACAATTAATTTTTAAAGGAAAGCAAAGTAACACAGATTCATAGTTAATCAAATACAATGCAAAATATCTCAACATATCTTTGCATCATTAAACAAATATTCCACAGCATAAATGAATGTAACACATTCTCAACTAATATTCCACAACATAGGCCTGTTAAAATAATACATCAATTTTCCTGGTAATTTCAAAAAACATTTCAAAGACATTGCCATACCATAAAAATCTTGGGTTCTCTCATTCAAAAAATTTTCAAGTTAACAATCTTTTAATAAAATTTATAATACTTACAGTAAAATAAATCAATATTCTTATAACTTATTACAACCTCCTGAAATTTCTTGGCAAGAGGAATTGATATTTTTATTCTTATTGCAAAAATTCAAACAATATATTAGTACTTATAAAACAATGAGTTGATTGCATTCCCTGAAAGGTTTTGCAATCCTAAGGACTCATACTTCAACATTTACACAAACACACACACACACACACACACACACACACACACGTAAATTTTAAAATCTTATTGAATTTGAAGGGGAGTATTAGAGGGCACAGGAGAAGTTCAAGGACAAGGGATGGGATGCAAATATAGTAGTCATGTATGAAACATGAACAACTACTAAAAATAACAGCAACAGCAGTGAAAATCTCTACAATGCTGCATGTCTAGGCCCATTCTGGAATTAAATATGTGAGCTCTCTCCATAACTTTAATCCTTCATCTAAGTTGGTTTTTGCAGAAGACAATGATCCACATCTGGTCAAAATATAAAATATAAAAATGACCATGGGGTTTACTAGCATTTGGTACTTCTACAATCTTATGTCTCCATGTATGCCTCAGTAAATATTATGGAAAATGTGAGAAACAAAAGAACCAGAGAACCAGGACATCTACATGTTTTCAATATAGGGCTAGGAAGCTGTACATTTGAAAACTAAGCAATATGGTTAAATAAACAATGAAAACAAAATCTCACACGCCATGAATATTAGGGAAAATTTCACAATCATACTCCAAAAAGTAGAGCTCTAAGTAAATAATGTGTACTTAGGTCAAATAAATCAGCTTCTCTAGGGAGGAGTCCCCTGATACATTATCCACACTCCCAAATGTCAGCCATAATCAAATGTACATGCAAGTGATAATAAGTAGACTAAATAAGTTGCATGCATCTGTACGACACGAATAACTATAGACTAGGTCATCAGTTTGAGAAGGAGTGAGAGGGAAAAAAGAAGTGTTGAAAGGGGAAGGAAAGGGATGGATATATGTGTATGTGAATATGTACCCATGTTTGAAAATCCTCAAAATTTAAATTAAAAAAGGCACATTTCTACACTTTTCTTCTTTTTACCTATCTTTCTTTAAAGAAGTTAATGGATAAAAAAATTGTGATATATAGAAGGCTCCCATGTTTCACCTCAATTAAGTTACTTATATAAATTTTCATTGTTTTCATAAAGGTACAAACTAATGATTAGTCTTTTTTACTTTTTAACCCAAAATAAACTTTATTTTAGAAAGTTACTTTAAGTATGCAGTGATATAATTAAGCCTTGTTAATATGCTGTTTATTTAACAGATTAAAAATGCATACTGAGTATATCCCATTCATCTTAATTAGACAATATGCTTATCATAATTATTTACTTTATATTCTTGTTTTTCATGAACACTCTGATGCTTTTAGAGTCAATATTCCCTTTGTTATGCTGTTCATTGACTGTTGTCATGACTTCCTTGAGGCATCTACCCTCTATTTTTTGTTTTACTCTCCACTGAGATTTGGCTTTTAGGTCTCTTCTTGGGCTGAGAATAGCTTCAAATAATAGAGTGTGAAGACTTTGAATGTTTGTAATAGACACTCTTTTCTTCTAGTGCTGAGATTTCAAAGTATTCTTACTCTGGGACCCTTTAATACAGTTCATCATGTTGTGGTAGCCCACAAGCATTAAATTATTGTTACTTCATAACTGTAATTCTGATATGATTATGAGTTATAATGCAATGTGACCTTCAAAGGGGTCATAATCCAAAGGTCGAGAACTACAGCTCCAGAGTATTACATAGAGCTATGGATATGAGCTAATAGACATTGCTTGACACGGAAAATCAAACTCTAGTGTAAGAAATTTTTGAGATTAACTTTTTGTAGGAGAAGGCCACTTGTTCATCCCAGCAACCCAGAACTAAAATAACCACATAGAAACTATATTAATTAAAACACTGCTTAGCCTATTAGCTCTAAATTCTTATTGGCTAATTCTTATATTAATTTGACCCATTTCTATTAATCTGTATATCGTCACATGGCAGTGGACTACAGGCAATGATTCAGGATGTCTGACTCTGGAAGCTCCAAGGTGTCTCTCTCTAATTCCACCTTTCTTCCTCCCAGCATTCAGTTCTGTCTTCCCTACCTACCTATGATCTGCACTATCAACAGGCCAAGGCAGTTTCTTTATTTATTAACCAAGAAAAGCAAAACACAAACAGAAAGACCTCTCATACCAACTTTTCCACTCCAACTGTAATCATTTATCCACTGCTTCATCCATATTATGTCAATAACTATCAGAATCTTCCTCTTTACTCTATGAATTAAATAGAATCAGTCAAAATCTTGCATTGAAAGCATAACTCTAATTAGAAGATGTAGAAGGTACTTCTGTTTATACGTTGATTTCATTTGTTAATGAATAAAGAAATTGCCTTGGCCTTTTGATAGGGTAGAACTTAGGTAGGTGTGGAAGACAGAACTGAATGGGGGAGAAAGAAAGCAGAGTCAGAGAGATGCCATGGATCTGTTGCCAGAGGTAGGTGTGATGAATTTTACCCAGTAAGCTATTGTCATATGGCAATGTACAGATTAATAGAAATGTGTTAAAATAAGATGTAAGAATTAGCCAATAAGAAACTAGAGCAAATGGGCCAAGCAGTGTTTTAATGAATACAGTTTTTGTGCAATTATTTCAGGTTTAAGCTACCCTGGAGGCCAGGAAAAACAAGGGGCTCCTTCTCCTGCAACAATTGGTGCCCAACATGGGGCACCAGTTGAAGTGCTGTGGGACAATGGTCTGTATTCTGTCAATTTTATTTTAAATAAATGCTGATTGGCCAGTAGCCAGGCTGGAAGTACAGGTGGGACAACCAGACAGGAAGTAAAGTCAGGTCAATAAGAACAGGAGAATTCTGGAAAGAAAGAAGTCCTTTTCTACAGTCCTGATCCAGTCACAGAACATGCAAGATGTGACTTCCTTGATGAAAAAGGTACCAAGCCACACAGCTAACATAGACAAAAATAATAGGTTATATTATAAGTTATGAGTTAATAAGAAGCCTGAGATAATGGGCCAATCAGTTTATAACTAATGTAGACCTCTGTGTTATTTCTTTGGGAGTCAATGATGGCAGGAGCTAGGCATTGCAGAAAACTCAGTCAATAAGAAGAGTGTTGATAGGTGGGCCTACTAATAGGTACATAAATAACAAGACTTTCACCATCTTGAAAAGATTAATCCAAATTATGAAAGACCAATAGATGTCAATTCAACTATGACTATGTCCCCTTTTCTCTTGCCCATGTGATATCACGTCTCACTATATAATGCTGAAGAAAGTCCTTTTTAAATGCTGACCATTCTGTCTTGAACTGACTAGTATCCAGAACCAAGATCCAAACTTTCTATTCAATTAGAGCCTACACATCCATTAGTAGGATCTAATCTGGTGAATTTGTTTGACTCTCCTCTCCACACATGCTTCCCAACCTACTGTATTTGGCTCAAGTCCCACATTTAATGTTCAGCCTACTCTAGTCATCAGTGCCTCTGAAGCAAGCAACCTCTAATATTCTGCAAAGAACTATCTATGCTGCCTGCTCTCCACCCTTTAGCCCCTCACATGCCATATTCAACCTCTCTACCCAGATAGATGTAACTCCATTCTCCAAGCTTATACCAGAAAAGAAATTTAATAAATTAACCCAGTCTCCTTTCTCCAACTGACTTAATTCTATCTAGTGTTCAGATTTGAATGCTGTGTCTATTATAAAGTAACCAGTCTCCAGTATTCTGTTATTGCTGTAAAAAATAGAAAATGATATTGTGTGGCCTGTTTCCTATATATTACTTAATATTCGTTATATGAATTTCTACTGCTATTTTGAACAACAGCAGCAAAACTTGCCAAATGTGCAACTAAATGCATAAATACTCTAAATGTATACAACTCAAACAAGAATAGTATTGATGCAGTCTAGACAGATTCCTTGTTTGTCTGTTTGCCAGATGTTCCATACCTAAGGTTGCCTATATTTATTAGAAAAGGAAATTATCACAGTTCAGATTATCAGGAACAAAGTGATGTTCTCTTCTTAACTCAGAAGGATTAGGATAGAGGTACAAGGAAACAAATATCTTTTCAATGCTACCCAATGAAAAGGGCCTGATATGTATCACAAAGCATTGCTTCTCTTTCTTCTTTTTTTAAATATATTTTTCTAATATTTTTATTACTTTATAAATAATGCCATCCAAAATTTCCACTTCCTCCCCTCCAACCACTTCCCTTCCACTCCCCCACACACCCTCCCCTCCTCCCCTCCAGTCCTAAGAGAGATCAGGGTACCCTGTCCTTGAGGAAATTCAAGGCCCTCCCTCCTCCACCCAGGCTTATGAAGGTATGCATCCAAATAGAATAGGATCCCAAAAAGCCAGTACATGCAGTAGAGACAAATCCCAGTGTCAATATCATTAGCAACTCAGTCTGCCCCAATTGTCAGCTACATTCAGAAGGGCCAGTTTGATCCCATCCTCATTCAGTCCCATTTCAGCTAGATTTGGTGAGCTCCCATTAGCTCAGGCACACTGTGTCAGTGGGTAGACCAACCCTTCATGGTCCTGACTTCCTTGCTCATATTCTCCATCCTTCTGATCTCCAACTGGACCTTGGGAGCTCAGTCTACTGCTCTGATGTGGGTCTCTGTCTCTATCTTCATCTGTAGTCCATTGAGTCGGGTGCCTTTTTGTCTTAATGACTGTGTCCCTTGATTTACAGAAGCTTCTGTTTCAGGAGGTCCCATTTATTCATTGTTGCTCTTATTATCTGTGCTACTGGGGTTATATGAAGGAAGTGTTCTCTGGTGCCCATGTATTGCAGGCTACTTCCCACTTTCTAATCTATCAGAATCAGTATAGTCAAATTTATATTGAGGTCTTTAATCCATTTGCACTTGAGTTTTGTGCATGTTGATAGATATGGATCTATTTTCATTCTTCTACAAGTTGACATCCAGTTATGCCAGCAGTATTTGTTAAAGATGCTTTTTTCCATTGTATAATTTTAGCTTCTTTGTAAAAAATCAGGTATTCATAGGTTTGTGAATTAATATCCAGGTCTTCATTTCAATTCCATTGTTCAACATCCCTGTTTTTATGCCAATACCAGGCTGTTTTCATTACTGTGGCTCTGTAATAGAGTTTGATGTCAGAGATCGTAATACCTCCAGAAGTAACTTTATTGTATAGGATTGTTTTGACTATACTGTTTTTTTTTGTTTTTGCATATAAAGTTGATTATTGTTCTCTCAAGGTCTGTGAAAAAATTTTGTTGGGATTTTAATGAGAATTGTGTTGAATTTATAGATTGCCTTTGGTAGAATTGCCATTTTTACTATGTTGATCCTACCAATCCAAGATCATGGGAGATCCTTCCATTTTCTGGTATCCTCTTCAATTTCTTTCTTCAAAGACTTAGAATTCTTGTCAAATAGATCTTTCACTTCCTTGGTTAGTGTTACCCCAAGATACTTTACGCAATTTGTGGATATCATGAAAGGTGATATTTCTCTGATTTCCCTCTCCTTTCTTTAATCTTTGTGTACAGGATGGATACTGATTTTTTTGAGTTGATCCTGTATCGTGCCACATCACTGAAGGTATTTATCAGCTCTAGGAGTTCTCTGGTAGAGTTCTTGGGATCACTTATGTATACTATTATATTATCTGCAAATAGAAAATTTGACTTCTTCATTTTCAATTCCAATCCCCTTGATCTCCTTATGTTGTCTTATTGCTATTGCTAGAATTTCAAGCACTATGTTGAAGAGATATCAAGGCAGTGGACAGCCTTCTCTTGGTCCTGGTTTTAGGGTAATGGTTTTGAGTTTCTCACCATTTAATTTGATGCTAGCTGTTGGCTTGCTGTATATTACTTTTCTTATATTTAGATATGATCCTTGTATTGCTAATCTCTCCAAAACCTTTATCAAAAAGGGGTGTTGACTTTCGTCAAATGCTTTTTCAGCATCCAATGAAATGACCATATGTTTTTTTTCCCTTTGGATTACATTGATAAATTTTTGTATGTTGAATCCACCTTACATCTCTGGGATGAAGCCTACTTGATCATAATAGATGATGATTTTTTTGGTGTGTGCTTGGATTTGGTTATCTAGTATTTTATTGAGAATTTTTGCACCAATGTTTATGAATGAGATTGGTTTCCAATTGTGTGTGTGTGAGTGTGTGTGTGTGTGCATGTATTATACATAAGTATGTACTAGTAGTAATCAAAGCAAAAGGGGCTATCAAGTTGATGGTGAGGATGGAGCATTTTAGAGATTTAAGAGATGGAACCTAGGAAAGGAGGAAAGGAGGACAAAAGTGATGTAATTCTTTTCCAATTAAAAATGCATTTAAAAGTTTGTGGAACAATTAGCAGCAGGCCCAGAATTTACCCATAATGTATGACCTGGCTTTTTTAAGTTTATTACCTATTGAGGGATAATTTGCTCAGCCTAGATAAAGCTTAGAGGGTCTTGGTTCTGCCTCAACTTAGTCTGCCAGATTTGTTGACTCCCCATGGAAGACAGTAAACTCTCTGAGGTGCAGATTGGGAGTGGTATGGAGGGAAGGTGGGAGAACAGGAGGAGGGGAGGTTGGGAGAACAGAGAATGGTATGTAAAATGAAAAATGATTGTTTTAAAATAGAAAAGTAAATTTAAAAATTACATTTAAAAATCATCAGAAATGTGAAATATCTGTATCATAGATATACACAATAAAGTTATGTGAAAAAACACCATTGATAGTAAGAAGTTTATTATCAACAAAAGTATGAAATAGATTCTCAAGAGATGCTATCATCATTAACTAAAATGATATAACACTATTCACAAGTCATTATTCTCTGATTCTTAATATTCATATTTATAAAAATAACAATGTTTATAGTTACCAACTGAAAAAAGGAATGACTCAAAAACAAAGACTGTAATTCTAAAACATATTGCTCCTTATTTTTCAAAAGCATAATCTAGTAAAATGAGCAGTTGTTAGCAGCAATAATAAATTTTCATCAGTTTTAAAAATTGTGATGCATTTTCATAAAAATACTTCAAGTTATTTTTCTAAAATTTTGTGAGTATGTTGATTAAGCAGGTTTTATTTAAAAACTTCATGATAGGAAGTTTCAGTACAACCTTTCCCCAGCACTTCAAAGGCAGAAACAGACAAGTTTTTGTGAGCCTCAGACCAGTCTGGACAACAGAGTGGGTTCCAGAATAAGCCAGGACTATACAAGAGAACCTTGGCTTGAAAAACTAAAAGAACAAACAAAAAAATGCACACTTGATTTTGTTGTGAAATAAGAAAGAAAATAACAGATGCTAAAAGTAGTTTAAATAATTATTATGTTTTTATATAAATTATTATCACTCAAGCTACTATATATGTAAATGTGTGCTTAATACAATTCGAGATTATTTACACTTTTTATGTTTTTAGTGACCGAGTTTTTTTTCCTTGCTATGAACAATGAACCCGGGTCTTTCAATTAGGTATCTCTAAAATTACTTAAGCACTGCTAAACAATAACATCTTTTGCAAAGATGAAATTGAAGCCTTTATACAGTACAAATGTAACTTGCATATATACATATATATGAATTTAATTATAATTATATCAGTTTTTAATTGTTTTAGAAATCATTATTTGCATGTGACTTATAACTACTAGAACACACAGTGAACCTCATGGACCTTAACATTTTAAATATAAAAAAGGAAGGAGGAAATAAGACAAGAAGAGGCACTTGTTTGCAAAGGGTTAATGCAGCTATACCATTCAATATATCTTCTTAAATTCCTTTGATGAAAATGAATCATTTTCACAGTTATATGAATATGTGATTATACTGATTTATTTTTCTATGTGCTTCTCAAATATACCTACATATGATCAAATGAGAAATGTAGTATATTGAGCAGTGACTTTTTTTACTGTAGGTAACAAGAAATTATTCCAAATTTATTAAATGTTAATAAGATATAGATATAAAAAGAATTAAAAGACTAATAATTCCAAAGTAATACTAATCATGATGAGTGTTATTATCTATACTATTGAGTAGTATAAAATAATTTTATACTCTAAATAGTTATGAAAGAAAAAATATATGAGAGGGAATAACTTATATAAAGATAAGACAGCTGAGAGAAAGAGAACATATAGCTTTCTGGATCTCATTATGAACTCCCTAAGGCAAATTAATCCCCTTTTTGTAATAAGCTACCAACAGATGGTTGAAGAAATGTGATGTGACTGAAACCACAAAGTACTGAGAAAGCTACAGAATTGACAGAAGCTGTACTTAAGGCAAAAGCACTCAACATTATTGTGATTCCCAATACATAGACACTGTGAAAGCAGATGTTTCCACAAAGGAAAAAAATCACAAATAAGAAAAGAACAAGGGAAGTTTAAAATGCTTGTTTAAAGAATGAATCTTAAAATAATTGAGTTGTATAAAATAATTCCTTTTAATTTCATAATGTCAATTTTAACTGATTTACAAGTAAGATTATAAATATTGTCACTAACTAGGATGTTTTCAGATGCACCACAGAAAATTAGTGAAGGTTAATTTTTGCAAAGAAGATTCCTGAGACCATAAAACTGTACCAAAGTTAGTCTACAGCATTCAGATAAATAAAGCTGTGTGACTAGAAACCTTATCTCCTGCCATTTACATTAGTGAGTAGAATTATTTTAGCCTATGTCACACAAGGCTATTACAATGGTTAATGGAAAAATTTTTGCAACATATAGTTACAAATATTGTGTATGTTATGGAAAAAATGAATAAAAAAAAGGATTCACCCCCCCCCCAAAAAAATGGACATTTAACTAAATAAACTTAAATCTTGTTTGTAGCTAGAAAATGCTGAATCTCCTACAGAATTTGGCTAATTAAAATTTACCATTCAAAAGTTTTAACATGTGCACATATATTCAATCTCTATGTCTCTATGTTTTAGTTACTGTCTTATTGCTGTGTAGAGACAAAATGGAAAAGGCAACTTATGAAAAGAAGCATGTGCTTAGTTGTTTGCTTAGAGTTTTAGAGTATGAGTCCATGACCATAACGGTTGGAAGCTTGGCAGCAGGCAGACAATCATGGTACAAGGGCAATACCTAAGAGTTTGCATTTTGGAATAACAATCATCAGGCAGTAAGAGAGAAAATGGGCCTGGCATGGGCTTTTGAAACCTCAAAGATTACCTCCAAGAACATATTTCCTCCAACAATGGTACACAACTCCCAATACTTCCCAGCACCTAACTAGGAACCAAGCATTAAAATGCCTAATCTGGGCCGTGCGGTGGTGGCGCATGCCTTTAATCCCAGCACTCGGGAGGCAGAGGCAGGCGGATCTCTGAGTTCGAGGCCAGCCTTGTCTACAAGAGCTAGCTCCAGGACATGCTCTAGAAACTACAGGGAAACCCTGTCTCGAAAAACCAAAATAAATAAATAAATAAATAAATAAATAAATAAATAAATAAAATGCGTAATCTGGGACTGGAGAGATGGCTCAGTGGTTAGGAACACTGGCTCTTCTTCCAGAGGACCTGAGTTCAATGCCCAGCACCAATGTAACATTTTAAAACTATCTGTAACTCTAACTCCAGGGAATCTGACACTCTCACATAGACATACATGCAGAAAAAAATGTCAACACACATAAAATAAAAAGAAATCACTAAAATACATGATCATATATAAGGGTCATTCTATTTTAAACTATCCCACCCCCAATCCAGTTATATGTGATGTTGATCTGCTTGTGTAATCAATTTCAGCCAGTGACTAAAATTTCCCACCACCTGAGAACAGATTTTTAGCCAGTTTTGCCTGCTTCTCACATATACAACTGCCTAACCCCTGTTCCATTTTCCCAGGCTCTTCAAACTGAACTATTAACATTATTAGCACAAAAGGAACCCCTTTTCTCCCACTGTTCACTAGGAGATTATTCAGCACTTCCCCCACAAAACAATATGTTTCCCCCCCACACCCTGGAGTCATCAAAGACAGCCCAGTGGTAAGTGTGAGATGTTCCCTGTTGTCATTCAGGGGAGTCCCCAAAACACACTCCCCCTTGCCAAATATACAGGCTGCAGACATTGCTCTTGACAACCAAACAGAAATTGTTGATAAGACCCTATTGCTAAAAACAACACACACTTTGGTCACAGAATGTTAAAAATATTTCATAACTTTGATGGTGCTAAGGAAATATTAACAACATTCACAACCAGGTGTGACATAGTTGAAAATAATTTCAGCTACAATAATATCAAGTCTGACAACCTATAACCATTGCTACAATAGTGGCATAATTGCTATGGGGATAAACAATGTCTTTCCAATTAAACTTTCCAATAAACCAATAAATGTCTGGTATTGAAATTCTCCCTAGTAACCTATAGTTAGGGATGTCATATGCTCAAGGACAGAACATATTTCTATTAGTTTGTTGAAAAAGAGATAGTATAAAACTGTCTCTTAAATATTGACCTTATTGCTATGGAAAAGTACACCACACACTCTTTTTCATAGAAGCATCTTTATGAAGTGGATATCAGTTAACACAATGAATGGCAACTGGTCAAAGTGCAGAAAAGGTGTCTGTGGAATACTCAGATGTATCTGTTACAACTATTTCACATCCCTTCCCCCAATACCAGAAAACAATACAGAAGAAAAAGAAGAAAGAAGGTCCTAAATGGAAATTATATACCACATATCTTTTTTCAAGTCTCAGGGATCATTAGAAATGAGGTGATAGAAAGAGTGTAAGATCCTGAGAGAGTAAGCAAATATGAGACAAATGTCTTCTGGACACATTAAGTTTAGCTGTACACATAAACTCATAGAGATAGTGTACTATGTACAAAGCCTGTGAAATCCAAAGACAGAAGAAATACTACTATGAAGAAAAAACATGGATTAACAATTATGGCCTAAGGCATTGAGCTATGTAAGGACGAGACAGTTTTCTCAAAATGTGCTTTACTGTAATTGGTTGACCAATTTTCAGTAGAAGACTAAATATACAAGAATATTTGTGCAATGATACTGGTCTTTAAAGATGATTTCTACAGGCAAACAAAAAGTTGGGTATGTAGGAAAGTGGCAGAATTGATGAAGGGATAGAATATGATCAAAATATTATTTATAACTGTTAAGAAAATAATAAAAACATTGTTAAAAAGACTATTAAGTGCTAAACATTAGAGAAGGCTGCTTATGAAATGGTGCCTTCTAAATGAATCAGGACTATTGAGTTCCTGTACTAACAGCAGCTGTGGTTGCCTGCACAAGATCTAGCTAACACCTTAGCATGCATAAAGAATGAACTAAGATGTGTTCTAGTATTTGAACTTACTTAGTTCCTCAACTTTACACAAGGGATTAAATACATTGAGTAATTTTTCTCTAGTAAGACAAATTATAATGACTTCTAAAATATTTATTTGTGATTTTGAGGGTGGGAAAAGTGACACAATGTACATGAAGAAGTTAGAGAAAAACTTTATACTTGGAAACAAGAACCTTAACATGCAGGAATGCTTTGACAATTCCCCAAATTTATTTTAAATAATTTTATTAGGCTTATAAAATTATCTCTAAGATAGGTAGCAACTGATCAACTCTTTCTCTTTCATGTGTCAATCAATACTGAGGTTTCACAATGCAAATTATCTATGGTTATTAAACTGGACACCAGTCATTCTGTTCTACTTGAATATAACATCTCTGTTTGCTACTTCACTTTTCTAGAAAAGACAGCACTCATTCTATTTCAAACTAAAAAATGGAGACATTTTGGGAAAACACCTATCTAAATTATTAGTTATTATTACAGCTACAGGTATGTGCAGTTCTGAAATGATCAGCTTTCCTCCATATTTCTACTTTTCATGTAGCATATACATATTATTTTAAAAGGTTAGCTAACCCCTAGGGAAAATTCTGGCTCTTTAGCTGTTATCATTAATTAAACTTACTTCATATTTTTCAAAAACAATATCACAGCTATGCATATTGAAGTCTAGTCTTCAAAGTAAAATCAACACTGAAAATATCTAAGAAGGAAAAATCATCATAAAAAACTTGATATATGGGTATGTAGGAAAATACTAGCAGAAAATATTATTGAGTGCCAGATAATTCATTATAATCAAATAGAAAAGTAAATCAAAGCTTTTATAGTGACATACATAACATTACACAACATTGTTTCCATCATATGGAATCCAACCTCACAACCATCTGTTTATATAATTATAATCATAGATAATATAGAGTTTAACCATAAGATTAGTATTTCTAATTTTTTTTCTAAGAAGACAGCCTACGTTTTGGAGTTACCTTTGGCATTGCTTTATAGTTCTTTATTCTAAATTAAAACTGAAATTACCTGGAGGGAGAATCGTAGTACTCACCTAGTTCATTAAACTTAAAAGATGTGATCTATGGAAGATAGAGGAGGTCTAAGCAGTGACCTCCACCGGAGTAAGCCTGAGACAGCAAACTCTACAGGAGCAGGTACAAAAGAGCAACTGCCGAGGGAGTAGGCTGGAGCCACAAGTCTCTGCAGGTCTAGACATGAGTCTGGGATGTCCAAGGAAGTAGATCTGAGCCAGAGACTTCTGTGGGACTTGTCCCAAGCAAGGGACCTACATGGAAGCGGGCCCAGGTCAGGGATATCTACAGAAACAGACCTGAGCCAGTGACCTCTGCCAAAGCAGACCTGAGTTAGTGAACTCTGCAGAAACAGGTACAAGGGAATGACTCCTGAGGGAGTAGGTCTGAGTCAGAGAGCTCTGCAGGATGAGGTGTGAGACAGGGACTTCCAAGTGAGCAGGCCCAAGCCAGGGACATCAGTGGGAACAGGCCTGAGACAGCTACCTCAGTCAGAGCAGGCCTGAAGCAGCAATCTCTCCCAGAGCAGGCCTATGGTAGCAACCTCAGCAGAAACAGCCCCAGACAAGCAATTTCCATAAGAGCAGGCCCAAGGGATCCTGGTATTACAGAGTGATCCCTGGCACTGCTGAGTGACCTCCAGGAATACACAGTGACCAAAAAGGTGACTGGAACCCTGGCCCTGACTGCACAATGAGGAACATCCACCAGAGTCTTGGATCCACTGGCACATGGATGATTGATCACCAGAAACACAGACAGCAGTAACTACACCAATCAGAGGAAATGATTGGTAGAAAAGGTAAGAACACACACAAAATTACAGAGAACAACACATCACCAATAAAAACTAGTGACCCTACAACAGCAAGACTTAAAAAACCAAATATAGATGAGGCAGAAGAAAATGATCTAAAAATAACTTTAGAAGAATGTTTGAGATCCTTAAAGAAGAAATGAAAAATTTTATCAAAGAAATGGAAGGACAAGCAAAAAATTAAAATAAAATTAACAACTCCCTTAAAGAAAACCAAGAATAAACAAGTAAACATATGAAAGAAGCTATTCAAGAACTGAAAACTGAGAGGCAGTAAAGAAAACATAAGCCAAGGGAATTATAAAAATGGAAATTATGAGAAAACAATCAGGTACCACAAATGCAAGCATAAACAGCAGAATTCAAAAGCTAACAAAGAGAATATCAAGTGATGAAGCAACAATAGAGAAAATATACTTGTCTGTCAGAGAAAATAACAAAAGCATAAGGCAAAATATCCATGAATATGAGACACAGTGAAAAGACTAAACCTAAGAATAATAAGTACATAAGAAGAAATAGTTCAACTCAAAAGCACAGAAAATATATTTAACAAAATCATAAAAGAAAACTTCTTAGCCTAATGAAAGATATGCTTATGAAGATACAAAAAGCTTACAGAACACCAAATAGACTAAATCAAAAAAAGAAGTCCCCTTCCCACATAATATCAAAACATACAGAATAAATAAAGAATATTAAGAGCTGAAAAAAAGGTCAAGCAAAATAAAATGGCATACTTATCATAATTATACATGACTTCTCAATGGAAACAATGAAAACCAGAAGGTCCTGGTCAAGCATTATGATAACATTAAGAGACCATGGATGCCAGCCCAGACTACTATACCCAGCAAAACTTTCAATCACCCTAGAAAGGCAAAACAAGATATTCCATGACTGAACCAGATTTAACCAATACCTAGGCACAAACCCAGACCTACACAAAGTACTAGAAGGAAAACTCCAACCCAAGAAATTTGGCTATATCAACAAAAATGCAGGTAATAGATGATCTCATAGTGGCAATTCCGAAAGAAGGGAAAATCACATAAAATAATGTTACCAATAACAATATCCCTTGACATAAATGGGCTCAACTAATCTATAAAAAGACACAGGCTAACAGATAGGCCAAGAAAAGAGAATCTGTCCTTCTGCTGAATACAAGAAACACACTTCAAACTCAAAGATAAACATCACCTCAGATTACAGATTGGAAAAAGTTTTCCAATCAAATTAATCTAAGAAAAATGCTGGTGTAGTTAATCTAATATCTAACAAAATGGGCTTCAAACTAAAATCAATCAAAAGAGACAAAGAAGGACATTTTATATTAGTTACAGGAAAAATCCACCAAGAGGAAATCTCAATACTAAACATCTAAGCCCTGACTGCAAGGACACCCTCATATATATATATATATATATATATATATATATATATATATATATATATATATATATATATATCCAAAGCTAAAATCACACATTAAACCCCACACACTAATAGGGGAAGACTTCACCATCCCATTCTCATGCCTGGACAAGTCTGTCAAACAAAAAATTAACAGAGCAATTAGGGAACTAACAGATGTTATGGCTCAAATGAACTTAAGAGACATATATAGAACATCCCATCTAAACATAAAAGAATATACCTTCTTCTCAGCACTCTATGGAATTTTGTCAAAAACTGACCACATACTCATAAAGACATATAGACATAAAGCAAAGAAAACCAACCTGCAACTCACAATTCCAAAGAACTGAGATAACAGTGAGGACATGGATCTAATATAAATGGGAAGTAGAACAACTCAAGATCTCCTGAGTAAATTGGGAGTATAGGGACCATGAGAGAGGGTTGAAGGGGAGGGGAGAGAAAGGAAAGGTAGCAAAAAAAAGTATGGCTCAATAAATCAATAAAAAACCTAGTGTACCAGTTTTTAAGCAAATAAATATAAGCTCATTAAACAAACAAAAAGAACTTAAAAGGTCCATAAACAATTACTAGGAAAAGGAAAGTTTCAGTGAAATTCTATGTAAGAGTTGCAATGTAGTTAATGCTAGTAATATAGCATTCAGGATTTGTTGCTCACATTCTTTAATGGTGCAGCTGCTTTTTCAGTCACCCTAGTTTCTACAAATAAATGGTTCACACATAATCTTAGGTCGAATCAACGTTTTACATGTGTCATCACTGCCCTATCTAGGCAAAATAGACATTTCTTCATATTTTATATCTACAAAAGTCATTTAAAACATATTGTATCTGAAAAGAAACTGATGTGACCCAAATTCTTTGGGGAAAAGCACTTTTATGGCTTCAGCAAGTGATTATAAAACATTCAACTTAGGTTAATATAGTTAAAGATACAATTTCCAAGGGTCAGTCCAAGAAGTCTACCTTTCCTCATATGGTATTGGACAGTTTTCATCATTTAAGGATGGTTCCATATTTTGATAGCTTTTGTTAATTTTTTTTGACTTGATATAATATAAAATCACCTGTGAAGAGGAATTAAATTAAGGGTTATGTAAGTTTCACTGTCCAACAGAAATATCAGTGAAGGAGCATCTTGATGGTTAATTCATGCAGAATAAGTCAATCTAATCTGTGTGGCAAAATTTCATGGGATGGGTTATGAACAGTAGAAGAGTTGAGAAATCTACCTGAAATCATGTTAGATGACAGCATTGGTGTATTTGTTTCTCTCTGTACTTAAATGTAGGTGTAGTGCTACCAGCTGTCACAAATCCCCGTCTTTGTGACTTCATTTACTTGATGGACTGTAATCTGTAATTGTAAACTAGATAACCCTTCTTTTGCTTTTAGCCAGAATGTTTGTCACAGCAGCAGAAATCATGCAGATTCATGAGAGTTTTCTCCTAGATTGAAACAGTTCATGCTACAGAGAAGTTTCTTAACGAGGAAGTAAACAAGTCAAACTAGCTTGAGGAAGTGCCTGAGACTGAGCAAGCTGGCTGTGTGACTCTATCAGCTAAAACATTAAAGATTGTTGACACACTCTTAGTCCATTTGAACTATGGTGAAGCTCAACTGCCTTCATAAAGATCAATGTTCCAGGATTCAAGCATTGGTGAGCTGTCATTCATGCTTGTTGATGCAACTGTCATTCAGTTATTTTTGCTCCTATAAGTAACTCTCACCATAATTTTTGGAGAAATCCCAGGGTAATTTCTTTCTCTGTGTAGTACAGTATTCCATGCTTACTTGATGAATGGGAACTGTCATCTGAATATTGGGTTATGTCCCTAATGGTCTTAATGCAATCACTGAGGGAGCTCATATGAATGGGTCATTTTCATGAAGACAGTTGTACAGTCTTTGTTGTGATGATAAAGCATGCTACAGTAGCTCAGTGATCTTCTGAGAAAGAATTGCTTGAAGAAATTACAATGGAAAATATTCATATTTTATCCTTTACATTAACCTCAGCCTTGGCATGAAATTGGCAGAAAGGAAAAATAACATAGAAGATTTGTCATGCTGTTTCATAGCTGACAGGATGTAGAAAAAGAAGATACAGATTAGATCTACATCAAAATGTCCTTCAAAGAATTCCCAAACCTCAGTCCTATAGAACAAATTGGACAGTGAGTATGATGAAAAAAGATAGCAGTGATAGAACAATCCACTCAGATATAATCTTTAACAAATCGAAATTGAAAATCTTGGACTCAGCATGTATATGGGGTCTCATCGGTGTCTTGGAACAGGAAATCACTACTTTGAATTTGTATTTATTGGAGTCTTCTCTTTTCCTGCTTATCTTTTCAAGATGACAAAAAAGAAGAGGATACACACACTTCATTTTTGCTGTATTTCTCTGTAACTCAAAACACAGATGTACCAATTTTCCCATTTGATATAAGGATGACTTTAAAACTATATATATTTTTACTTATGTAGCTATCATCAGCACTAAGGATTAAAGCCAGGGCTTTGAATACAAGCTATATTTGTACTCGAACATATAAATATCCACAACTTAAACTTTACTAAATATTTTGAGACAAAGTCAAAAGTATATGAAACAACCAAAGGCTGACCCTGGTATTGCTCTATAGACCTGGCAAGAATTGTACTTCTAGTTCTTCTTCTAGAGATTTCCACATAATTAGCATTACATGTTTGTGATATCAGGAGCTGCTCCATTTTTTTTCTGATGCCACACAGTTTCATGTTCTTCTTTATTGTTATAGGTCATAGTCTATCTACTTGATGATGGTAACTTCTAAATCATATAATATAGCATTAAACTACCAAGACTGCCTGCAAATTTATTTATATTTTGGAAGAGTTTTGAAATTCCTTCCGTTTCTTTAAAATTTATATTTCCTTTATCATCTGAGGCAGGGACATTTTTTAATCAAAGCTAATATTTGTCCTCTTTCTTTTCAATTGTGTATATTATCTTGTTCATAATGACAAGATACATAATTCAAATTGGAGGCTGATGAATAAAAAGATTACAGGGGTAAATAAAAACATATCTCTGTAAATGTTAAAAGTATAAAACCAATTTCAAAAAGTTTGCCTATTACATGACTTTATGTTGAATGTTTTTTATTAGGAGTTTAGTTCATAAGTGTAAATTATTTTGAGTTGTATAAGACAGAAATATATGATATACATATGATTTCTGGCTTGGTTCTACTGACCCAATAAGATACACATCTTAATTTTAAGTTACATTATTTTTCAAAGGAATATCATCTAGTGGAAAGAGGGGCATCTATTTATTAATACAGAGACATGAAGAGAGGGAAAGAAAGACAGAAAGATGAGGATCAGGGCAGAGGTCAAATGAGAAAAATGGAATGAGGGAGAGACTGTATAGAGGAAAATAAAGAACTGAGAAAGATAAGAAACTTTATGCAATCTTAGGACCTAGGCAAAGAAAGGAGGAAGAATAAAAGAAATTTCAATAAATTGTGACTCTTGTGCTTTCAGCCTACTTCTTTTCTTAAAAAATATTTTTTTGTGGATATGAAGATCATATCCAGGGCCCTGTCTTCTGTTTATGTAGCTCTACCCCTAGGTTAAATCCACCGAATCTCTGATATGTGAATATGAGCTCATGTATTCTTTAAATGTTTTTTTCTAAGTAAAGTCCATGCTCCAAAAACCTTTGTTCCAAATGTCCATTATGATTACACAGTTTTATTCCATTATGTTAAAAATGCTAGAAAAATAGAGAAATTTCACATAAGTGAGCTTGATAAAGTTCTTCATTCACAAAGTATTTTCATCTTCAAACCTGCTATGCACATGGAAGAAGAGAATGTGGGATCCTTCATTAATGGAGAATTAGAAATAATTTTGAAATATCTCACACCTTAAATTATTCTTTAAAACTCCTCTTATATACCTTATCTCTACTCCCAAGGAAATATTCTGTTAATGAAATGTTAAAATATAAAATAAATATTTTAAGCAGATTGGTAAATTAAATATTCAGTCATATAAAAATAATATTGTTTATATTTTGTAGCTATTAAAAAAGCCATATTTACCTATTTTAAGGAAATTGAAGTAAGAATTAAAATGATAAATTCTAAGATATAGTTTGCTTTCATAACAGTAAGACCTAAGCTAAAATCAGTTAACAGAGTGGTTATAACTCTTAGGAACAAATAAATTAACCTATTATGAGTAAACTACATGCCTCTGTTTAAGGGGAGTCAAGGATTTATTAATATATGAATGGGAGAAAATAATCTCACAGATGCAACATATGGTGATTCCAGTTGCAGAATCTTTAGAAAGCTGGAAACCAATTACACACTGCTTCATACTGCCTAATCGAGTGTCCATGATCCAAGAGAGAGTGTCCGCCCTCTCTCTTTCTTTATAACACAAATGTAACTTCAACCAACATGAACAATATCAAGTAAGAAACTCATATTAAAAGTCCAGATTATAGGTAAATGACAAATCACAGAGATTGCTATAATAGCTATCCTATCCTGAAGAATATAGATATAGTAACTGATATGCTCTTAGTTAAGATATGAGAATATTTTAACTGTACTCATCTTGTCTTTAACCCCATCAAAGCCCTGTGAAGGACAATAATATTACCTGAGTAAACAAAAAGTGCAAACCAACAACTTCCAATAATGCAAGAAATGACTGAGGCAGCTGGCTGCCTGGACAGTTACCCAATATTTCTATGCAATGTTGGGTCACCCACTTTTGACTACTGGCCTAGAATATTGGAGAGACAATTATCAGAAGCAGGAAATTTTGAAAGAGTCTCCTACCCTTGTCGAAGCCCATGTGAGCTCCAACATGAATAACTATTTTCCCTAACTAGACTGGAACGGAGTCGCGAGGAGTAATAAGACACAGCTTACATGGTCATCCTTGAAGAGCAAGATATGATCCCTCATTTATTCTCCAAACAGTTTATATATCATCACAACAATTGAGTGGAAAACACATTAGACTGTATCCTAGGTAACCAGGTGAATGGCCTTTTGTCACGGTTCTGCATCTACCTGTTTGCAAATATGCTAGCTGTCACGTAGGCCATGAATTAGCATCTCTATAAGACATCCTCCAAATTATGAAAGGAAGGAGCACCAAACATCCTGATCAGCTTCAGACAACACCTCTCCTCAGGTGATCTACATTAATAACAAAAGAAAATAGGAGCAGCACATCCATGCTGTTGTTAGGCTGAGACAGCTTGTCTACAACCTCAGACTGGGAAAATGGCTCTTGTGTCACACCGAAATATGGGCCTACATACCCTGTCTTGACAAGTTTCAGCAGTCATGTTTCATTATGCTCTGTTTATCCAGAATGGACAGCATGCTTACTGTAAGCAGTAGAGCAAAGGCAGTTCTTTGCCCAATAGGCCATTTTGCCAAAAAGAAGAAAAATTCCATATGGAGTGTCTGTGCTGCCAGGAGAAATTGTGTCTAATGTCAACAAAATTCTAAGTTATTAAAACATTTGAATGTCATTATTTTCTATGTCTATGGAGTATTTGAAATAACCTATCCATCCAACATGTATTTTTATATATCTAGAAAACCTAAAATGACTATAAATGTGTTAAGCATGGGTGAAAATTAACCTATAATTTTTGATAAAATAAATTGCTTAAAGACTAACTCTTCACATATAAAAAATAAACTAAACAATCTGTAAACAGAACTACATTATAAAGACAATGACCTTGAATTTGTGACAAAATACAAAATATCTTAATCAGAGAAATAAATGTATAGTGGAATATGATATCAACATCTTTAATGTATACATACCAATATATAAAATAACATAAGCAGAAGTTGAACCTACAAAGGGCCTGTCAAGTTTAGTTTTCAGTTGTATCAATATATAAAAGTATTTAAACAGGAATAGAAACATATGTACAATATGAGAAATATAGTTTTGAATTTGTGTCAATCTACAAACATCCACTGCAATGCAAATTATCTAAAACTGATAGTTGCTGAATTCATTTACAAGTTGGTTCAATAACCTACCTTATTATCCTGTTCTATCTATTTCCCTTTTTTTCCCAAGGAGTTTCTAAGACTAAACTTCATTATTCCACCCACATTCCTATTACAAATTCTAACCAAACCCTAACAAATGACAATTATCCATAACCCTGAGAATGCAAAATCTGCTGAAAACCTGGCTTGCTCAGTCGGTAGAGCACAGAATTCCTAATCCCAGGGTCGTGGGTTTGTGCTGTATGGTATGTACCACTAGTTATGAGAAATCCAAATGAATCTGTTTTAAGGAGTATCAAGGGGACAGGATATGGTGAATCTAGTCAGAGTACTTTAGAAAGTGAGGGACTGATCACACACTGCTTCAAGCAACCTGACTGGTCTTCACAACCTAAGAGAGAGTGACCAATCTCCTTCGTTCCTTATAGGACTTCATGTAGACAGACAAGAAGAACTGACTCTACTGATCTGGCTAGCCTAAAATCATGGATGGAGCACATACCCACTACACTCAGAATGACATTTTATTGTATATCTCAAGTGCATTGCTTTCATCAATAATTTATAAGTAATCAATAATGGAAATAATTTATTTTTGGAACCAAATGAAAGTGTATCAGAAATTAATTGTGGAAAGTAGAATAATCCTACATGATTTTATTTATCTCATCAGATTTCTGGATCATATCTATTTTGTAAATGTCATATAAAAAGGTAATTGAGGGTTCCGGTACCAGAAGATGCATCACTGGGGTGAGTGAGTGCCTGACCCACGGCAGCAGCCCAGGAGACAGAGCACAGACATTCCTCAACCCCTTATACTCCCTGGTCTTCCTGCAGGGTCTATTCTCCCCGGCTACTGCCTCTCTCTTCCCATCCCACCCCAGCTTGCACCAAGAAAACCCCTCCCTTCACTCTCCTCTCTGAGGGGCCATAAGATAAGATCCCCCAGCTCAGCCCGTTTGGGCTTTAGGACCGGGTACTGAGTGCATCCAGGCAGGCAGAAGTTCCTTTGTTTCAATAGCCTGCATGAAGCAAGGTAGGCTGTTTGTCTGTGAGCTTTCTGGCCAGCAAGGAGAACTGATCCTGTAAAAAAACGACCCACAGGGGAGCATTCAGATGAAGAGATGGGCAGGAGCCAATGTAAGAATTCCTCCAACAATCTGAAAATCAATATGAAAACACCAGAACCCAGCGAACTTACAACAGGAAGACTTGAACATGCTAATCAAGAAGAAGTAGAAAAAATTGACTTTATGAAAGTGATAGAGGTCCTTAAACAGGAGATGAAAAACTCCCTTAAAGAAATGGATGAGAAGAACAACAAAAAGTTTGAAGAATTGAGCAAATCCATAAATGATATCCTAGGAAACCAATGAAAAACAATCAAACAGATAATGGAAACAGTTCAAGACTTAAAAACTGAAATGGAGCCAATGAAGAAAACACAAGCCAAGGGCCAGCTGGATATGAAAAATCTAGGTAAACGAACAGAGTCTACAGAAACAAGCATAGCCAACAGAATACAAGAGATAGAAGAAAGAATCTCAGATTCTGAAGACACCAGAGAGAAACTAAACACACTGCTCAAAGAAAACAGCAAACCCAACAAATTCTCATCACAAAACTTTCAGGAAATCTGGGACACAACAAAAAGACCAAACCTAAGAATAATAGGGGTAGAAGAAGGTGAAGAATTACAGCTCAATGATCCAGAAAATATATTTAATAAAATTATAGAAGAAAACTGTCCCAACCTAAAGAAAGATATTCCTATGAAGGTTCAAGAAGCATACAGAACACCAAATAGACTGGATCAAAAAAAAAAAATCTCCTCGCCATATAATAATCAAAACACAGAACATATAGATAAAGAGAGACTATTAAGTGCTGCAAAGGAAAAAAGTAAAGTAACTTATAAAGGTAAACATATCAGACTTACACATGACTTCTCTATAAAAACCATGAAAGACAGAAGGTCCTGGATAGATGTACTGCAGAAGCTGAGAGACCATGGATGCAAGCCCAGACTACTATGCCCAGCCAAGCTTTCATTCACTATCAATGGAAAAAACAAAATATTCCAGGATAAAAATAAATTTAAACAATACGTAGCCACAAACCCAGGCTTACAGAAAGTAATAGAAGGAAAATCACAAACCAAGGAGCCCAACAACGTCCAAAATAACTCAGACATCTAGCAATCCTTCACCAGCACAACTCAAAGAAGGGTAACACACAAACTCTACTACCAAAAAAAATGACAAGCGTTAACAACCACTGGTCATTAATATCACTGAATATCAGTGGACTCAATTCACCTATAGAAAGGCACAGGCTAAGAGATTGGGTATGAAAACAGGATCCAGCATTCTGCTGTTTACAAGAAACATACCTCAACCACAAAGACAGACATCTATTCAGAGTAAAGGGTTGGGAAAAGTTTATCAAGCAAATGAACCTAAGAAATAAGTGGATGTGGCCATACTAATTTCTAACAAAGTTGACTTCAAACTAAAATCAATCAGAAGAAATTGAAAGGGACATTTTATACTCATAACAGGAACAACTCATCAGGATGAAGTCTCAATCCTGAATATCTATGCCCCTAACATAAAAGCACCCACTTATGTAAAAGAAACATTACTAGAACTCAAAGCAGCCATCAAACCCCACACATTAATAGTAGGAGACTTAAACACTCCTCTCTCACCAATGGACAGGTCAATCAGACAGAAACCTTACAGAGAAATAAGAGAATTAATGGAGGTAATGAATCAAATGGACTTAACAGACATCTATAGAACATTCCACCCAAATAGGAAAGAATATACCTTCTTCTCTGCAGCTCATGGAACCTTCTTGAAAATCAACCACATACTCGGTAACAAAGCAAACTTCCACAAATACAAAAAAATATTAGTAACCACCTGTGTCTTATCGGATCACCATGGAATAAAGTTAGAATTTAACAATAATTCTACCCCCAGAAAGCCTACAAACTCTTGGAAGCTGAACAGTCAACTACCGAACCACCCTTGGGTTAGGGAAGAGATAAAGAAAGAAATTAAAGTCTTCCTTGAATTCAACAAAAATAAAAACACAACATACCCAAACCTAAGGGACACTATGAAACAGTGCTAAGAGGAAAGTTCATAGCTCTAAGAGCCCATATTAAATAAAAACAGAGAAAGCTCACATTGGAAACTTAACAGCACAGCTGAAAGCTCTAGAAATAAACAGAAGCAGACTCACCCAGGAGGAGTAGAAGACTGGAAATAATCAAACTGAGGGCTGAAATCCTCAGATTAGAAACACAGAAAACAATCCAAAGAATCAATGAAACAAAGAGCTGTTTCTTTGAGAAAGTCAACAAGATTGACAAACCTTTATCCAAACTAATCAAAAGGCAGAGAGAGGACATGCAAATTAACAAGACCAGAAATGAAATGGGGAACATAACGACAGATATTGAGGAAATTCAGAGATCATTAGACCTTACTACAAAAGCTGATATGCCACAAAGTTGGAAAATGTAAAAGAAATGGACTTGTTTTTAGATAAGTACCATTTACCAAAATAAAATCAATACAAGGTGAACAATTTAAATAGACCTATAAGTCATGAGGAAATAGAAGCTGTCATAAAAAACCTCCCAACAAAAAAAAAAAAAAACCCAGGACCTGATGGTTTTAATGCAGAATTTTATCAGAACTTCCAAGAAGAGCTGATACCTATACTGCTTAATATGGTTCACATAATAGAATTAGAAGAGTCATTGCCAAACACTTTTTAAGATGCTATAGTCACCCTGATTCCAAAACTACACAAAGACCCAAACAAGAAAGAGAATTACAGACCAATCTCACTCATGAACATCGATGCAAAATCAAAGGATAGGAAGCCTATAGTCCCTAACCTCAGAGAAGCTAGAAAACAAGGAGGACTCTAAGATAAATGTATGTGGATGCCCACTGGAAGATGAAATAGACAAGATTGCTTGAGCAACTTTGGAGTGTAGGGAAGAGGAGGGGACTGGGAAGGGGAGAAGGGGAGGTTGGAGCAGAACATGAGGGATCAAGAATATCAAGTTGAAGGAACAATGATGGATGAGAGTTATCTGTCTATGTTACTTTCATTGGTTAATTAATAAAGAAAACTGCATTGGCCCTTTAAGAGAACAGAAAATTAGGTAGGCAGAGTAGACAGAACAGAATGCTGGGTAGCAGGAGTGGGGAGACACTTCAGGAATCACCATAGTGAGTCTCCATGCTTCTCCTCTCCAAGATGGACGCAGGTTAAGATCTCTCCTGGTAAGCCACATCTCGTGGTGCTACACAGATTACTAAATATGGGTTAAAGGAAGATGTGAGAATTAGCCAATAAGAGGCTGAAACTATGGGCCAGGCAGTGTTTTAAAAGAATACAGTTTCCGTATAATTATTTTGGGCAAAGCTAGCTGGGTGGCAGGACACAGCCCGCCGCTTCCTTCTACAGATTGGCGCTCCAACGTGTAGACTAAATCCACTTAAAAACCTGAGAGGGCGGCGGTGGCGCATGCCTTTAATCCCAGCACTCGGGAGGCAGAGGCAGGAGGATCTCTGAGTTCGAGGCCAGCCTGGTCTACAAGAGCTAGTTCCAGGATAGGCTCTAGAAACTACAGGGAAACCCTGTCTCGAAAAACAAAAAAAAAAAAACAAAAAAAAAAAAAAACAACAAAAAACAAACAAACAAACAAAAAAAAAACAGAGAGGGCTTTAAATAAAGGAGAGAGAGAGTTTAACACAGCTTTTTGCTGTTTGCCTGGACGACGTGCTATAGAGAGATTTCCTGTTTCGGCAATAGCGGCAGAGAAAAAGCTGAGTCATTTTAAAACGCAGCTTCCTGGTGCTGTGCCGCCAGTGCAAACTCTGGTTAGAAAGCATTTCAGTGGCTTTTTTTTTTCACTGGATGTTTGTGTGCCTGCTTGGGATCAGAAAGAGAGTACTCTGAGACCATGCCAATGACTCACTGCTCCCTGCCTGCATCTGGGCAGATGGCGGAATCAGGCTTAGGCGAGCGGGAGAGCATGGGGGATTCCTGCCACCATACAGAGAGATGTTTTCAGACTGTGCAGTGCTCTGCGCATCAGATTTGGCTGTAACTTGGATGAAAAGAGTTTCTGTGCTGCACGCTCAGTCTCAGAATTAAACTGCTGAGTGTGGCTCCAATGTGGACTGCTGTGTACCTGGAACTATGTGCGGCTCAGGGGCACCAAATGACTGAGACAGGAGCGGCTCTGGCTCTGCTCCGCCATGCTGAACTGTGCTGACCTCAGGCAGGAACTATCTATTGTAATTACCATGATAACAGCGCAGTTAAGGTTTAGACTTGGCTGGAAACAGGCGGTACAGTATTACCTCTATGTGGCACAACTTAAGTTTTTATGAAGTGCTCCTGGATAGTAAAAAAATTACAGATTCACAATAGGAAAGATTCAGACATAGAAGACCTTTAAGTGGCTCACAATGTTGGATGATTATACGTAGGCTTGAGAGAGAGAAGAAGAAATATAGAGAATAAAGTTAATGCCTTAAAAAATGGTAAAGTCTTTAAAGAGAAAGAATAAAGTAAAGTGATAGAGTAAAAATAAGCCACGTAAAAATGGAAAATTCACAGAGAGTCTGGATTATGTATTTTGTTGTGTTTTCTTTGATTTTTTTGACTGTAAAGGAGCTAAGTACAGAGAGACATTTCATTATATGGGCTGCCAGGCTAGACCAGAATGGACATCTTAATGGTATGACTTCAGGATTTGGATCTAAGAACATGATGCTTTGGAAAAGAGTTTCTTCTTTTGTTTTCACAGAGGACGAGACTCTGTGGATTGCTTCTATCCCAATATGGTATGATAGACCATGCCCTCCTGAAAGGTTGCTGTGAACAACTTCAAAAAAATCACTTCACTCTACTGCCGACTGAGATGAACCTGGCACACAGGTTATACCATGAAAGATCTGATTAACAGTGCCCCCACTCAGCAGGAAGCAGTTTGGAAAGAATAAACTGCGCCCATATTCCCAAATATTGTTTATAAATGTTATTTTACATTTAAAGGGGGAGATGATATAGATATGAATAATTTGCATTGGTATAGATTTTAAGGTCAATTTTGTTATATGTATATGTATTTCTGCTCTTGATTAAGGTATTGTGATTGTGTAGTTAATTTTAAAAACTGTAATGTATAATTAGGAAATATAGGTTGTTAATGGATAATCATTGATAATAGTCAAGCTTGTAGTCATGTTAGTTAGATTTTCTAGATATATAGAGATATACTTTAGTTAAATAGGCATTCTTCATATCTTTCAATTGTCAAACTTGTAGTCATGTTAGTTAGATTTTCTAGATGTGCATAGATATATTTCAGATAGGCATTCTTCATATCTTTCAAAGACTGCAGAATATGGCATTTAATGTTTTAATAACTTAGGGTTTTTCATGACAATGAGACACGTCTGCTCCTGGCAGCACCAATCTACTTCGAGAGGAAGATGGGCATCAAAGAGGCTACTTATGGAGTTTGTTAGCCATTTGGACAAGAAACTGCTCTTGCCTGGACTGTTGCATAAACTGGACACAAGGAACCCACAGAAAGAGGACTGCTGAACTTGCCTAAAGGTGAGATGATTCTTCGGGGTTCCTGATTCATTAAAGAGTCTGCGAGACGTTCTGCAGGACACAGCAGAAAGTGACTGAACTGTCTTTGGAATTTCCTGCTTCATGGAAATGTCTGCTGGATACTTATGGGCCTGTAGGCTGAAGATGGATGCCCCAACTGTACAGAGGGACTTTGGGTGACTGTCCAGGCAGTGAGTTGTCTCTGTAATTTCTAGAGTTTGAAAGTTGCATATGACTTGTTTACTTAGGTAATATTATATCCTTCCTGAGTCTTTGATGGAGTTGAAGAATAAATAGATAGTTATAGCTTTCCTTAGTTATGATAAAAGATAAAATAGATTTAAATATTGTAACTGTAATACTTGCTTGATAACTGTTTTGTTATATGTAATTTTACTATGTTAAAGTTGAAGCCTTTCTTTTTTGTTTAAACAGAAAAAGGGGAAATGATGGAGGAGAGTTATCTGTCTATGTTACTTTCATTGGTTAATTAATAAAGAAAACTGCCTTGGCCTTTTAAGAGAACAGAAAATTAGGTAGGCAGAGTAGACAGAACAGAATGCTGGGTAGCAGGAGTGGGGAGACACTTCAGGAGTCACCATAGTGAGTCTCCATGCTTCTCCTCTTTGAGATGGACGCAGGTTAAGATCTCTCCTGGTAAGCCACATCTCGTGGTGCTACACAGATTACTAAATATGGGTTAAAGGAAGATGTGAGAATTAGCCAATAAGAGGCTGAAACTATGGGCCAGGCAGTGTTTTAAAAGAATACAGTTTCCATATAATTATTTTGGGCAAAGCTAGCCGGGTGGTGGGACACAGCCCACTGCTCCTTCTACAGAACAACAGAGAAGGAAAGAGATGTCTTTATAAAAGAGAACTATTATAGTTTTAGCAAGAAACCTGGCACAGTCTTAGGAATCCACAAAGATTACCCTAGCTAAGAATTGAATAAATACTGGAACATGTTGTAAAATAATAATTTTGCACACTGTTAAGATTTGTCACTAATACTGGTTTAATAAAATGCTGATTGGCCAATAGTCAGGCAAGAACTATAGGTGGGCTAACCAGACTAAGAGAAATCTGGGAAGAGAAAAGGCTAGACACAGTTGCCTCCCAGACACTGAGGAAACAAGAAGAGATTGTTACATTGATAAAACTTACCAAGTCATGTGACTGAACATAGTCAAGAATTGTGGATTAATTTTAGTTGTAAGAGCTAGTTAATAATAAGGCTGAGCGAATAGTCCAAACAGTTTGTAATTAATATAAGACTCTATATGTTTCTTTAGGACTGAATGCCTAGAGGATTGTGTAGGACAGAAACTTCTATACAAAGCAAACCTTTAATAATTTTGATGGTATCCATAATTTTTCTTCTACTGTGTAAAGAAGAGCGAAAACCCCTTCCCAAACATAGTACATCTCCTTGTTTCCATTGTGAGGTCAACACATTGCAATATATTTCTGGGGGTATTTTCCATCACTTTCTGTTTGTTCAGCATATTCTTTATAGTATGATTTGATCTTTCTATAACTACCTGATCTGTAGGATTATTTGGTATACCTATAATGTGCTTTATATTATAAAAAAATCATTTTCTTAGATACATATGCTGGACCATTATATGTCTTTATGTAGGTATACCTATAATGGCCATAATTTACAGTAAATGTGTGATTACTGAATCAACCTTTTCTGAGATCAAGGTAGTTGCCAAATGAAAACTTGAATATGTGTCTATGGTATGGTGTACATCGTTTAATTTACTAAACTCTGTAAATCGGAACAAATCCGTCTGCCAGATTTCATTTCATTGAATACCCTTTGGGTTACTCCCTGTAGGCAATGGTGTTTGATTACAGAAAGAACACGTAGGACATCTTTTCATAATCTTCTTAGTTTTTGCCATGTAATAGAAAACTCTTTCTTTAAACCTTTGCTATTGACATGAATTTTTATAAAATTCAGAGGCCAGCAACACATGTCCAATCAATAAATGGTCAATTTCTGCATATCTTGTGCTAGAGGAACTGGCAGACACATATGGGATCAGATGTTCATTATGTACATAGGACAAAGCCTATTCCTGATTATGTCTTGTGCCTGGATGAATAATGAAGTCAATTACATATCATCTGGCATAAATTCAGTAGTTTCAATATGCAAGCCTACTCTTTTTGCATATATTGAATCAGTAACTATATTGAGAGTTTCTTTAAAATTCCCTTAGTACCATAAGAATAGCATATAATTCTGCCTTTTGTACAGAATCATAAGGACTTTGTTCTACCTTACTCATCTTCTGATTTGTAACATGCCTTCTCTGATTTATTAGCATCAGTATAAAAATGTATGGGCTCTGGTTATCTGGACAGAATTATAAGGGCCTTCCCTGGTTTATTTGAATCAGTATAAAATGTATGAGTTCCAATTATTGGTGTGTCACATACAATTCAGGGAAAAACTGAAGAAGTTCTCTTTAAAATGTTAAGTTTATCACTTTTGGGATAATGCTATTAATTTTCCCCCCAACATAGCAGAATTCCTTTGCCAGGGTTTATTTTCTTCCAATAAGTTTTTTATTTCTTCAGCAATAAAAGACACTATAATCTCTGCTGGGTTTATACCTGCTAATTTTTGAAGTCTCAATTTACATTTTATAGTTAATTAGAGACTTTTTCAACATAAGGTTTTTTTTAATTTTTTGCTTGGGTTATGTGGTAAGAAGATCAATTCTAATATTGTCCCTCTGCATTAAAATTCCTTTAGGAGAAATTCTGGAAGGCAATATGACTAAAATACAATTTAGATTTGGATTCACCCTATCCACATGGGCCTGCTTCAACTGTTAATTCTCTGGGACTATTCAAGTGTTTATCACAATCTAATGTTTTGTTTAAATGAATTATTTGATCAGATGTTATCCCAACAGTGGTCATAGACTGGAAATATCTGCTAATAATCCTTAAAAGTCATTAAGTGTCTGCAACCATAAAAGTGCCTTTTATGTTCTAATTTTCTGTAATCCTATTCTGTAACCTAGGTAATTAACAGAATCTCCTCTTTGAATCATTTCAGGAGCATTTGTAATTCCCATTTAGGCAAGAATTTCTTTAATTCTTCAAACATCCTTTCTAAAGTATCTGTATTTGAATCAAATAACAAAATGTTATCCATGTAATGGTAGATTATAGACTTAGGAATTTGCTTTTGTATTATTTCCTATGGCTGGCTGACTAAGTATTGGCACAGGGTGGAGCTATTGAGCATTTCCTGTGGGAGGACAGTCCATTGATACCTTCTAGTAGGCTGATAATTATTAGAAGTAGGCACTGTGAAGGCAAATTTTTCTCTATCCTATTCTTGTAAAGGTATAGCACAGAGACAATCCTTTAAATCAATAACTATGAGAGGCCATCACTTTGGTAACAGAGAAGGCAGAGAAATTCCATATTGTAGAGGGCCCATAGGATGAGTAAATTTGTTGATAGCTCTTATATCATAAAGAGCTTGACCCTGAGGATGAGAGTAAAGTCCTTCGCCTAGAATTTTGTTTACTGAGATTTTCTATCCTGCCTACTTTCGACAGTCATTAAGTCCCAAAGAATTCACACAGAGTTTTACATTAGTTATAAACTTATTGGATCATTAGCTCAAATTTCTTATTAACTCTTATAATATAAATTAGCACATTATTCTTGTCTATGTTAGCTACATGGCTTGGTACCTTATTTGGCAAGACAGTCACATCATGCTTCTGTGGCTGGGTCATGACTGCAGAAAAATAGGCTTTTCTCTTTCCAGAATTTTTCTGTTCTCGTCGCACTACATCTACTTCCTGCCTGTATGTCCCACCTATATTTCCTGCCTGGCTACTTGCCAATCAGCTTTTTATTAAAATACAATTGATGGGGTACAAACCATTGTTCCATTGCAGAATTTGATCTGGGGAAATCTCAAAGCCTTTTGCTTTTTCTTATTGCTCTAAAATCCTTGCCTCGTCTTTTAAAAAGCACCTCCAAAGTAATTGCAGTCCACTTTCTAGGACTGCTGAGATTAACTGAGTCCAGTCTTGAAGCATTTCTTTGCTACTAAAATCCCATGTTTTGACCATTTCCCTAACAAAGGATGAATGTAGTCCAAGCTACAATTGCTTGTTTAATTTCCTTTAGTTCTGTCATACATATAAGTGCCCATGAATATTCTTTGACAACCTTAGGGTACTTGGGGCCAGATACTTTTTCTGATGTTATTAGTGGAAAGGCAGGCAGACCTCAGAGGAAGGTATCATGAATATTTTTATGTACCAACAAGGTTAAATTTTGCCTTTTTACCTTTTGTTTCTGGTCATCAAATTTGATAATTTCCTCAAAGTTTTCAAATCTGTTTACCACTGCTTTTTGTAATTTCTGGATCTCCTGTCCAGTGTCCTGTTCTCATGCCCTCATTGAGGATTCCAAGGTATGAAGTCTGTCCAATAGAGATAATGTCTCATCCTGGGACATAATCTTTATAGCATGCATATTAACTTCCAGGAAAGGCATTCTATCAGTCAATCTGTCATACCCCTTTGAAAGATTCTGATTAATGCATTGAACAGTGTGAATTAACTCAAATAATGTTTCAGCACCCACCGTCATTGATTGGGTTTTATGTGTGCCAAATCAGCTGTTTCCATGTCCAGAGTGCTGAATCTTCTTTTAAATAAATTACTATCAGTCTATAACCTTGTTGATAGCTCTAAGATCTGTCATGATTCTCCGTTTTCCAGATTTCTTTTTTTACAGGAGAATTCCAAGGGCTGGTAGATTCTTCTATATGTCAATCATTTACTTGCTCTTGTACCAGCTGTTCTAAAGCCTGCAACTTTTCCTCAGCTAGATGCCACTGTTTAACCCATATTGGTTTCTCAGTTAACAACTTAAAGGTAGAGCTGTTGGTACCTCTGAAGTTTTATCAATTGTTTTGTTTCCTTATACAGCCCAAATGACTGGTGCCCATCATTTATAATATCTTCTAACATTTTCCTCAGAAACGTAAGTTTTGGGGGCTGCAGGATGCTAATCTTGCCATTCCCTTTTTGCAATAGGTCATGACCCCACAAATTCACTGCAATATTGTCTGTATATGGCCTTAGTCTTCCTATTTGCCCTTATGACCCTATGCATTCAAGCCATCTCGTGGTTTGTTTTATCCAAGACAGGTTTCCAATTCCTAGGAACTGAATATCTACCTCTTGAAGAGGCCAATTTGGATGCCAAGATTCTGAAGTAATGATACTTACATCCGCACCTGTGTCTAGTAAGCCTTCAATAAAAATGCCATTTATACACACTCTTAGATTTGGTCTTTGATAAGTTATAGAAGTCTGAAAGAATATATGTTTCCTCTGTTCTACTGGAGTTTTTGATTCATCCTCCACATTTAACCCATCATTCAGACCAGTATTACTTTTTACATCAGACATTGGATTTTGTTAATTTTCCTGGTGAGACATGTTCTCCACAGTAACTGGGAATGCTTGAACCACTTTTCACCATGGGGGCCTACAACAGACCACCTCCATGGTGTTTCCCAATGTTATCAGGTTGCCTTATCTATTATTGACCTACTTTCATTGGTCCAATGTTGACTTTTGCCACACCTCCTATATATAACTGAAGGCTGAGTCCTCCTATTTCTGCCATTCCCAGGGAGAGATTATTCCTAGGAATCCATTGTTCACAACCCCTTCTCAGATGTCCCATTCTACCACAATTGAAACATTTGGGATATTGATGTCTTCCTTTACCATTGGAAATTGCTTCTCCTACCCAAGCTTCAGTACCATAGTCAAGTGTTTCAACATTCATTGTATTCAAGACCCATTAATCCATGGGTGCCGATATGATCTTTAAAAGCCCAAGAATCCTTTTGCACTCTATGTTGGAATTCTCATAGACCAAATATTCAATTATTATACATCTAGCTTCCAAATCAGTTACCCCTATTTATACAGACCTTGTTAGTCTTTGCAAAAATTCACTAAAAAGGTTCTCTCTGACCCTGTTTAATCCTAAAATACTCTCTTTCCTAGTTCAAATCCTGTCCCAATCCTTTAAAACTGCTGTGCTATATAGGGACAAGGTGTGGGCATCATAAAGAGCTTTATCCTGAGGATCAGAGTAAACTCCTTCACCTAGAATTTGATCTAGGGATATCACAAGTCCTTTTGCTTTTTCTTTTTGCTCTAAAATTCTTGCCTCCTCCTTAAAAAAGCACTTCCAAAGTAATTGTTGTTACCTTTATTGGACTGCTAAGATTAATAGAATCCAACCTTAAGGTATTGTTTTTCTACTGAAAGCCCACATTTTGATTATTTCTCTAAAAAAGGACAAATGCAGTCTGTAAGCTACAGTTGCTTGTTTAATTTCCTTTAGATCGTTCATACGTATGGGTTCCCATGTACATTCTTTGACAGCCTTAGGGTACTTGGGGTTAGATACTTTTCTGGTGTTACCACTGGAAAGGCAGGGAGAACCCAGGGGAAGCTATCCTGGAGATTTTTGTACCTATCTGATTAAATATTATCTTTTTACCTTTTGTTTCTGGTCATTAAATTCGATAATTTCCTCAATCTTTTCAAATCTGTTTACCACTGGCCTTTGTAATTTCTGCATCTCCTGTCCAGTGTTCTTTTCTAATGACCTCATTGAGGATCCCAAGGTATGAAGTCTGTCCAGTAGAGATATGTCTTATCATTGGACATAATCTTTATAGCATGCATATTACCTTCCTGGAGAGATATTCTCCTTTCCTGGAGAGACATTCTATCAGTCAGTATTTTACACCTTTTTGGCAGATTCTGATTAATACATTCAACAGTATAAATTCTCTCAAATACTATTTTAGCATCCACTGTCATTGATTGGGTTTTATGTGCTAAATTGACTGTTTCCTTCTCCAGAGTGCTGAGTCTTCCTTTAAATAAATTACTATCAGTCTGTAACATTTGCAAAAGTACTTCAGTTGACTGAGTTTTGGTAGTTAAATTGTTTGTACCCTCCTTCAGATTCCCAACCTCTTTTTCAAGAAGCTTACCAGTCTGTACAATCTCTAAAAGTACCTCAGTTGACTGTTTTGTTAGTTAAAGTGGCTGTATCCTTCTTCAGATTTCCAAACTATTTCTTCAGAAGCATTGTATCAATCTATAAAGACTCTACCATTTCTATAAATGCCTCATTCTTAACTTTATTGTCAAACCATATTTAAAAAAAAAACAATATTGAAGACAAGACTAATCCACAGTATCAAAAATAGTGATGTACAAGGGATATCATATAAGTCTTGTAAAACCTCACACATGGTATAAGTAAAGAGGCTATTGAAGCCCTGGACTGTTATATTGTCTGCATATTGCCCTTTAAATTAACAACTTATGATATATTTTGGATATTAAATCTTACCTGTGGTTTAATTAGCTGCTGAGGACCTGCACCAAAACCTGCTGTGGGGTGTGCCCTGGCCCTGCCTGGGGCTGGCCCCCTCTACTCTCAGGACATGCTGCAAATTCATAACATTTGTGCCCCCTGACTCAGATAGGCCCTCCTGCTACAGTTCATCTCCAGAGATTGGGATCCTAAACCAGGGTTTTTTTTTCCTACTCCCACGACCGGCTTCCCGGCTCTTTGGTGAGTCTTCCCCGTCCCGTTATGCTATAGTTTCTTTCCTTAACTAAAATTGTGTTTGGACTAATCTGGGGTTAGTCAGCCCACTCTTAGCACAGGAAACTCTGTGGTGTGAATTCAACTGGGGACCCAGGGTCCCTCAGGTTCTTCATCTTTTCTTTTCCACTTCTTTTCTTTTCTTTTTTTCCCTCGCTGTAAAAGACCTCTCGGAGCAGCCTTTGGCCACTATGGCTTCTGAGTCACCCTGACTGGCTGGATCCAGCCAGGTCACAGCACCGCAACCAGAGGCAGGGGATGCTCAGCTCATGGTTCCTGGGTGTTCATGCTGATTTGAACCCCGCCTATACAGGGAGACAACCTGTTATAGGCCTTGTGGTGCCACCATTTCACGGGTTTTCAAAATTTCAGCTGTGGATAGCAACCACCAATGTCAGTTCCCCGGCTTTTTTAAATTCCAGCTGGCTTTTTAAATTCCAGCCATGGCACAGTGTAATTATTTTGGTTACAGGTTTTTGCTCCCTTCTGCAGCTTGTGGTGTGGTATGGAGGCTCAGAGACAGGACAGTTCACACCTTTGGGTCTCTTATTAAGCTTAAAATCCTTACAGCTCAAAAATTGTGGCTTCTTTATACAGCATGTGGCTGCTGCCATTTTGACTTGGGTCAGGTGACTTCGCCACCATCTTGGTTGAGAACAGGTCAGGTAACCAAGTTCTCCCATCTTTACTGAAATATACCCTGCCGTGTCCCCCGGATTTCCCTAAATTCCTCTTGTTGACTCTGTTACATGTGTTTTGCACAGTGGCATGCCTTTGGTGGGGCCTACCAAGAGCATCCACTTTGCCCAATTCCTGTTCACTCTCTCTCTCTCTCTGTGTAATAATTGTTCATTACATCTCATTTCCTACTATAAAAACAAAAAGGCTCATGCCTTAAACTGGTATGTACTTTTAATTCTTTCACAAAAATACCTTATATTTAATCCAATCCTCATTTAAAATATATTAAGCTGTTCTCTACTATTATCAGTTCTGCCATTAACCTTATATTGCAAGCAGTTTTTTTTTTCTTTCTACCTTTTTACAAGTGTAAATCTTACCTGTTAAGAACCAGTGAAGTCAAGCTTAGACCCAACCTTCCAGGCAGATTCTATACTGTAGGTATACTTAGTAAATAGCCCTCAACTGCTCAGAGATCTGGGGAATGTGATATTTAAATATTTAATTATTTAAAAAAAACTTTTCAAAACAAAAAAAAAGACAGGCTGGCTCCTAGCAGCAAAACTCTAATTCCTCCAAAGAAGACAAAAGACAAATGAACACAAAACAATGTCCATCTACACTGAGCAAAACTGACGTTTATCTAAGCTGAAGATCACCTGACATGGACAGTATTGCTGGAATTGACAGCCTAGCTGCTCAGGTCAAGGTAGGCCTGTCTTCCTACAGATTTATTAGCCCACAGGATCTTCTGGAACCTGGCAGCCCTGCACTAAACAGCAAAAGGCAAATGCAACCTTCAGCAACAATGAAGGACCCTAAAGAGTAGCTCTGGGTGCCAAACAAGTAATTTCTCTGTTATTTTAATAATCAGTAACTCAAATTAAAACTTTATCCTTCTCAAAGATCTCTGATGCAGTTTGATAGTTGAGAGGTTTTGTTAGTCTAAAAGAATAACCTCACCAAACAAATTTCAGATAAAATTTCTCTCTCATAATTCCTTCTATAGTCTTAAAAATACTTTTCATTGTACAAAAATATGTCACAGTCATTATACAATGTATGTGTCTAAAACTTCTGTTTTCACAAACCCAAAAAATTCTTGTGAGTTCCAGGGAGCTGAATTAAAGGATTTACCTTAAACAAGTCAGATACATCCCCCTCAATTCCCTGCTCCTAAAAAAATTTCCTTAATTTAACTTTGTTCTTTGTTCTGCCAATACCTTAAGCAGGTATAAGAGATACACCAGACATTTCCATGCCACGAACACCAGGCAGGAGCAAAGAGACTAGCTATGCCAGGATGTGGCCATCATCCAGCCTTCTCAGGTTCCCCCCTCAAGAAGATGCCCACAAATAAGCCAGAAGCAGACTTGGGAATCCGCCGCCTCAATTCTTTCAACCTGTGGGGCTAATCTCCCTCTTTTTATTATAAAATAGAACTGGGAATGTAATATTCTGTCCCTTTAAGAGACAAGACACACCCACTCTTTGCAGCCTATCTCTCCCCCTCGCCATCTTGGCTCTCTCTGTGTCCCCTCTATCCCCTTCCCCTCTCTCTCTTTCTATCGCTCCTCGCCTTTCTCCCCTTTTCTCTTCCCCACAATAACTCAACTAATAAATATCCAATTCTATTCTGTATGATATGTTTTTATGTGCCTCCCACCCACTGTCTGCTCACACTGCTCACTGGGTTTGCCGGGGACCAGCCCACCACCACATGGCTGGGGACCAGCCACCTTGCTTTGTGTATCTGCCACCCCTGGGACTCCATAGCAAGCTGCTGGGGACCCGAAGCAAAACATGCTGTATGGTGTGACTGGGCCCTGCCCGGGGCTTGCTGCTCCAGGACCTGCTGCCCAGCCTCCTCTGCTCTTGGGACTTGCTGCAAATTCATAATACCACCAAAAGTAGGATATGATTTAATCTAAAAGCCTTGGAGCTGTTAATGCTTTAACATTAATAGATGGAGAAAGAGACAAAGAAGTGCTGATCAGTGTAGTATTCACTCCAGGTGTTAAGGTCCTCAAAGATTTAGTTATGTGCTCAATATTATTTCCAGGATGTAGATGTTGTTTTATGGATAGGAAATAAAGCAAAATAATACACCTTTATGACAACTTAAGCCTTTAGGCCACAGTTATACCAGAGACACTTTGGGGTTTGTTGCTTTGGCCATGTCAGGATTCTGGAAGAGACATTACTATAGAGAATGCAAATGATATTTCTAGATTTCCAGGAAATAAACTAGTCATGTTCCCTTGTTTGCATTTCTTCTAAACTCTCTAGCCAATTTCTATCTTCCATTCTCATGAGTTATGTATTTTAGTATGTTTTCAATGTTTGTGATTAGGTCATAATGCATGAATGAGGAAATAAGATCTTAGAAATTGATTTTGAGTTTAATTTTCTCTATAGGAATATCTAACACAGTTTTACACATCAATGTTCATACTTTTATAGCCTTGAAATATAAATTATATATTTATATAGATTTTTTTCTGTACCTTTAGTTCTGTAGGACAGAGAACTAATTTTATATATTTTTAACCTATACGACTACCCTCTAAGTATTCAAAACATTTTTTAAATATAGCTCAGGAACAATGAGAGGATTATAATTAAATTTTAAATATACAGAAGCCCAAAGAAATTTATAAATATAGAAATAAAAATTGAAAATGAAAAAAAATTAACAGGTAAAATTAATAGTAGAATGTAGAACATAATATTGCACAGTGAAAGCCGAAAAGCAGAATAATTAATTTCACAAAGAATTTAGAATATACACTGTATTCTTTAGGCCAGTAGTTCTCTAACTTGAGTATGAATCAAAATTCTCTTGAGTTTTTTTTTTTTTTTTTTTTTTTTTTTTACATTTTCAGTTCATGTTAACAGGATATCTGCCCCCAAATAATAAGGTTTTCTACCAACACAGTGAGTCAGATCAAGCCAAATCCAAAAAGTATGACAACAGATTGTATGAGCAAAAGAATCCCCAGATGAGTTCTCCAGGCACAGAGACTGTGGTTGTAGAAGACTTACACACAAACACAATCAGGAAAAGTTTATAGGTTGTGACTAAAGCAGGGAGACTTTAGAGATGATGATGTGTCCACCACAAGCTGGTTTTGTTCCCAAATATTGTCAAACGGTGAGTAATTTTGGTGGGGACTTGGTGGCTGGAATCTTCAGGGAAGGAAGCTGCATCAGGTGCCAAGAATCCCAAACAGGGGTCTATTTGGAAAATTTCTTTGTTTTGGGACTCTGTACAGGCTTTAGTGTGTGTGTTTGTGTGTGCATGTGTGTGTGTGTGTGTGTGTGTGTGTGTGTGACTGAGAGAGAGAGAGAGAGAGACAGACAGACAGACAGACAGAGAGACAGAAAGACAGAAAGAGAAAGAGAGAGAAAGTCAAGACAGAGACAGAGATAGAGACAGACAGAGTTGGAAGCGACTTTCTGGATTATGCAGAGGGGAGTTGGAAATTCCTATCAAATGCATGTATAAAGAATTTAGAAATTGTACACACAAATATAGGCAGATACTCATACACACCATTCTCATCCTTCTGGCAGGTATAGAAGAAAATAAATCCAAAGAAATAAGACTGAGTATGTGGATCTGTGACCCCCCCCCCCAAGAAATTATTTTTGCCATAAACTGGTTTTCTTCAGCTTTAATGAAGTGAATTAAGGTAGAAGAAGAGAAAATTCTAAATTCAACCATCTACATAATTCTTGATTATGTACATGGGTTTAGACAAATAAAAATGAAGGAACTGAATGGTGCAGTCTAGGAATTTAAATTCATGGAAAGTAGAATATTCAAAACTACCAAAATATTATTATCCAATACTTCAGGTCAACTAAAAGGAAAGAAACAAGTTATACAATTTTAATAAAACAGGAATAAAGGTCCTCACTTCTAGACCTAAGACCATAAAAAGATGAAAAAGAAATACTGAAAATAACTATATTTCCACAGATTCTATAATTTAGATGAAATAGCCAAACCTTCTGAAATAGGAAGTATAATCAAAGGTACATAAGATAAAGAAAACAAATTATCTGAATAAGTTGAAGCCTATTCATTATAAAAATTTAATCAATAATTTTTATCTTAAGATTTTTATTACTATGATATAAAAAACAATGACCAAAAGCAACTTGGTAAAGAAAGAATTTATTTTTCTTGTACTTACAGATAATTTCTCATCATAAAGGGATGTCCAGGCAGGAATTCAATACAGGATCCTAGATGTAGGATCTGAAGCAGACATCATGAATGAATACTATTTCCTTTTTCTTCCTATGGCTTGCTTAGACTACATTTCAGTATCCACAAGCACCCTAAGAATGGAACCACACAAAATGCCACAGTGCAGTGTGCCTTCCCATATCAGTAACTAATTAAGAAAATGTCCACAGGCTTGCCTACAGGCTGGCTTTATGATGGCATTTTATCAAGTAACTCTAACTTGTTTCAATTTAACCAAAATAAAAAACAAAACAAGGACACTTGCTTCGTAAAGCAAAAAAGTAGGAATATCAAACAATTTTAAATAAAAATCTCATTAAACTTTGAAGGTGAAAATGTTACAAATTTATTCCTACTTTTTACAGAAGATCAAACCAAAATGAACATTAGCAAACCATGTTAGGAAACCAATATTTTCATAATAGCTAAATAAATAAAGATCTTATAAAAATGGAAATATATAAAGTAATACTTCTCATAAAGTTATTTGCAAAAGGGCTGCTAAGATGGCTCTTAGTATAATGGTACTTGTTATTCAATGCTAAATTCAAATCCTGGAATAATGTGCAAAACAATCCCACAGTGGTTTGGATTCAAAGGGTTATTTATTTGAAGGGAAAAACTTATAGATCACCATCCTACAGTCCTACACAACAGCCAGGAAAGGAGTCTAGTCACTGGAGCAAGAGAGTGAATGGAGGGCTGCTGCTGCTTTTTAAAGAGAAAGAGACCATGCCCCCATGGGCTGGTATCTCAGTGGATATTGGCTGAAGGAGCAGAAGCAGCTCCCACATCACCTCCCCCTTTTGTTTAAGTAAGAGAGTTCTAAAACTACTACAAAATTATACACAATAAAAACAAATATTCTATCCTAGCTAGCTTAAATCTTGTATAATAAATAACTTGGCCAAGTCATGAGAGGAAAGTAGCTACATTTATCTAATCTTCAACCCCATTGAAGATCTGAGAAGGGAAATAATGTTACCTGAGTAATTAGGAAGTACAATCAAACAACTTCCAAAATGTGCAACAAATCACAGAGACAACTGGCTATCTGGGATGGTGTGGGAGAATTATCTGTCAATCATGTATTTTAATAAAACGCTGATTGGCCAGACAGGAAGTATAGGTGGATCCACCAGACAGGAAGTAGAGGCAGGGTGATGAGAACAGGATAATGCTGGAAAGGAGGAAGCTCATTCCTTCCACTCCTGCCCAGTTCACGGAAGAAACAAGATGTAATCTGCCTGGCTGAGAAATGTACCGAGCCATGTGGCTAACATAGATAAGAATAATGGGTTAATATAAGTTACAAGAGCTAATAAAAAGCCTGAGCTAATGGGCCAATCAGTTTTAAAACTTATGGAGATCTCTGTGTGATTTTCTTTGGGGCTTGGCTGCTGTGGGGAACTGGGCAGGATATAAACCCCAAAAGCAGGGCAGGACATAAACCCCAACAAGCAAGCCCCCTCATGATACACTGGGAAATCACCCAAAGTCACATTTGCAGCATTGAAGCAACCAACTTTGACTAAGGCCTCAAATAACTGACAGATTATTTTTAAAGATAAGAAATTTTTCAAAACCATGTTACCCCATCTTGGCAAGATTTAACAGCTCTGCTTATCCATTTCCAGATACTATGTATTTTGCTGGTAGTTGAGGTATTGGCATTTCCTTGCTCAGAGGCTGGTTTTGCCAAGAAGAAGACAAGCTCCAAGTGGAGTGTCTTTGGTGCTCAACAATCTCTGGGGAATAGATCAGTGTTGCCAGGAGTGATTGTGTCTCACTACCACAGAACTCTATGTTAGATTAAATGACATTTTCTACAGCTCTTTGAAGAGATTAAGGATTATTTGTACAGAATCTAATCTCTATGTATCTAAAGAACCTGATTAGTCTAACTATAAATATTACAAACACAGATGACTATTAATCTATAATTCTTAATACCAATATAACTTAAAGACTAAGACAAGAAACAAATGTGCAATAAATGAGGACAATGACCTCCAAATTATATTAAATTATATATATATATATAATGTATATCAATACATAAACAATATATAAGTATCTTAATCAGAGGTAGAAATGTATCAATACATAAACAGTATATAATTATCTTAATCAGGGAAAGAAATGTACACTGCATATAAAATGTTTTAAACAGAGGTAGAAACATGTATGTATACAATATTCAATATAATTTAATTTTGTATCCATATATGAAAATCTATGTCAATGTAATTATCTATAAACAATAACTCACAAATACCAATCTATTATCCCATAATCCAATTTTTACACTTTTTTGAATTCAAAAGTATCTCTGAGCTTATAAAGTTCCTCCCCCAACCCTCAACTGTATACTAAGTATAATCAACCACTAAATGGTGTCCCTAAACCCAAGGACAAACTTTACTGGGAGAGGAGACATTGTCCTCTAGAATTACTTTCAGTTGTCATGAGGGTGACATTCTTTCTGGGGGATCCTGTGAAAGTAACATGATGGTTAAATTTCAAGATTAATGCCTGGTAAAATAGCAAATAGTCTCTGAGTATTTTGTGGCGGTCTGGCCAGAATGTTGTAAAAGATGTGCACCATTTCAGCTAACCAAGTTGGAACCTTATTGTGCAGCTGGCACCCAAAACAGGTCCTGTAGTAGCGCTATCAGCATTATGATGTCATATCAACCAGGTGGAGTTGTTGTTATTTCATTAGTAGTGAAAGGCACTATAATTTATACCTGCTAGTTGACAAAGTCTCAGTTTACCTTTTATAATTAATTCAGAGACCTTTTCTACATAAGTTTTTAATTTTTTACTTGGTTTATGTGGTAAAAAGATCCATTCTAAAATTGTATCTTCCCTCTGAATTAAAATTCCTATAGGAGAAATTCTGGAAAGCAATATGACTAGAATACAACTAAGATTTGGATTCACCCTATCCACATGTGCCTCCTGGAATTTTTCCTCAACAATTATCAGTTCCTTTTCTGCTTCAGCTGCTAATTCTCTGGGACTATTCAAATCTTTGTCACCATCTAAGGTTTTGTTTAAATGAATTATTAGATCAGATGTTATCCCAACATTCGGTCATAGAATGGAAATGTCTCCTAACAATATTTGAAAGTCATTAAGAGTCTGTAACTGGTCTCTCCTAATTTGTGCCTTTTGTGTTTTAATTTCTGTAAACCTATCCTGTAACCTAGGTAATTAACAAAATCTCCTCTTTGAATCTTTTCAAGAGCAATTTGTAATCCCTATTTAGGCAAAAGTATCTTTACTTCCTCAAATATTCAAACATAGATACATAAAGTATCTATGTTTGAATCAGATAGCAAAATGTCATCCATGTAATAGTAAATTATAGACTTAGGGATTTGCTTGCATATTATTTCTAATGACTGACTTGAAAAGTATTGACACAGGCTGGGGCTATTGAGCATTCCCTATGGTAGGATAGTCCACTGGTATCTCCTAGTAGGCTAAGAATTATTATAAGTAGGCACTGTGAAGGCAATTTTTTCTCTATCCTTTTCTGGTAAAGGTATAGTGAAGAAGCAATACTTCATGTCAATAACTATAAGAGGCCATACTTTGGGTAACAGAGAAGGCAGAGGAATACCAGACTGTAGGGGACCCATAGGATGCATTACCTTGTTGACAGCCCTTAGATCTGTGACCATTCTCCATTTGCCAGATTTCTTTTTTATAACAAACACAGGAGAACTTCAAGGGCTCGTTGACTCCTCAATATGCTGACCATCTAATTGCTCTGGTAGCAATTGTTCTAAAGCCTGAAAATTTTCTTAAGATAGAGGCCATTGCTTAACCCTTATTGGCTTCTCAGTTAGCCATTTTAAATGTAGCACTGTTGATACTTCTTGCTTTATGTTATTGTACAGCCTCAATGGCTTGTGACCTTCGTGCATAGTACCTTATTACATACTTTCCAGAATTATGAGTTCCTGGGTCTTCAGGAATATTAATCCGAGTATTCCATTGCTGTAGCAGGTCACAGCCCCATCAATTTATTGCATTATCAGCTACTTATGGTCTTAGCTTTCCTCTTTGACATTCTGGCCCAATACAGTCAACCCATCTCATGGTTTGTTTAACTTGAGATATGGTTCCAATTCCTAGTAATTGAACATCTCTTTCTTGAAGAGGACAATTTTGATGCCAAGATTCTGGAGTGATGATACTCACATCTGATTCTGTGGCTATCAAGCCAACAATCACAGTTTCATTTATACATACTCTCAGCTTTGGTCTCTGATCATTTATAGACGTTTGCCCAAAATATACACTTCTTATTTTCTAATTAGATTTTTTACTTATCCTCCAAATTTGAGCCATCACTTAGAACCTTATGGTCTTGTACAGAAGCTTCTAGAGTGTTTAATTTTCCTGGTGTGACATGTCCTCCATGGTTACTGGGAATGACTTGGCCACTTTTGGCTTGGGGGCCTGTGAGAGGCCCCTCAGGGAATTTCCCAATGGTATTGGGTTGCTTTGTCTGTCTGTTGTTGATCTGCATTCATTGGTCCGAAGCCGTTCTTTACCTCACCTCCTACATATACCTGAAGGCCAAGGTTTCCTACTCCTGCCATTCCCAGATGAAGTGTTATTCCTAGAAGTTCCTTGCCTGTATGCTTTTTCAGGTGTCTTAATTTACCAAAATTAAAACATTTGGTAGGTTCTTGTCATCTCATTGCTTTGGAAATCACTTCCCCTACCCAAGATTCATCTTCATAGTTAAATGTCTAAAAATTCAGGGTATGCTGAATCCATTCATCCATAGGTGTTGATCTAGACCTTAAAGGCCCAATTATCTTTTTGCAGTCTAACTTTGCATTTTCAAAAGCCAGCAATTCAAGAATTAGTTGTCTAGCTTCTGGGTCTGTCACTCCTATGTTCAGAGCCTTAATTAATTTTTTTTTTTTGGTTTTTCGAGACAGGGTTTCTCTTTAGCTTTGGAGCCTGTCCTGGAACTAGCTCTTGTAGACCAGGCTGGTCTCGAACTCACAGAGATCCGCCTGCCTCTGCCTCCCGAGTGCTGGGATTAAAGGCGTGTACCACCACCGCCCGGCCCCTTAATTAATCTTTGTAAAAAGTCAGTATAGGGTTTTCCCTCTCCCTGCCTAACTGACTAACTTTTTTCCTGGTTCTGGTATTCTATCCCATGCATTCAAGGCTGTTTTGTGGCATAGGGACAGTACTTCTTCATTATAAAGAACTTGGACCTGTGGATCAGAGTAAGCTCCTACTCCAAGAATTTGATCCTGTGAAACCTCCATACCTTTTGCACTTACTTGCTGTTCCATATGTTTGGATTCTTCTCTGAAATAAACTCCAAACATCAAGGAATGTCCATCTTCTAACATAGCTGAAGCTAGCAGGGAGAAATCATGGGGTATAGCCCTGACATTAGAAGCTCAAGTTCTTATCATTTCCTTAACAAATGTAGAATCCAAGCCATAATTAATGACGGCTTGCTTAATTTCCTTTAGGTCATTCATTCCTACTGGTGTCCATCTAGCTTCTTTGGCTCCCTTTGAGCCTTTAGAAGTTGATGCTTTGTCAAAACAAATTACAGGGTATGTTGTTAAAACCCTGGGTAAACCAGTTCGGACAGTGGGTGGTGGCATTGTATCCTGCTCTTGTATCTTCTCACCTGGTTGATCAGCTCCAATAATTTCCTCAATCATTTCAAATCTCTTAATCATTGTCTCATGTAAGGCCTGAATCTCCTGACATGCAAAGGTTTCTAATAATTTCCCTATGGTATTAATTTTCTGGTTGCCATTGTACATCTGTGATTCCAAGGTTTTAATGTTTCCCTTCAAAGATAACATGTCCTCCTTGAACTTTTCTTGAATATCATGTAGATTTCCATCCTGGAGGTACATTCTGTCTGTTACCTTATCAAAACTTGCTGATAACTTCTGAACATCAAATTCAACAGCCTGAACCCTTTCAGGTAACTTCCTAGTACCCTTGGATATGGAGTGAATTTTGCCTATCATAGTATCCACTTGTTCAGATAACCTCTGACTTTCAATAATTTTAATCCTTTCAACTAGTTGTTCATTATTCGTCCAAAAAGATTGTATCGTTCTTAGGAGTGCCATATTCTTCTTTAATGATAGAATATGGAAAGGAAAACTGAAACCTAATAACCAGTAAATTAAGGTATCCCCATAGCCATATAAGCCTCGCATGATATAATCCATTGTATTAGTAAAGAAAGCAGTAAAAGTTGCATTGGACATGAAAACTGCCATATTACCTATTATCCAGCAGGTGGCACTGTTACTGAATCATGACTAGAATCAATGCAAAGGTGACAGAAATGGGGTCCTATTTCAGTGTCCGCCTTAGGATTTGTTAAAAACTGGGAAATATGAGTTGCTCAACAAAGTAAATATAATTAAATCAGTTTTATACACTGAGCCAGAATCCCAGAATCCAGGGGTAGAGAAGAGCAATCTGAAAGCCTCTGTATGCCTCCATGTGACAGATTCGCCCCAAGGGGTTGCAGCTTTTGGCAACTGTTTGCACTCTGATTTGTGCCACTTAAGTGCTGCGCTTGCAAGGGAGATTTAATAAGAAGAGAGCAAACCAGGTGGGCAGAAACTGTTCAGGCCCATGAAGCCTGGGAGGTGGGGAGGCAAATGATAGGGTGTGTGGGGACTTGAAGCCAATCCGAGGTGTGTAAAGAGAAAATGTAAAGAATTGCAGCAAGAAAAGCCACTGGGTGATTATTTATATTGAACTGCTGGCTCCATGCACAGGGCACAGGCCACAGCTGAGGGAGGGCTTGTGCCAAGCTGAGCTGGTATCAGGCAGCCAAATGGGGGGAAGGGGAGCTCTAAAACCAAATGTTGGGTGCCAGATGAAGGCATATGTCACAAACAGCCCCACACCAGTTTGGAATTATGATTAATAGAATGGTTATTTATTTAAAGGGAAAAAACCTACAGATAACCGTCCCAGACAACAGTCCTCTGCATGATCAGGAAAGGAGTCTAGTAGCCAGAAGTGAAGCCGGAAGCAAGAGAATGTGAGGAGGGCTGCTGTGGCTTTTTAAAAGAGGGGGAGACCACGCCTCAGTGGGCTGATATTTCAGCAGCTATTGACTGGAGGAGCGGAAGGAGCTCCCGCAGCACTGGAACTCATATACAGGTAGCAGAAGAAGACCAAGTCCTTAAAGTTGTTATTGGACCTTACATGTTATGTAACATATTGGACACATACATATGCTCAATATTAATGATATATATACCTTGAACAACAATAATAGTAATCTTTAATGAAGGCATTGTTTCAAAAGTCCTGAGCAAACATGTGTAAGTAAAACACACTGATATTTATATATAACAATACATTATGGCCAAATAGCATTTAATCAAAATATGTAAGATTGGTTCAACACTGAAGAGTAAGGAAAATTAATTTGGCATGCAGGTTCATATTCATAATTAGGAAGACTAAGTTGGTGGACATCTTGAGCTACTTATCAAGATCCTATCTTAAACTGTTTCTTACAAAATCTACTTGGTCCTTTTCTGCTACTCTATCAACATGTTGAAGAAAAAACTCATATCATCTAAACAAACATAGAAAAAGTGTTTGATAAACATTTGGCATCCTTATAAAGTACAAATCTTAGTGAGCTGGGAAGATAAGAAGTTCTGTAAAAAACATCTACTCAAATCTTGTAGGTAACTGAAACCAAAGAATAATAAATTTTTCTCTATATAATTACAAAGATAAGTTATCTCTCTTCACCATTCCCATATAACAATATTTTTCCTAATGGTATATATGACAAAAAACAACTAAAAATAGATAAATTGAATCACATTTCTTAACTACTGATATAATTAATTTGCTGGGAAGGAAAGAGGTGACTAAAACAATTATATAAATAGAAGAAGGAACAATGTCACTGTGTTTTTCTAACAAAGACAAAAAGTTATCATTTGAGGCTATCCTGAAAAATTTTAAGACAACAAATTGGAAAATCTAGAGAAAATGAATAAATGAATAAACTCCAAAAATGCCTACCCTATCCTTCTTGAATCTTAAAGAACTAATTTTACTAATTAATTAATTAGAGACAGGTTTTCTTTATGTAACTCGGTAGATCACAGTGGCCTTGAGCTCAGTGATCTGTCTGCTTCAGCCTCCCAAGTGTTGGGATTAAAGGCATGTTCTGCCCAGCAGAACTGAAAATTTTAATAGACCTATAAGTAATAAGAATACAGTAATGCTAAACTTTACATAAATTAAAATAAAAATAGTAGAAACAAATAACTTTACTTATGAATTTCAAAGAAATGTCAAAACAAACAAAAAAGAATGAATTTCTATTAATCAAAAAAAATTAAAACATAAATATGAAACAAATAATCCAAACACAAGGTCAGTAAAACCTTGATACCAAAGTCAGCAAAGACACTTTAATAAAAGAAAATTTCAGATTAAAATCCAGGATTCAAAAATTCTTCCACACTGTAATTGTAAACTGAACCAACAGTAGTATGAAAGGATTATATGATATCAGTCCATGAGCTTTTCCCCCTGTGATACAAGAATGATTCAAAGTAAGAAAATAATAGACTGTGCATTATTCTGTTAATTATCATTAAATTGGAATAATAAATAATAAAGGATAAAATAATGAGATATTATTAGATACATGAAAACAATTCTCAAGTTATGACATGGCTTCTTTATAAAAACTCTCAACAAAAACTAGGAGTAGAAGGAAATTGTTTCTATTCCAAATGTTAAAGATACCAAACATAAGCATCAAAGCTAAAGTAACTGAAAACTTTCCCTATGAAGTCAGAAATAAAACAATGCTGCCTACTTTTATCAGCTTTACTCAATATAGTTCTAGGAGGTCTAATCAAAGTAATATGATAATGACTAAAAACAAATGTCATGAAAAATAAACACTAAAGGGTGGTTATTTTCTCTTAAAGGGACAGGAAAGATCATTACAGTCATGACAACATGAGGAACTAACTGTTCCAGCATTAGGAATGTTGAGAACCAATGCCCTAGAGTATTCTGATATACCCTTTTTAGTTGGTGGTGGTGAGCTGACAATCACATAGACACTCTTCACCTACTATATTAAAATTCAGTTGTAATTATGCATAGAATTTAGATTTTCAAATATTTATTTATTTATTCATTGTGTGTTTGAATATTTTATCTGCATGTATATTTGTTTGCCACATGTGTTTCTGGTTCTTGTGGAGGTCAGAAGAGGGCATCTGATGCCCTAGAACTGGAGTTACAGGTGGTTGTGAGCCTCCATGCGGGTGTTGGGAATTGAACCTTAGTTCTCTGCAAAATCAGCCAGTGCTCTTATTCACTGAACTGTTTCTCCCACCTAGAATTTAGACTTTTTTAAGTCAGTGCAACTGAATTACCATAAAAGTCTATGTTCAGAGAAATTGTCACTTATTTATTTATTGGCTAAGTAATATGTTTGTATGTGGAGTCAGGTGATGTATGACATATCAATGAGTTTGTCAAATTTAGAGCAGTGAGTACTACCTGAGAAAGTAAATAAATGAATTAGACTATGAATGCTGTTCAGGTGGAAGCTCCACACAGCCCCACTTGTCCTGTTTCAGACCCAGTCCCTGAGGAAGCTGGCTAAGGATTATCTCCTCCCCTTGAGATGCTCAAGACCATGCCTACAGGCTATTTAAGCCAAGGACTCTTGACCTGCCATGTGGTTTCCCCCTCATTTCTCATCTTCCCCTAGAATAATCTGCAAATGTTTTGCTCAGATTAAACCTGGACCTTAATTTAACTTGATTATTTCATTATATTTATAGAGTTACCCATTACCAGGCTACTAGGGGATTTTTTATTAATCAAAAGTTAAATATGTTACTCAGTGGAAAACCAGCTGGGCGGCGGTGGCACACACCTTTAATCCCAGCACTTGAGAGGCAGAGGCAGGCAGATCTCTGAGTTCGAGGCCAGCCTGGTCTACAAGAGCTAGTTCCAGGACAGGCCCTAGAAACTACAGGGAAACCCTGTCTTGAAAAACAAACAACAAAAAAAACACACAAAAACAAAATCCAGAAAAGGTTGATCTTCTTTTCTTTCTTTTCCATTTCACATGACTGATGATGCTTATATCTTGACATTTGAAGTATGCCCCTTCATCAGTTATGGTGTGGGTAATATACTATTAGTCTAAATTGCAGTGAAGTAAAATATGATTTGTATCTTCTTGTGAGTCAATAAAATTTTCTCCTATATACACATACCTGATGTAGGATTCCCCTATGTATGATGTGAATATTATTGGTTAATTAATAAAGAAAACTGGCTTGGCCTGATAGGGTAGAGTAGAGCTAGGCAGAGAAAACTAAACTGAATACTGGGAGAATTGAGACAGACTCAGAGAGAAGCCATGTAGCCCTGCTGGAGACAGATGCCAGAACATTACCCAGTAAGCCATGTCCTCATGGCAATACACAGATTAATGGAGATGGGTTAAATTGATATATAACAGCTACCCATAAGAAATTAGAGCTAATGGGACAAGAAGTAATTTAATTAATACAGTTTCTGTGTGATTATCTTGGGTCTGAGTTAGCAGGCAGCCAAAAAACTAAAAGTGACCTCTTACTACATATTGGCACCCAACATGCCCAACCAAAATACACGTAAAACTTGAGAGTGTTTGGAAAGGAATTCTAGGTGTTGTCTGGGTTTCTGTCCTGCCTAGTTTCTGCCTTCACACCAGATCCCACAGCCATTTACCCTAAAGAAATCACAGAGAGATCTATATTAATGACAAACTGATTGGCCCACTAGCTCAGGCTTCTTATTAACTCATAATTTATATTAACCCATTATTCTTATCTATGTTAGCTATGTGGCTCAGTACCTTTTACAGCAGCAGAGTCACATCTTCCTTCTGTGGTTCGAACAGGACTGGGGTAGAATGAGCTTCCTCCTTCCCAGAATTCTCCCATTCTCATTGACCTGCCTCTACTTCATGTCTGGTTATTCCACCTATAATTCCTCCCTGGCTACTGACCAATCAGCACTTATTTAAAACATAATTAACAGAATATAGGCAATATCCCACACCACTTTCCCCTCTTTAAAAAACAAACAAAGAAAACCCAAAACATAAGAACACCCGTAGTCCATTTTTTTTTTTTTTTTTTTTTTTTTTTTTTTTTTTTTTTTTTTTTTTTTTTTTTGGAAATGTGGTCATAGTTTTCCAGGCTACTTACTGCTGGTTGGGGGCACTGATAATCTTAAGGGGACCTAAAGAAAATTTAGAGTTTTGACCAAGTCCTGACTGTAGTATCCTGTGAGGCTTGATCATCTCAGGCAGCAGTCTTAAATCAGTTTTGGATGTAGAACTCAGACATCTGGTTGATCTGTTCCTACCGGAGATTACTCACGTGGCCTTCTTTGATCAATCCTGATTTTTCTTAATTCAGAATGAATCCACAGCCTCTTATTTCATGTGGAAACAAAAGGAAAATCTCTTCTCCAAAGTAACAAACCTTTTGACTTCAATTTTGAAGTCAAGGAATTTTCAAAATACATATCTTGGATTAGTTCAGCAGCATTTATAAGCAAATATCTTTTAGCAGCTGTTGCTCCTTCCTCAGCATTCAAACAATTCAAAGAGAGGATAACAGCATGCAGAATCATAGTTTTCTGTGTATTTTCATCTTTATGTGGCTTTATTTTAACCTCTATTTCTTTTATGTTTACTTTTAATTTTTGGCTTTTTGAGACAGTATTTCTGTGTATCTTTGTCCTGGAACTCACTCTGTAGGCCAGGCTGTCCTTGAACTCACAGAGACTTGCCTGCCTCTGACTGAGATTAAAGGTGTATGCCACCACACCTTAAATTCACAGAGGTCTGTCTGCCTCTGTCTTCCAAGTGATGGCATTAAAGGTGTGGACCACCATACACAAGTATTCTCTTTTTCTTTTTTCTTTTGATGATTTTGACCTTTTTCTTTTCTCTCCAAAGCCTGCATATATTTTTAACACACTGGAAACCATTTAGAGGTTTTCTTTAGCTTTGAATTTCTCTTTACTGTATCTCTCTTTTGCTTACCACTTGAGTCTTTAATTTTCTAAGCAATATGGAGAGGATTAAGGCCATGGCTTTGATGCCTGGATCCAGCACATTCCTTAGCTTTCTGAAATTCCAGGCTCATGGAAGAGGTACCAGCCAGAGCCATGTTTATTGCTACAACTCTATGACATTTCAAGGTCCTTGTCAGCAATGAAACTGCAACAGTGGGTCTACAAACAACACTAAAATGGTCTTGCTGTAGCCAGACCTCCTGCCTCAAAGAGTCATAGTTTGCATTGGCAGGACAACCCAGAAATCCAGCATTTTAAAATGGTGCACCTTTTTTCCTGCTATTGCTGAAAAACAAAAAGCATGCAGTCAACTTTTATCAACACCATTTAAGTGTTTTGTGGCAGGACCTCTTAAAGAGTTACAGGGTTTTGCAGCTAAAGCTGAGTTAGGAAGCCTGTCTTTTTTTTTTTTTTTTTTTTTTTTTTTTTTTTTTTTTTTTTTTTTTTTTTTTTTTTTTTTTTTGAGACAGGGTTTCTCTGTAGCTTTGAAGCCTATCCTGGAACTAGCTCTTGTAGACCAGGCTGGTCTTGAACTCACAGAGATCCGCCTGCCTCTGCCTCCCGAGTGCTGGGATTAAAGGCGTGCGCCACCACCGCCCGGCTGGAAGCCTGTCTTAAATGAATGCACTTTCCTCTAGCTTACAGAGCAGATCCAATAAATTGCTGCTACCAAGAAGCCATGCTTTACTTTATTTTTTTCTGTATAGCATTACTTCCCAACCTCTCTCATGTTTTATGTGGATGCAGTTGTCCATGTAAGCACCATTTGTTGTCTGGATTTCTGTCCTGCCTGGTTTTTGTTCTCCCACCAGATCCCACAACCATTTAGCCCCAAAGAAATCACACAGAGGTCTATATTAATGATAAACTGATTGGCCCATTAGCTCAGGCTTCTCATTAACTCTTATAAATTATATTAACCCATTATTCTTATCTATGTTAAACACAGGGCTCCATACCTTTTTCAGCGGCAGTCACATCTTCCTTCTTCTGTGGTTAGGACAGGACTGGGCTTCCTCCTTCCAAGAATTCTCCTGACACCCCAGATAGGATTCTTTCCAAGCTCCATAGGCCCAGACAGTCTCTGCCCACCTGGTTTGATCTTTCTTGAGCAGGTTTTAAATCCCCATCACAGTGCAGTGCCTATGCAGTACTAGTCAGAGCACAAATGGTTGCTGAATGCTGCAACCCCTTGGGACAACTTTTTCTCTCATGGCATCATATGAGGCATCAGAGTTGTTCTCTGTCCCTGGATTCTGGGTTTCTGGCTCCGTGTATGGAATTGATTTAATTACATGTACTTTGTTGAGTAACTCATATTTCACAGTGTTTAATAAATACCAAGGCAGACTCCAAAACAGGACTCTTTCTGTCACCTTTGCATTGATTCTAGTCATGACTCAGCAACAATGCCACCTGCTGAATAACATGCAATATGACAGTTTTCATTTCCAATGCAAATTTTACTGCTTTCTTTACTAATACAATGGATTATATCATGCGAGGCTTATATGACAATGAAGATACCTCTCTTTACTGGTTACTAAGTTTCAGTTTTCTTCTCCATATTCTATCATTAAGGAAAAATATGGCACTCCTAGGAATGATACATTCTTTATGGACTAATAATGAAAAGCTAGTTGACAGGATTAAAATAATCAAAAATCTAGGAACACGGAGAGATCTTTCCATTTTCTGAAATCTTCTTTAATTTCTTTTTTCAAAGTATTAAAATTCTTCTTATATAGGTCTTTAAAATTTGTTTAGAATTATCCTGAGATATTTTATGTTATTTCTGTCTGGTTGACATGCCCATTGGTGAGAGTAGAGTGTTGAAGTCTCCTACTATTAGTGTGATGTGTGATTTAAGTTTTATTAATGTTTCTTTTAAATATGTATGCATTCTTGTATTAGGGAATAGATATTCAGGATTTAAAAGATATCTTGATTAATTGTTCCTGTTATAGTATAAAGAGTCCTGCATCTTTTCTGACTGATTTTAGTTTAAAAGATATTTTGTTAGATATTAGGATAGCTACTGATGCTTGTTTCTTAGGTCCATTTGACTGGAAAACCTTTTCCCAGCACTTTACTCTGAGTTAGTGTCTGTCTTTGACTTTGAGGTGTATTTCATGTATATAGCAGAAAGTTGTATACTGTTTTCATATTCATTCTCTTAGTCTGTATTTTTATATGTGAATTGAGCCCATTGATATTAAGCAATATCAATGACCAGTGGTTGTTAATTCCAGTTATATTTTGGTAGTAGTGTTTGTGTGTTTCCAATTTTTATGTTTTGGGGAGGTTGTCAGATGCCTGTGTTTTGTGGATGCAGTTAGCTTCCTTGGCTTGGGTTTTTTTTCCCTTTTAGTAACTTCTGCAAAGCTGGGTTTGTGGATACATATTGTGTAAATAATTTTTTGTCATGGAATCTTATTTTCTGCATCAATCATGAATGAAAGCTTTGCTGGCTACATTAGTCTGGACTTGCATCCATTGTCTCTTAGTGTCTGCATCATATCCATCCAGGACCTTCTGGCTTACATGGTTTCCATTGAGAAGTCAGGTGTAATTTTGACTGGCATACCATTATGCTACTAGACCTTTTCCTTTGCAGCTCTTAATATTCTTTCTTTATTCTTTATGTTTTGTGTTTTGCTCATTATATGGTCATTATGTTATATACTTTTTGACCCAGTCTATTTGGTGTTTTGTAAACTTCTTGTACCTTCATAAGATTATCCTTCTTTAGATTGGGAAAGTTTTCTTTTATGATTTTGTTGAACATATTTTCTGTGAATTTGAGCTGGAGTTCTTCTCCCTCCAGCTCAAAAACCCATAGTTTTCTTAGGTTTGGTCTGTTCATGGTGTCCTATATTTTCTGGATGTTTTCTGTTAACAATTTGTTGGAATTGTTTTGTTCTTTAATCAGTGAGTTTATTTCCTCTATAGTATCTTCAACATTCTTTCTTCTATCTCTTGCATTCTTTTCATTATACTTGTCTTTGTAGTTCCTGTTTTTTCCCAGATTTTCCATATCCAGCCATCCCTCTGTTTGTGTTTTCTGTATTACCTCCATTTCAGTCTTCAAGTCTTGAACAGTTTCCTTTATGTATATGATTGCTTTTTCTTAGTTTTCTTGGGTATCATTGAGGGATTTATTAATTTCTTCTAACTTTTTGTTTGTATTCTCTTCCATTTCTTTAAGGGAGTTTTTAACTTCCTTTTTAGGGGTCTCCATAAAGTTACATTAAAGTCAATTTCTTCTACTTCTTCTGGGATAGGATGTTCTAGTCTTCCTGTTGCATGTTTGCTGGAGTCTGGTGTTATCATGTTGCTTTTCAGGATGTTGGAGGGATTTTTGCATTGGTGCCTGCCCATATTTTCCTTCAAATGAGGCCAGCAGAGTTTTGGCATCTTGGTCCAATATTATATGTAAGCTAAAGTAGTGTTTCTTTCATGAACATGCTGCCCGTTTATTTTGGTGCATAAATGTTAATAATTGTAATCTCTCCTTGATTGATTTTTCTTTTGTATTATATGTAATATTCTTTCCTATAAATTTAAATAAAATTAAAAAAAAAACATATGATTGTAACACTGAGGGCCGGGCTTGTTGGCATTTCTGTTCTGCCTAGTTCCCACAGCCTGTAGGTCCCAAAGAATTACACCCAAGTCTATATAAATTTTAAAATTGATTGGCCCATTATCTCAGGCTTCTTGCTAACTTTTATAGAAACCCATTATTCTTATCTAGGTTACCTACTTGATTCAGTACCTTTTTCAGTGGTGCAAGTCACATACTGGTTCTTCCATGGTTTGGGCAGGACAGAAACCCCAATAAGCCCGGCACTCAGTGTTACAGAATGGCACACACGTGGACAACTGCATCTACATAAAGCCTGAAAGAGCTCAGGAAATAATTCTAGATAGAAAAGAATAGAGTAAAACATGACTTCTTGGTAGCAGCAATTTCTCAGGTCTACTCTGCTTTCTAGAGGCAAGCAAGTGCTCTCATCTAAGAGAAGCTTCTTGACTCAGCTTTATTTGTTAAACCTTGCAGCTCTTTTGAAAGGTCCTACCACAAAACACTTAAGTGGTGTTGGTTAAAAGCTGACCACATGCTTTTTGGCTTTCAGCAATAGGAGGAAAAAAAGCCACACCATTTTAAAATGCTGGCTTTCTTGGCTTTCCTGCCAGGGCAAACTCTCTTTCAGGCAGGTGGTCCTACTACAGAACATTTGACTGTGGTTTGTGAGTACCCTGCTGCAGCTTGCTTGCTGGCAGGGACCTTGAAGTGTCATAGATTTGTGGCAATAAGCCTCCACCATGAGGCTGGAAACAAAGAAAGCTAAGGAATGGGCTGGATGCAGCCTTCAAAGCCATGGCTTTAATACTACCCATATTGCTTGGTAAATTAAAGACTTGTGTAGTCAGAAAAAAAGAGAGAGATATAGTAAAGAAATATTCAAAGAAAAAAAACACCTCTAAATGGTTTACTGTGTGTTAAAAATATATACTGGATTGGGAGATAAAAGAAAGAGGTTAAAGTCCTTAAAATAAAAAAGAAAGAGAGTAGTTGGGTTTGGTGATACATATATTTAATCTCCATGCCTGGGAGGTAGAGGCAGACAGATGTCTGTGAGTTCGAGGTGTGGTAGCACATACCTTTAATCCCAAAGCTTGGGAGGCAGAGGCAGACAGACCTCTGTGAATTCAAGGTGTGGTGCAAGACATCTTTAATCCCAGCACCTGGGAGGCAGAGGCAAGTGGATCTCTGTGATTCCAAGGACAGCCTGGTCTACAAAGGGAGTTTCAGGACAAAACAGAGAACCTGTCTCAAAAAGCCAAAAGTTAAAAGTAAAAATAAAAAAGAGGTTAAAATAAAGCTACGTGAAGATGAAAAATACACAGAGAATCTTGATACTGTGTGTTATGCTCTCTTAGAATTGTTTAAATGCTGAGGTAGGAGCAACAGCTGCTAAAAGATATTTGCTTATAAATGCTGCAGAATTAATCCAAGATAGGTATTTTGAAAATACCTTGGCTTCAAAATTGAAGTCAAAATGTATGTTACTTTGGATAAGGGACTTTGCTTTTGTTTCCACAGGAAATGAGAGGCTGTGGATTCATTCTGAGTTAAGAAAAATCAGGTTTGATCAAGGAAGACCACCTGAGAAATCTCTGGTAGGAACAGATAGCTTAGATGTCTGAGTTCTACATCCAGCACAGATTCAAGATGCTGCCTGAGATGATCAAGCCTCACAAGATACTCCAGTCAGGACTTGGTAATAACTCTAAATTTTCTTTAGGTCCCCATATGATTATCAGTGTCCCCAACCAGCTGGAAGTAGCCTGGAATACTACAACCGCATTCCCAAAAAAGTAGACTATGGATATTTCCTTTGTTTAAAAAAAGAGGGGGAAGTTGTGCAGGAGTATTATCTGTATTCTGTCAATCATGTTTTTAAATAAATGTTGAATGGCCAGGGAGAAAGTATAAGCAGTTCAACCAGACAGCAAGCAGAGGCAGAACAATGAGACCAGGATAATTCTGGGAAGAAGGAAGCCTGTTCCTCTAAGTCCTGCTCAGACCAGAGATGAAGCAAGATGTGACCTGTGCCACTAAAAAAGGTAGTAAGCCATATGGCTAACATAGATAAGAATAATGGTTTGATATAAGTTATGAGTTAACAAGAAAGCTAAGCCAATGGGCCAATCATATTATATCTAACGTAGACTCTCTGTGTGATTTTCTTTGGAGCTAAATTGCTGTGGGAACTGGGCAGGAAAGAAACTCTAACAAGCCCATCCCTCATGCTACATATGATCATTTCATTAGATGTCAAAAAGACATTAAACAAAATTCAACACCCCTTTATGATGAAGGTCTTGGAGAGATTATGGGCACAAGGATCATATATAAATATAAGAACAGAAATATACAGCAAGCTGAGAGCTAACATCAAATTAAATGGAGAGGAACTCAAAGCGAATCCACTAAAACCAGGAACAAGACAAGGCTGTCCATTCTCTCCATATCTCTTCAATATAGTGTTTGAAGCTCTAAAAATAGCAATAAGACAATGTAAGGGGATCAAGAGGATTTAAATTGGAAATGAAGTAGTCAAACTTTCGTTATTTGCAGATGATATGATAGTATATATAACTGACCCCAAAAACTCTACTAGAGAAGTCATGCAGCTGATAAATAACTTCAGTGATGTGGCAGGATACAAGATAAATTCAGAAAACATCACTAGCCCTCCTATACACAAAGGATAAAAAAGCTGAGAAGGAAATCAGAGAAACTTCACCTTTTATGATAGCCACAAATAGCATAAAGTACCTTGGGGTAACACTAACCAAGGAAGTGAAAGATCTATTTGACAAGAATGGTAAGTTTTTAATGAAAGAAATTGAAGTAGATACCAGAATATGGAATGATCTCCCATGATCTTGTTTTGGTAGAATCCACATAGTAAAAATGGCAATTCTACCAAAGGCAATCTATAGATTCAATGCAATCCCCATCAAAATCCCAACAAAAATTTTCACGGACCTTGAGAGAACAATAATCAACTTTATATGAAAAAACAAAAAACCCAGGATAGGCAAAACAATTTTATATAATAAAGGAACTTCGAGAGGCTTTACCATCTCTGACTTCAAACTCTATTATAGAGCCGCAGTAATGAAAACAGCTTGGTATTGTCATAAAAACAGATGTTGACCAATGGAATCGAATTGAAGAAACAGATATTATTCCACAAACCTATGAATAACTGATTTTTGACAAAGGAGCTAAAAGTATACAATGGAAAAAAGAAAGCATCTTCAACAAATGGTGATGACATAACTGGATGTCAACATGCAGAAGAATGAAAATGGATCCATACCTGTCACCATGCACAAAACTCGAGTCCAAATGGACTAAAGACCTCAACATAAATCTGACCATACTGAACCTGAGAAAAGAGAAAGTGGAAAGTAGCCTTCAATAAGTAGGCACAGGAGACCACTTCCTTTGTATAAACCCAGTGGCACAGACAATACGAGCAATAATGAATAAATGGGACCTTCTAAAACTGAGAAGCTTCTGTAAAGCAAAGAACACAGTTATTAAGGCAAAAAGGCAACCTACTTAATAGGAGAAGATCTTCACCAAACCCACATCAGACAAAGGTCTGATCTCCAAAATATATAAAGAACTCAAGAAACTAGACATTAAAATTCTAAATAACCCAATTAAAAAATGGGGTGCTAAACTGAACAGAGAATTCTCAACAGAATAAATTCAAATGGCCAAAAGATACTTAAAGACACACTCAACTTCCTTAGCTATCAGAGAAATGCAAATCAAAGCTACTTTTAGATACCATCTTATACCTCTCAGAATGGCTAAAACCTAAAACACCAATGATAACCTATGCTGGAGAAAATGTGAGTGTAAAGGAACACTCATCCATTGCTGGTGGAAATGCAAACTTGTGCAACCACTTTGGAAACCAGTGTGGCAGTTTCTTAGAAAATTTGGAGTCAGCCTACCTCAGGATCCAGCAATACCACTTTTGGGAATATACCCAAGAGATGCCCAATCATACTACATAAGCATTTGTTCAACTATGTTCATGGCAGTATTATTTGTAATAGCCAGAACCTGGAAACAACCTAGATGCCCCTCAATGGAAGAATGGGTAAAGAAAGTGTGACACATTTACACATTAGAGTACTTCTCAGCCATAAATAAATAAATAAATAAATAAATAAATAAATAAATAAATAAATAAGACATCGTGAATTTTGCATGCAATGGGTAGAAATAGAAAACACTATCCTGAGTAAGATTACTCAGACCCAAATATATGAATATGGTATGTACTCACGCATTAGTGGATTCTAGCCTTAAACATGTACTTTGAGCCTATAGTTCGTGATCCTAGGGAAGCTAAGTATTAAGGTAAACCCCCCCCCCAAAAAAACATAAATAGATCCTCCTGGAAATTGGAAGCAGACAAGATCGCCAGGAAAAGTTGTTACCATAGGGGTCGGGTGGGGTCAGGGGAAGGTGAGAGTGGGAGGGAAAAGGGAGAAGGGGAGGTTTGGGGAGATCTTGGGGGAGTTGGATGTTTGAGATGGAAGAACAGATATGGGAGAAGGGAAGAAGATATCTTAATTGGGGGAGCCATTTTGAGTTTGGCAAGAAGCTTGACTCTAGAGGGATTCCCAGGGGTCCACAGGGATGTCCCCAGCTAGGACCCTGGGCAGTGCAGGAGAGGGTGCCTGAATCTGTCTGTCCAGTAGTCAGACTGAAGACTATCTTGAATATCACCATAAAGCCTTCATCCAGTGACAAATGAAAATAGAGACAGAGACCCACATGGAGGCACTGGACTGAGCTCCCAAGGTCCAGTTGAAGAACAGAAGGAGGAAGAATATGAGGAAGGAAGTCAGGACCACAAGGGGTTGATCTACCCACTGAGACAGTGTTCCTGATCTAATGGGAGCTCACCAAAGCTAGCTGCTCTGGGACTGAATGAGCATGGGATCAAACTGGACCCTCTGAATGTTGCTGAAAATTGGGGCAGACTGAGAAGCCAATGATAATCACACTGGGATTTGTCTGTACTGCATGTGTTGGCTTTTGGGGATACTATTCTATTTGGATGCATACCTTCCTAAACCTTGATGGAGGGGGAAGGGCCTTGGACTTCCCATAGGGCAGGGTACCCTACCTTCTCTTAGGACTGGAGGAGTATGTGGTTATGGTGAAGTGGAGAGTAGGAGGTATGTGGGAGTAGTGGAGGAAGTGGAAATATTGAATGGTATTATTTATAAAGTAATAGAAATATTGGTAAAAACATACAACTGAAATGCAAAAAAGAAAAGTAAAGAGAAAAAATTGCCTTCACACTTTCTACTTATAATTCACAGTCTACTAGGACATATTAATCGATTATACTCCCACAAGTAATGCTCACATAGCCCACTCTGTGCCAATACTTTGTAAGTCAGCCATTGGAAATAATATGTAAGCAATTTCCTAAGTATCTAATTTACCATTTTATGAATGTCATTTTGTTATTTGATTCAAATGCAGATACTTTAGAAAGAATGTTTGAAGAAGAAAAGAAAGTTTTATCAATGGGGATTACAAATTGCTCCTGCAAAAAAAAAATAAATAAAGGGAGGAGATTCTGTCAAGTACCTAGATTATAAATATGTTTATAGAAAATTAGACCACAAAAGGCACAAAGTAGGAGAAACTGTTTGCAGAATATTAATGACTTTCAAAGATTGTTAGGAGACATTTCCATTCTATGACTGGCTGTTGGTAAAACACCTAATCTAGTAATTCACTTAAACAAAACATTAGATGGTGATAAAGTCTTGAATATTCCCAGAGAATTAACAACTGAAGTAGAAATGGAATTGACAATTATTGAGGAGAAATGACATAAGGTATATGTGGATAGGGTGAATTTCACCTTAATAGTTTTCTAGTCATATTGCCTTCCAGAATTTCTCCTACAGAAATTTTAATGCAGAGGGACGATGTTATCTTAGAATGGATCTTTTACCACATAAACCTAGTAAAAATTTTTAAAAAACTATGTGGAAAATGTCTCTAATTAAGTATAAAAGGTAAATTGAGACTTCCTCAATTAGGAGGTATAGATCCAGCAGAGATTACAGTGCCTTTTATTGCTGATGACATAAAAAAAGTTATAGGAAAACAGTGAACCATGCCAAAGTTCTTGTGCTAAATTTTTTTTGAAGAAATTAATAGTAATTATCCCAAAAGCAATAGAGAACTTCCTGGATTCTTCCCTGAATTTTAAGTGATGCTCCAATAACTGGAGCCCGTACATTTTATACTAATGCAAATAAATCATGGAAGGTAAATTACAAATCAAAGAATTAAATAAGATAAAACAAAGCCCTTATAATACTTTCCAGAAGGCAGAATTATATACTATTATGGTGCTAAGGTATTTTATAGAACCTCTTAATATAGTTACTGATTCACAATAAGCAGAAAGAGTTGTCTTGCATATTGAAACCACTGAATTTATAAAAGATGATACAGAATTAACTTCATTATTGATACAAGTTCAAGATATAATCAGGAATAGGCTTAAATTAATATATATATATATATAAAATACATCTGATCCCATGTGGGTCTGCCTGGTCCTCTAGTACAAGGTAATGCAGAAATTGATCAATTATAGATTGGAAGCATGTTGCAGGCCTCAAGATTTCATAGAAAAACATCATGTCCATAGCAAAGGTTTAAATAAAGAGTTTTCTATTACATGGTAAAACATTAAGGAGATTATAAAGGGATACCCTATGTGCTCTTTCTATAACCAAACACTGCTCCCTGCGGGGATTAACCCAAAGGGAGCTGAAAGCAATTAAATTTGGCAGATGGATGTGTTCCACTTTGCAGAATTTGGAAAATTAAAATATGTATATCACACCATTAACACTTATTCAGTTTTTCAGTGGGCAATAGCTTTAAGCTCAGCAAAGTCTGATTCAGGAATCACAAATAAAGACAAATAATGGCTCAGCATATATCTTTAAGAAAATGAAACATTTTTTCTTATTATAATATTAAGCATATATTACAGATATATCACACAGTCCTAAAGGCTAATAAGTTATAGAAAGATCAAATTGAAGTATAAAGGATGTGTTAAACAAATAGAAAAGGGTGGACAATACCCACAGAAATAGATTACATAAGGTTTTATTAACCTTGAATTTTCTTAACACTAATGAGAAAAGAACAACAGCAGCAGAGAGACATTGGAAAATAGGAAAGTCTTCTGAATTAAATCAGCCAATGTATTTCAAGGATGTTTTGAGGTCACAATGGAAGCCAAGAAATGTGCTACGTTGGGGAAAGGATTTTGCTCTTGGTTCACAGGAGTAGAAAATCTATTGATACCATCAAAATTAAGAAAGATTCAGTTTGAAAAGGAGAAAACTCTTGAAAAGGAGAAATGACAGTTCATCCACAATGGTGACAAGCAAATAGGTGTTAAGAAAACCTCATAGACTTTATGGAAGGGCTTTGTTCTTGTCTTTGCAGGAAAATACTCATCTTCAAAAGGTCAAGAGACCCTGGACATCTAGATGCCTAAAGAGAAAATGATAGTTATCCAGATAAGCTCACAAAACAAAGAGAATTATGACATATGAGGACCTCTCATCTGAGGGTAAGAATCTCAAAACATAAGCTAAAATAATAATTATGATTCACTTAGAAATCAAAGCTCACTGTGGGGTTGGACACTGACTCTGCCCTTCTCTAAATCCAAGCATGTTTTTAAAAGAGAAATTCAGAGTTTCTGTCTCATGTCAGGAACCATGATATGGGACAAAAATAAAAAAAAAAATTAGAAAACAAATTTATTTTCTTCATACCTATTTTTATTTCTATTATAGCTTTTATTGGATATATATACATATACATATATACACATATATACATACATACATACATATATGTGTATGTGTGTCTGCATGAATAATGTTTAAGTTTTCCACAATGAAAAATAAATTTTCCTGCAGTAATCATTGAAGTTTCTAGAAAGATGATGGGGCCCCACAACAACAAATCCACTTGCTTGGTGTGACATCATGATGCTGATAGTGCTACTATAAGTCATGTTTTGGGTATGCTCAAGATGGTTCCAACTTGGTTAGTTGAAATGGTGCACTTTTTTTTTTTACAATGTTCTGGCATGAACTCAAAAAAGAACATCAGAAAAACTTTACCAAATACTCAGAGACTATTTGTAATTATATCAGACAGTTGTATTGGAGCATAACCATAATTTTCTTTCATAAGATCTCATAAAAAGATCATCACCCTCATGACAGCCAGAAGTAATTCTAGAAGAAGATGTCCCCTCTCCCAAGAAAGTTTGTCCTCAGGGTTAGGGATATAATTTAGGAATTGTTTATAATTGGTCTAGGTTTGGGGGTTGGGGTAAATTATGTAGGCTCAGGGATATCTTTAAAAAAGTGGGAAGCTGGATAGGATAATAGATTAGTGTATGCTTACTCACACAAATAATGATAGTGACTAATCAAGTGAATAATTGTGAGCTATTATTTATAGGCAGTTTATATTGGTATAGATTCTTGTATATTAATACAAACTAAAATTACATTAAATATCTTCATATTTTTATCCACTATATTTGTATACCCAAGCAAAATTACCTTTGCTTAAAACATTATTGTATATTGATACAATTTTAAGATATAATTATCACATTGCATTGTACATTTCTACCTCTGATGAAGATACTTATACATTGTTTACATTTTGAGGTCATTGTCCTCATTTGTTGCACAGTTGTTTATTGTATAATATTCTTGTATGATGTCTTAATCTTTATATTACATAGGTATTAAGAATTGTAGATCAATACTCATCTATGTTTGTCATACTTATAGTTAGACTAATCAGGTTCTTTGGATACACAGAGATTGTATTCTGCATAAATAGGTAATCTTCAAACACTTCAAATAGCTGTGGTATATGGCATTTAAATAACATAGGGTTCTACTGACATGAGACACAATTTCTCCTGGCATCCCCAATCTTATCCCAAGAGAATGTTGAACACTGAAAACACTCTACTTGAAGTTGGTTTTCTTCTTGGCATTATTGGCCTTTGGGCAAGGAACTGCCCATGCCTTCACCACTGACAAGGTATATGGTATCCACAAATGGACACAAAGAAAAAGACTTAAATATTGCCAAGACAGAATAAGATGGTTTTGAAAAATGTCCTGCCTCTGAAAATGGTCTGTCAGTTACTCTAGGACTTATCCAAAGTTGGTTGTTTCAACTTTGCAAATCAGACTTTGGTTGATTGCCCAGGTAGCCAGTTCTGTCTGTCATTTGTTGTACATTTTTGGAAGTTCCTTGATTGCACTTCCTGCCTACTCAAGTAATATTATTTTCCTTCTTGGATTTTTGATGGGGTTGAAGACTAGATAGTTGTAGTTACTTTCCTCTCATGACTTGGCCAAGATATTTATTATACAAAACTTAAACTCATTAGTATAGGATAATTATTGAAACATTTATCACATATTTCTTGTTTGATATATTTGTTCTTATTGTAAATAACTTTGTATTAGCCCTAGAAATCTCTGATTTAATAAAAAAAATTGGAAGTGCTGTAGGAATTCCTACTGCCAATAGCTTTTATGTTACCCTCCCACTTGGGCTGGAGCTCATATACTATTTATGCTGCTGTACAGCATGCATTTGGTCTTTTTCTGGCTGTGGAATTCGGTTGCTCTTTTCTATTCCATCAGATGATTCTGATTTGTGATTCTACCCCTAAATAAACAACACTCTTTTATTCTCAATTATGAGCTAGTGTGGGATTTCTTCTAAGCATACTTCTTAACACATTTTTTTTAGAGTGCAGATACCTATTTTCTTATCGTGAATTCATGCTTGTTTGGTTCACTACCCCAAGAAAATTTACTTGATGAATCCAATAACTACAGACTGACAAATAAAATAGAGTGACTGAAGCTGGGAAGCATTCCTTAAAGTAGTATCTAAGTGGTTTGCAATAAAGATTTTATCACAATTAATTCATGCAATGTCCAATAGTAATCATGAGTATAATTAAAAATAACCTACTTTCCTTAGTGCAATAAATATATTTAAGATTGACCTTATCTTTCCCTCATTTTTACCATTTCTGTCTCATAACTTAAGTGTTTGCTAAAAGAGCTGCATCTCTTCTCTTGCAGTTAGTCATCTCAATCCATTGTTTCACAATTTTGTGTCAAAAGGGAAATATCCTATTCCTTCCTATACCAGGATATGCATTAATATATTATTTGCTTACTTACGTTTTTGTGAATATTATTACTCAAACAATTTATCTCCACCAAGTCTTTCTATTGTGGATATCCCTCTAACAATGAAGACTCTGTTCATTAAGTTATGTGCTATTTTTTTTCTAAATTGACAATAAGAATTTCAAAAATTTATTCATGTTTCCACAAGTACTCATGTAGCGGGTGTGGTCAGCTGGCAATGGTAAATAACCAAACTAGCCTTATATGAAATGCTCAGCTTTAGGGGCTGGAGAGATGGCTCAGAGTTTAAGAGCATTGCCTGCTCTTCCAAAGGTCCTGAGTTCAATTCCCAGCAACCACATGGTGGCTCACAATCATCTGTAATGGGGTCTGGTGCCCTCTTCTGGCCTGCAGGCATACACACATACAGAATATTGTATACATAATAAATAAATAAATAGATAAATAGAAATACTCAGCTTTAATAAAAGGAGAAAATGGGAGAAACTTAGAGAGCCAGAGTTCCAGTGAAAGGCAGGGAACCAAGAGAGCAAAAAACCAAAACACAGATCTTTTAAAGGTATTTTGTGCCGCAGAGGGATCACGCCCCTCAGACAAGGGATTGGTCAGCTACCCCATCATCTCCCCCTTTTGTCTAAATAAGACAGATTCAAAACCAAATACAACTATATACAGTAGAAAAGGATAATAAATATAAAATTACAAGGAGCAAACAATATTAAGTGAGGAACATATAACAAAAGTTTTACTAAGCATTCTATTTCAAGGAGTCTAAATAATGTAGAGGGTAGCTACAATTATCTAATCTTCAACCCCATCAAAGATCTGAGAAGGGAAGTAATATTACTTAAGCAACCAGGAAATACAAATGAGAAACTTCCAAAATATGCAACAGATGACAGAGACAACTGACTACCTGGGCAATCACACAAAGTCTCATTAGCAATGTTGAGTCAACCAACTTTGGCTAAGGACTAACACAACCGACATACCATTTTTCAAAGGCAAGGAACCTTTAGAACTATACTACCCTGTTTTGGCAAGATAAGACAATCCTGTTTCATCCACTTATGGATATTCTGTATCATTGTCAGTAGTTGAGGTATGGGCTTTTCTTTGCCCAAATACCAGTTCTGCCAAGAAGACAAGCTCCCAGTGGAGTGTCTTTGGTGCTCAACATTCTGGCGGGACTAGAGCATTGTTGCCAGGAGTGATTGTGTCTCATAAGTACAAAACTCTAGGTTAGATTAAAAGCCATTTTCTACAGCTCTTTGAAGAGGTCGAAGATTATCTATACTAAATATAGTATCTAGGTATCTAAAAAACCTGATTATTCTAAATATAAATATGTCAAACATAATTCTCAGTACCTATCTAACTTGAAGACTAAGAGAATAAACAACTGTGCAAACAATGATTTACAAATGTAAACAATGTATTACATAAATAATATCAGAGGTAGAAATGTACATTGCAATATGGTAAACAATATCATTAAATAAATAATATCAGAGGTAGAAATGTACATTGCAATATGGTAAATATCTCAATATCACAATTGTTTTAAACAGAGGTAGAAGCATACTCTCATATAATGTTCAATATATCAATACAGAAGAATCAGCACCAATACAGTTTTCTAAAAACAATAACTCACAAATATCTATCATCCCATCAAACCAGTTAATCCCTCCTTTTTTCCAATATATACACCCCTGAGTCCATATAATACCTCCCCCATTCCCTCGACCCTATACCAACCACCAATTAGTGTCCCTAAACCTGAGGGCAAACTCTGTTGGGAGAGGGGGCCTCATCCTCTAAGATTGCTTCCAGCTGACATGGGGGCAACGTTCTTCTCAGGGGGTCCTGTGAAAGCAAATAATGGTAAAATACCCAGGTTAATATTTGATCTAAGAAAATTGTATCTAGCCTCTGAATGTTTTGAGGAGATCTGGCCAGAATGCTGTCAAAAATGTGCACCATTCAAAAGTGTCCTGTGCAGTTGGTACCAAAAAACAGACCTAATTTTAGTGCTATTAAAAATATGACATCATAGTAACCAGGTGGAGTTGATGTTGTGGGGCCCCATCTTCATTCTGGAAACTTCAAAGATTACTAAAGGAAAATTTGTTGTTTGTTACAGAAAACTTAAATATTTTCAACAAAGACATACACAGACATATACATATACTCAATGAAAGGTGTATTAAAGACAGACACAGATGTGAGGGAAGGCAAAGAAAGTTTATCAAGTATATTATTATTATTATTATTATTATTATTATTATTATTATTATGTCCCATAACATGACTCCTGACCTGAGACAGAAACTCTAAGATATCTCTTATCAACAGGCTTGGAATTGAAGAGGGACTGGGCCAAAGTCCAACTCCAAAACCAGCTCTAAATATTTAAAAAGATATGTACATTGAGACACATTTTAAAAAATGTTTTTTCACACTCACGGAGCTTATTTAGTGTTATTGCTGATCCTTAGTGGGTGGTAATTGGTTTCTATCCATCAGTATTTAAATATCCAGTGTCCCTTAAATTCTTTGAAGATGAGTGTTTTCCTGTGGAGATAAGAAAAGAACCCTGGTGCCAACCTATGTTTCTCTTACCATCAGTATGATAATCATCCTTGTGTATGAATTGTTATTTTTTTTCCAAGGGACTTACCCTCTTCAAACTGAAACTTTATTAATTTTGATGGTATCCACAATTTTTCTTCTCCTGTGGAGACAAGAGCAAAACCCCTTCCACAACGCAGCAAATCTCCTGGCTTCTATTGCGAGGTCAGCACATCCTTGAAATAAGCTGGTTGATTTAATTCAGTAGACTTTTCCGTTATCCAATGTCTTTCTGCAGCCGTTGTCCCCTTCTCATTAGCATTGAGAAAATTCAAGGTTAATAAAGCATTATGTAATCTATTTGTGGGGGTATTTTTCACCCCTTTCTGTTTGTTTAACATATCCTTTATAGTTCTATTTGATCTTTCTATGACTTATTGACCTGTAGGATTGTATGGTATACCTGTAACATGCTTAATATTATAATAAGCAAAAAAAAGTTTCATTTACGTAGAGGCATAAGCTGAACCATTATCCATCTTTATTTGTGTAGGTATAACCATGATGGCCATAACTTCTAATAAATGACTGATTACTGAATCAGCTTTTTCTGAACTTAAAGCATTTGCCCATTGAAAACCTGAATAAGTGTCAATGGTGTTGTGTACATATTTTAATTTGCCAAATTCTGCAAAGTGGAATACATCCATCTGCCAGATTTCATTCCTTTTAGTGCCTTTTGGATTAGCTCCTGCAGGTAGTGGTGTTTGGTTATAGAAAGAGCATGTAGGGCATTTCTTTACAATCTCCTTAGCTTGTTGCCATGTAATAGAAAACTCTTTCTTCAAGCCTTTGTTATTGACATGATGTTTTTTTTATGAAATTCAGAGGCCTGTAGCACACTACCAATCAATAATTGATCAATATCTGTATTACCTTGTGCTAGAGGACCTGGCAGACCCATATGGGATCAGATGTGTGTTATATACACAGGGCAAAGCCTGTTCCTGATCATGTCTTGTACCTGGATAAACAATGAGGTTAGTTCTGTATCATCAGGTATAAATTCAGCAGTTTCAATATGTAGTATAATTTTTTCTGCATATTGTGAGTCAGTAACTATATTAAGAGTTCCTTTAAAATCACTTACCACCATAAGAATGGCATATAATTCTGCCTTCTGAACAGAATCATAAGGACTTTGTTCCCCTTACTCAAGTCTTCTGATTTGTAACCTGCCTTCCCTGATTTATTAGCATCAGTATAAAATGTACGGGCTCCCATTTTTGGAGTGTCATGGATGATTTGAGGAAGAATCCAAGAAGTTCTCTTTATAAAGTCAAGCCTCTTGCTTTTTGGATCGTTGTTATTGATTTCTCCAAAAAAAATTAGCACAAGCTCTTTGCCATTGTTCATTGTCTTCCCATAATTTTTTTTTCTCATCAGAAGTGAAAAGCACCATAATTTCTGCTGGGTCCATGCCTACTAGTTGACGAAGTCTCAATTTGCCTTTTATAATTAATTCAGAAAGTTTTTCCACAAAAGTTTTTATTTTCTTACTTTGTTTATGTGGTTAAAAAGATACATTCTAAGATAATATCATCTCTCTGCATTAAAATTCCTGTAGGAGAAATTTATGAAGGCAATATGATGAAAATACAACTGAGTTCTGGATTCACCCTATCCACATGTGCCTCCTGTAATTTTTCTTCAACCATTGTCAGTTCTTTTTCTGCTTCAGCTATTAATTCTCTGGGTATATTGAAGTCTTTTTCACCATTCAAGGTTTTATTTAAATGAATTATCATATCAGATGTTATCCCAACAGCCAGTCGAAGGCTGGAAATGTCTCCTAACAACTTTTGAAAGTCATTAAGAGTCCACAGCCAATCTCTCCTAATTTGTGCCTTTTGTGTCTTAAATTTTTGCAAACCTATTTTATAACCTAGGTAATCAACAGAATCTCCTCTCTGAATTTTTTCAGGAGCAATCTGCAATCCGCATTTAGGTAAAACTATTTTTATTTCTTCAAACAGTCTTTCTAAGGTATCCACGTTTGAATCAGATATCAGGATGTCGTCCATGTAATGAAAAATTATAGACTTTGGAAATTGTTTGCTTATTATTTGTAATGGTTGATTTACAATGTATTGGCACAGGGTGGGATAGTTTAATTGACATTGCAGTTATTGTATTTTAGCTTCTCATTTAACTTCTTTCTAATTGGCTTGTTTTGTGTAATAAAGCCAGAATTTATTTTTATAAATTAGAAAAAATATATATAAAATGTGTTATATTTCCGTTTTTCATTTGGGAACCCATTTTCTTTGCATTGGAACTATTTAGCTCTATTATCTTTGACTGAGATAATAGATTACTGGGGACATGAAGGGTGATGGTTTTGTAACCTGAAGAAACAACTGAAATTCAATATTTAAAAGGATAATTTATTATTATGTTTTTCTGTATGATACCTTCCAGGAATCCACAAGGATGACCTTATCTAAGACTTCTAATAATAGTAGAACATTTGCTGGAACTGGAATTCTCCTGTAATCTGATTGGGGACTACCTTAATTGTCATAGAGAGCCTTCACCCAGCAACTGATGGAAGCAGATGCAGAGATCCACAGCTAAACACTAGGCTGAGCAATGGGAGTTCATCTGAAGAGGAAGAAGAAGGATTGTATGAGGCAGGGGTTAATGTCATGACAGGGGAACCTACAGAGACAGCTGACCTGAGTTCATGGGAGTTCACAGGTTCTGGACTGACAGCTATGTAGCCTGCATGGGACATATCTAGTATTTCTGTATTGTGTAACAGTTCTGGAGCTCGATTTGCTTATGGGGCTCCTAATGTTGGGATCAGAAATTGTACATCATGCTTGAGTTGGCTTTTGGGAACCCATCCCACATGCTGAGTTGCCTTGTTCAACCTTAATGCAAAGCTTGGTCTTGCTTCAACTTGATGTGCCATGCTTTACTGACTCCTGTGGGAGGCATGCCCATTTCTGAATGGAGATAGAGGAGGAATAAATGGGTGAGGGAGTAGAAGGAAGGTGGGGAAGGGAACAGGAGAAAAGGAAGAAGGGAAAGCTATAGTATGTATGTAAAATAAATAAAAAAATAAAAAGGAAACAATAAAAACGCAATGGCCATAAAGGAGATGACAAATGTTTCCTTGGTAAAAAGTATAGAGCTACTAGTATTTTCTTTTTGAAATATCTTTCTTATGTTTTAATGATAAGAATCCCCAAAATGATGTCTGATAATATTTTTTCCAGACCAGGCTTTTAAACTCAAGGTTTTTGTTCCCTCACTAGAACATCTTTAGTTTTAAATAATGTAAAGCTATTTAAAATTCAAAGCTATTTTCACATAAAATGTACAGTTTATTGAATAGCTTATTTATAGGATTAAGAATATAAATATTATTAAAATATACCTTAAAATTGAAAATGCATACATTTATTTAAATTGTCACTTTATCTTTATATTATATAATTGCCACTAAGGGACGAGTCACATTTATAAGAAAAAGAATTAAAATAGTTTTGGAAGCATGATTCAGTAATAAAATTAGTGAAGACAAAGCTTAAAATATAGTCACATTTAACTTTAAATTTAAGATACCTTACATTTGAATTTCATCTTAGGTATGAAAAGTTAAACCCCTTAAGTTACTAATTATTTTGTAATGTAGGTTTAAATTCTCTCTTAAAAAGTATATCAAAATTGGGAATAAATATATTAAGTTGTTTTTAAGAGCAACAACAATGAAAATTATTTGTCATTACAATAGAAACATGAAGCTCAAATCAATCCTGAGAAAAATTTGGAAAAACTATCCAAATTTATTAACTTTTAAACCAATAAAAATTATTTAAAAAATAAATCAAAATCAACTTTAATGCTTACATGGTACTTGAATGATTCCTTCTTCCTGATTTATACAGACACAAAGAGATTTTACAATGCACCTTGTAGTACAAAGTAGAAAATAGGATTTTAGGGTAGAGTGTTTCCTTTTAAATAATGTTCATTTAAAGATATGAGAGTCAATATTTAGTGCTGGTAAATGCCAGTTTCAATAATCCCCCTCCTTTCTTTAAGAAATACCTTGTCCCAAGCCAATTCCAAGAATTCTTATGCTTAGGCCACCTGTTTCTTTTCAATATGTCTGAGAAAAGTATCTAAAATGAATTCACACTGAGGTGTTGATGACTATATCAGTGTGGTTTCTTCACATGCATCTCCTATTTCTAACTGTGAGTTACTTGAAGGCAAGAGTCATATTTTATTCATGATTTCTAGGACCTCTCATGGTGCTATGGTTGGGCACAGTCTCTGACCCAGTAATTCAACAAAAATAATTTCTTTTGAAAATGCCAAGAAACCCATATCTCCTTATTTTGAAACTTCAAGCTATTTTGTATACTGTAAAATTAGATCTGAAGTAATACAAAGGGATAATAAAAAATAAATAAAAAATTGAGGGATGACCAAGCAAGGAGAGAGAATGTTGGAATGAACGTGATGTAAGAAAACTTATGTAAGGCTGATTTATGATATATTATTGCCATTTAATAATCAAAGAAAACGTTTGAAAAAGGACAATGGAATGTGTTGAGGATTCATACAGATGTTCTTCTTGATATTTACACATACCACATTATCATTAGGTGCTACAAAGCCTGTGTCACACATAGAAAATCTAAGGTTTACAGAAATAGCTAAGATCATGTAAGAGGAAAAGGAAGACTCCATACAGGAATGCATGACATTCATGTATTTCTAAAATATTATGAAAGAATAAAAGTGTCAAAATGATGACTAACATCTGTAAATTGAACACTCAAGAGGTATAGACAGAAAATATTCTCAGGAATCCAAGGCCAGTCTTGGATGCATGGTATCTTCCAGAAAACACAATATTAGTGAGACATGTAACAAAATAACAAACAGAAATGTTATTGATAAATAACAAAAATCATTAAAATATAAGGAAAATGAATTCTATGATATATTAATAATTTAATCAATTTTTCTAGCAATTTTGGGCACATAGAAATACATGTAATAAAAATAGAATTCTGTAACCCCCTTTTCACTTGGATTTTACAAGATTAATTTATATTTTATTGGGATTTGAAAACTGTATACTATTTTATACCTAATGTTACAATATTTTTCAAAATTACCTCATCTCTACAAAGTTATCCTACACTTTCCGTATTAATTCTTCCACCTCTACTCTGCATTCTTGGAAGTATTGAATTAATTCTACTGTCTAACTTAAATGAAATCATACTCTACATGGTCTTTTAGACTGTTTTCAATGGCATGATGTTAATTTCCTCATATGTCTTTTATGGTTCACTAGATTATTTGTTCCTAACATTGAAGTATACTCTGTTGTATAATTGTAGCACAGTTGGCTTACACATTTAAGTACCAAGAGATATATTTATTGCTTGCTCATTTTGGAAGCTGTGCAAAAGTAGTTCACTAAAGTATCATGTGGAAGCCTTTAGTTGTGTGTTTGTTATGTGTATCTGTGTGTGAAAATATGCTCCTCATAAGCATGCACAAAGAGGCGAGAGGATGGCACCAGAAATCTTACATCACTCTGTAACAATGGATCACAACCTGTGGGTTAAAAACAGTATGGGGGTCACATGTCCGATATCATGCATATCCAATATTTACATTATGATTCATAAGAGTAACAAAATTGCAGTTATGAAGCAGCATCAAAATATGTTTATGGTTGGGTTCACCAGAACAAGAGAAATTATATTAAAGTTTCAAGGCCTTAGGAAATTTAAAAACCATTATTGTATATTTCTTTATTTTCATATTGTATTTTTGAACCTTTCCTGCTTCTTGTCCCTATCAAATCCCCTCCAAGGCCCCTGCCTCCAGTGCCTCCCATGTCTTCTTCCAAAGTTTCAACTTGATAGCCTCTTTTTCTTTTAATAATACTGTTACATACGTGTGTATGCACAAATACCTGATTATAAGCTGCTAATTCTATTTTTGTTGCTAGTACATCTATGTTTTCAAGGTTAACCATTCTACATTGGAAAAGCAATAAGAGAGTTTATTCCTGCATGAGGTTAGTTATCTTCCCAAAAGTCATGAGTTGATTGTAGATATTTCTCTGGGATTAAGAACATTAAATATTATCGCTTCTACACTATAATGTCCACCAATACTTTCAATCTTCTAGTCTTATTAATGCAGCCATTTATAATAATAATCATGTCACAGTAGACTGCCTTGTATCTACCTCTTACAATCTTTCCACCCTTCTTTCCAAGATATTCCCTGAGATACAGATATAGAAATTATAATGCATATGTATCCTCTGATGCTTGTATACCCATGATTTTGATAAATCTATCAGATGACTCAGCAATACCATTAGTTAGCATATCCACAAAGAATTTAATATTCTATTTCACAATCTCACAATGTTCCTTGATTCCCTATTCCCAATACCCATAAAATGGAAATAACACATTTGTCCTTCAATGAAAGAAATAATAATATAATTGTCATACATATGCACAGTGCAATATTATTCATCTGTAAAGAAAAATGAAATCATGCAGTTAAATTGGTGGACTTAGAAAAGTTTACATTGAATGAAGCAACCTAAGCACAGAAAGAAAAATACCCCATGCTCTCACTCTCATTTGTGTTTCTTAACATCATCTCCTTAGATGTGAGTATATTATATGAAATAACAAGAGAAACCAGGACCATAGGCAAAGTAGTAGGAGGCTTGAGAAAGGAATGACATGATATAAGTGTTATGAATTGAAAGACAGAAAAATTTGGAAGGGATCTAACTGGGCTGGACATATGGAGAATACTATATGGAGAAGCAGAGATATAAGACAGATAACTTTTGGTAAAGCCTTGAAGAATCATGTTATTTTATATTTATATAACATGAAAATATTTATATCTAGTCTTAGCTGTTTTTCTACTACTGTGAAGAGACATCATAACCATGGCAACTCATAAAAAGTAAACATATATGTGGACTCTTGGTTTCAGTTTGAAGGGGCATGGTTGATTAGCAGTTATGATTAACCAGAATAGCTTCAATATATAATATTCAGCTTTAATAAAGGAAAAAAAGGAACTTACAAAAGCCAAGGTTCCAGCAAGGAGCACAGGAAAACAAAGAGCAGGCGGGCTGCACACCCACAAGATTTAATAAGTAAATATTAGTCTAAGGGGGACATGCCTTACAAACAAGGTGATGGGCTGGGCTTACCCTTTATCTCCCTCTTTTGTCTAAATAAGACAGAACCAAACAAAATACAAACAACAAATAATATTAAGCAAGAAACAGATAACAAAAGTTTTACTAAACATTCTATTTCAAGGAGTCTAAATAATGTAGAGGGTAACTACAATTATCTAATCTTCAATCCCATCAAAGATCTGAGAAGGGAAGTAATATTACTTAAGCAGCCAGGAAGTACAAACGAGAAACTTCCAAAATGTGCAACAGATGACAGAGACAACTGACCACCTGGGCAATCACTCAAAGTTTTGTTTTGCAATGTAGAGGCAACCAACTTTGGCTAAGACCTAACACAAATGACATAACCTTTTACCAAGGCAAGGAACTTTTTGTAGAACTATCCTACCCTGTCTTGGCAAGATAAGACAATCCTGTTTTATCTACTTATGGATATTCTGTATCTTTGTCAATAGTCGAGGTATGGGCTTTTTTTTTGTCCAAAGGCCAGTTCTGCCAAGAAGAAAACAAGCTCCCAGTGGAGTGTCTTTGGTGCTCAATATTCTCATGGGAGTAGAGCATTGTTGCCAGGAGTGATTGTGTCTCATAAGTACAAAACTCTAGATTAGATTAAAGGCCATTTTCTACAGCTCTTCAAAGAGGTCGAAGATTATACTATCTATACTAAATAAAATTTCTATGTATCTAAAAAACCTGGTTATCCTAAATATAAATATGACAAACATATATGACTATTGATATATAATTCTCGATACCTATCTAACTTGGAAACTAAGAGCATAAACAATTGTGCAATAAATGCAATAAATGAGGACAATGATCTCCAAATGTAAACAATGTCATTACATAAATAATATCAGAGGTATAAATATACATTGTAATATGGTAAATGTCTCAGTGTAACAATTGTTTTATACAGAGGTAGAAGAATACTCTCATACAATAAATAGAGGTAGAAGCATACTCACATACAATGTTCAATATACAAGAATCAACACCAATGCAATTTTCTAAAACCAATAATTCACAAATACCAATCACCCCATCAAACCAGTTAATCCCCCCTTTTTTCAATAAACACCCCTGAGTCTATATAATACCTCCCCCATCCCCTCAACCCTATACCAACTACTAAATGATGTCCCCAAACTTGAGGGCAAACTCTGTTGGGAGAGGGGGCCTCATCCTCTAAGATTGCTTCCAGCTGACATGGGGGTGACATTCTTCTCAGGGGGTCCTGTGAAAGCAAATGATTGTAAAATTCCCAGATTAACATTTGGTCAAGAGAATTATAACTAGCCTCTGAGTGTTTTGAGGAGTGTTGTCAAAATTTTGTACCATTCGAAACTGTCTTATGCAGTTGGTACCAAAAAACAGGTCTAATTTTAGTGCTATTAAAAAACGTCAGCCGGGCGGCGGTGGCGCACGCCTTTAATCCCAGCACTCGGGAGGCAGAGGCAGGCGAATCTCTGTGAGTTCGAGGCCAGCCTGGTCTACAAGAGCTAGCTCCAGGATAGGCTCTAAAAAAGCTGCAGAGAAACCCTGTCTCGAAAAATCAAAAAAAAAAAAAAAAATGACATCATAGTAACCAGGTGAAGTTGATGTTGTAGGGCCCCATCTTCATCCTGGAAACTTCAAAGATAATTGAAGGAAAATTTGTTGTATGTTATAGAAAACATAAACATTATCAACAAAGACATATACAAACATATATATAATATATATATTATATATATATATTCAATGAAAGGTGTAATAAAGACAGACACAGATATGAGGAAAGGCAAAGAAAGTTTATCAAGTATTATTATTATTATTATTACTACTAGTAGTAGTAATAGTAGTAGTTGTAGTAGTAGTAGTAGTAGTAGTAGTAGTAGTAGTAGTAGTAGTAGTAGTATTCTGTCCCATGTCATGGCTCCTGACCAGAGACAGAAACTCTGAGATATCTCTTATCAACAGGATTGGAATTGAAGAGGGACTTGGCCAGAGTTCAACTCCAAAACCAGCTATATATACGTATGAATAAGAGCACGGTAATGTGTATATAATATATGTATATTATATACATATATATATATATTATATATTATATACATATATGTGTGTGTGTGTGTGTGTAAAAAATGTTTTACACTTAATAAACTTATTCGGGTTCCGTGTTGATCCATATTGGGTTGTAACTAGTGTCCATCCATCAGTATTTAAGTATCCAGGGTCCCTTAAATTCTTTGAAGATGAGTGTTTTCCTGTGGAGATAAGAAAAGAACTCTGGCACCAACTTATATATATTTTTCTTACCATCAGTATGATCATCATCCTTGTTAATGAATTATTTTTCTTTTCTAAGGGGCTTCTCCTCTTCAAACCGAACCTTTATTAATTTTGATGGTATCCACAATTTTTCTTCTCCTGTGGAGACAAGAGCAAAACCCCTTTTCAACGCAGCACATCTCCTGGCTTCCATTGCGAGGTCAGCACATCCTTGAAATAAACTAGTTGATATAATTCAGCAGACTTTTCCATTATCCAATGTTTTTGTGTAGTCGTTGTCCCCTTCTCATTAGCGTTGAGAAAATTCAAGGTTAATAAAGCATTATATAACCTATTTCTAGGGGTATTTTCCACCCCTTTCGGTTTGTTTAACATATCCTTTATAATTCTATTTGATCTTTCTATGACTTATTGACCTGTAGGATTGCATGGTATACCTGTAACATGCTTAATATTGTAATAAGCAAAAAATAGTTTCATTTTCCTAGAGACATAAGCTGGACCATTATCCGTCTTTATTTGTGCAGGTATACCCATGATGGCTATAACTTCTAATAAATGACTGATTACTGAATCAGCTTTTTCTGAACTTAAAGCATTTGCCCATTGAAAACCTGAATAAGTGTCAATGGTGTTGTGTACATATTTTAATTTGCCAAATTCTGCAAAGTGGAATACATCCATCTGCCAGATTGCATTCCTTTAAGTGCCTTTTGGATTAGCTCCTGCAGGTAGTGGTGTTTGGTTATAGAAAGAGCATGTAGGGCATTTCTTTACAATCTCCTTAGCTTGTTGCCATGTAATAGAAAACTCTTTCTTCAAGCCTTTGTTATTGACATGATGTTTTTTTATGAAATTCAGAGGCCTGTAGCACACTACCAATCAATAATTGATCAATTTCTGCATTACCTTGTGCTAGAGGACCTGGCAGACCCATATGGGATCAGATGTGTGTTATATACACAGGGCAAAGCTTGTTCCTGATCATGTCTTGTACCTGGATAAACAATGAGGTTAGTTCTGTATCATCAGGTATAAATTCAGCAGTTTCAATATGTAATATAATTCTTTCTGCATATTGTGAGTCAGTAACTATATTAAGAGTTCCTTTAAAATCACTTACCACCATAAGAATGGCATATAATGCTGCCTTCTGAACAGAATCATAAGGACTTTGTTCCCCTTACTCAAATCTTCTGATTTGTAACCTGCCTTCCCTGATTTATTAGCATCAGTATAAAATGTATGGGCTCCAGTTATCGGAGCATCACAGATGATTTGAGGAAGAATCCAAGAAGTTCTCTTTATAAAGTCAAGCCTCTTGCTTTTTGGATAGTTGTCATTGATTTCTCCAAATAAATTAGCAAAAGCTCTTTGCCATGGTTCGTCATCTTCCCACAGCTTTTTATCTCATCAGCAGTAGAAGGCACTATAATTTCTGCTGGGTCCAGGCCTACTAGTTGATGAAGTCTCAATTTGCCTTTTATAATTAATTCAGAGACTTTTTCCACATCAGTTTTTATTTTCTTACTTGGTTTATGTGAAATTTTTGAAGGCAATATGACCATAATACAACTAAGCTCTATTCACCCTGTCTGCTTGTGTCTCTTGTAATTTTTCTTCAATCATTGCCAGTTCCTTTTATGCTTCAGCTGTTAATTCTCTGGGACTGTTTAAGTCTTTTTCACCATCCAAGGTTTTATTTAAATGAATTATCATATCAGGTGTTATCCCAACAGCCAGTCGAAGGCTGGAAATGTCTCCTCACAACCTTTGAAAGTCATTAAGAGTCCACAGCCAATCTCTCCTACTTTGTGCCTTTTGTGTCTTAATTTTTTGCAAACCTATTTTATAACCTAGATAATTAACATAATCTCCTCTTTGAATTTGTTCAGGAGCAATCTGTAATCCCCATTTAGGTAAAAGTATTTTTACTTCTTCAAACACTCTTTCTAAGGTATCCATGTTTGAATCAGATAACAGGATGTCGTCCATGTAATGCTAAATTATAGACTTTGGAAATTGCTTGCATATTATTTGCAATGGTTGATTTACAAAGTATTGGCACAGGGAGGGACTCTTCAACATGCCCTGTGGGAGGACGGTCCACTGGTATCTCCTTGTATGTTGAGAGTTATTATAAGTAGGCACTGTGAAGACAAACTTTTTTCTGTCTTTTTTTTTCTCATGGTTTATTTTTTTTATATTTAAAAATGTCCATCTACTTCCCTCCTCCTCCTCCCTTCCTCCCCTCCTTCTCCCCCTTCTCTCCCCTCCCCTCCACCCATACCTCCCCTCCCTCCTTCTCAAGGCCAAGGAGCCATCAGGGTTCCCCACTCTATGCTAAGATCAAGGTCCTCCCAACTCCCCCCAGGTCCAGGAAGGTGATCGACCAAGCTGAGAAGGCTCCCACAGAGCCCGTCCATGCAGAAGAATCAGAGCCCAGAGCCATTGTCCTTTGCTTCTCAGTCAGCCCCCGCTGTTGGCCATATTCAGGGAGACAGGTTTGGTCGCATGATCCACCAGTCCCATTCCAACTGGAGTTGGTGATCTCCCATTAGTTCTGTCCCACCGTCTCCATGAGTGAACGCACCCCTCTCGTTCCTGAAGGTATAGTGAAGAAACTGTCCTTTAAATCAATAACTATGAGAGGCCATCCTTTTGGTAATAAAGAGGGCAGGAGGAATTCCAGATTGCAGAGAGCCCATAGGCTGAATAACCTTGTTGATAGCTCTGAGATCTGTCACCACCCTCCATTTACCAGATTTTTTCTTAACCACAAATACAGGAGAATTCCAAGGGCTGGTAGATTCTTCTATATGTTGAGCATCCAATTGCTCTTGTACCAGCTATTCTAAAGCCTGCAACTTTTCCTCAGCTAAAGGCCATTGTTTTGCCCATATTGGTTTCTCAAGCCTTACTTCTGCTATCGTGGTATGGGCAGTAACTGCTTGGCGGGAGTGCCAAACCGAGTCCACAGTACTGGTGGAAGAAGCCTGGAAGCCGGTCAGGTGTGTGCTATAAAGGCAGCATGGTAATGCTCACTCAGTGGAGGCTGCACAAGCTAGAACGCCGGGATGCAGGCAGTAACTGCTTGTCTCCCACCGTCAAGGCTGGGGCCGAACTCAGCAGGGACTGGAGCCACCTGAGGGGTTAGCAAGCTCAGGCTGAGTCATGCGCACGCAGGCGTCCTGTGCTCTGTACAAGCAGGGCTGGGACGGGCTAGTCTGGGAAACTGTGTTGAGATCAAGTGCAGGAGTGAGCAGGTGGCTGCGGTGCAAAATTGCGAGCAGGGTGACCTGCTGAAGCAATAAAAAGCCCACTGCTGAATCCTTGCCATGGAACATGGGAACTGGAGCTAAAGTCTCCCAAATGCCCTGCTTGGATGCCAAAATGAAGGGGCATGGTTGACCGGCAGTTATGATTAACCAGACTAGCTTTAATATATAATATTCAGCTTTAATAAAGGAAAGAAAAGGGAACTTACAAAAGCTAGGTTCCATTGAGGAGCACAGAAAAACAAAGAGAAGGCGGGCGCACACTCGCGATTTTATAAGTAACTATTAGCCTAAGGGGGACACGCCTTACAAACAAGGTGATTGGCTGGGCTTCCCCTTCATGAGTTTAAGAAGATTAGTTCTTTATTATCATGGCAGAGTCTAGGCAGGCATAGTGCTGAAGAAGTAATGCAGACCTATATTTTTATCTGTATTCAGAGAAAGAAAGAAAGAAAGAAAGAAAGAAAGAAAGAAAGAAAGAAAGAAAGAAAGAAGGAAGGAAGGAAGGAAGGAAGGAAGGAAGGAAGGAAGGAAGGAAGGAAGGAAGGAAGAGCAATGCTGACCCTGATATTAGATTTTTAAATTCTCAAAAAAAAAGCCAATAGCATACTTATTTCAACAAGGACTCCTCTACTCCTAAAAGATCATACCTGTAAATACTTGTAATCATTTTAAACAGTTCCACTTTATGATGACCAACCACTCGAATATATGAGTATATGGAGCCATTCTCATTCAAATCACTAGATAGATGTTAGATAGATAGATAGATAGATAGATAGATAGATAGATAGATAAATGATAGGTAAGTAGGTAGATGATGGATGAACTACTAATAAGCATATACTAACAAAAACACACACTCACCATGCATAAGTGAATGATTTGTTAGGTTAGTCTCAATGACTCCTAAAACAATATAGACTGTTGATATTGCCCTTGGTTGTGTTTCAGGGGTTGATAACATGCTCCTATAGTTGAACAAACTACACACTTAGAACATAGGCCTCAAACAATTTATTCTTGTTCTGATTGAAAACCTTCTTTTGTGTAGTCTAGCTTACAAGACTCAAGAAAATGCTATGCATGCTGCCAAGATAGTGGAACAATTAAACATTTCTATCCAGCTGCAAAATCTATAAACTATGACAATCACCAACAAGGCAATATATTCATAAAGGTACAAGTAATTGTACTTTCATGTCAGTGCCAACCAATAGCTATTTAATTGGATTAAGGTTCTCTCTTCAGGAAGAAAATAATTCCTGGTACTGGAAACCTACCAAGCTTCCCACGACTAATAAAGTCATGAAACTTAGAAAGGATTCTATCACAACCAATTTACTAGAGCAGCATAATTATGTGCTACATCAAAATCTTATCCTTATTGCAATAGATAAGTGTAGCTACCACCCCTCTTTAAAAAACATTTCTTCATATGAATTTTAGACCATCACAGAAAACCATACCTGACGAAGTGCATAGTTATTTTGATTTTCATACTGATGATAAAATTTTATCTTCATTGTTGTTGAATTACATTTCATAATTTATTCAGAACATATTTTCTTTCTTTATTTTTTGAGGGAAACCAATCTTACTCCATAGTTCTACTATTGTGAATAATGTCACAATAAAAATAAATCTCTTTTGGGGAGATAATACAGAAAGATTTGGGGTATATATTCAGATTTTATAACATTAGATCATACATCACTTTTATTTTTGTGTCTGAGAAACCTCCAAAATCATGTGCATATTGGATATGACACTTTATATTCTAATTTGTACTCAATAATAGTTCATCTTAATTCACACCCTGCCAAGTATTTGTTGTCATTTGTTGGCTTGGTGTCAGCTTTTTGATTGTTGTAACAAAATACAAACATTCTTTTGAGATATATTTCCCTCATGGGTAAGAGAATTGACCATGGTATTTTGTGGTTCTTCTTAAAGGATTGGCTGCATAAAGATGAAACTGAATATATTTTCCCCAAAACTGGATGTCATAAACTCACTGAAGTAGACAATGTATGAAAGCTCTGTACTTTATATTAGAGGTTCATAGCTACAAAAGTAGCTGCTGATGCTGTGAGCTAAAAATGGAAGGATTGTGTTGTCCATATCAGTGATAGAAATGATAAGCAAGGTTTTTCTGTTAATCAAAATTTCTTGACATATAGCATAGTGCCCCTGGTTTTGACTCAGTGGTAATTTTATAGACAAAGATGAACTGGAGAGAAGATGTACAAGTCTGCTAATGGATTTTGGCATTGACATCTATTACTGTGCCTTTGTTGCTAGTGTCAAAAAGAGCTAGCAGAATCCACAAGCTTTACAATCTCTTTAAAGAAGATTATATCTGCCAAAATATTGTCATCTACTCTTCAAACAAAGACAGTAAGAATCCCAGTTCCACACATCCAAAATGCAGAATGGTGTCATGCAGGAAAATGGCAGCATACTGCTTTGAAGAAATAATGAGTTAAGAAAGAGTTAAGGTGGAGAGTAAACATTTTACAAAGAGAATAGAGAAAAAGAAAAGTACCAAGAAAAGATTGCCAAAAGATGTATGTTATTCTCACTGAGAGATTCTACTTCTGAGTCCTGTCAAACCTAGCTCTTTAGTAGTAACCAACATTCTTATGTATCAAATGCTATTTTTAATTCAAATCCTTGACCTTGAAACAAACTGTCCATACATATTTTATTCATTCTTTGGAATTTCTTCCATGTACTTTCCTTTTCTTAAATTATAAGAAATATATCATCATTCTTTTCTATTTATCTTTTTATATCTCTCCCTCATGTAAAAGACTCAGTGATACAGATGCATAGAGAAATATATATGATTGTATTTATTCTTCTATTCTACAACATTGTATTAAATCATTTATAAGTACTATCTTTTCTACAATATGCTATACGATATCCTATAAGACTATTTATGGGCTTATGTGGTTATTGAGAATATGTAGGGAGTGTACATATAAAGTACTTAAACAGCCATTTGGGAGCAGCAAAAAATTCAAATAAAATAAAATCACACAAATTGTATTTCATTTTCAAAAGTATATAATTTGAATTCTGAATCAATTCACACTAGATGTATGTGATAAGTCTCTATTGGAAATATCATAAACTTTGATTTAAGGATATATCCAATTCAATTTCAAACTAATCAGGAAATTTTCTACCTTCTGGCTTCTTTACATAGTGCTGGAAGGTCATGTGCAGATCTCTGGTGGGGAAAAGACAACAATAATCTTACCATGCATTAGACCATGCATACTATAATGCTGACTGTCAGACAATAAGTATTCACTTGTACAATGTTGACATGATTGCTATGGGGATAACTAACTACATTCAGATAGCTTCTGAGAGTTTCTCCACAGGAAAAATTCATGCATGCCAACCTAAACCTGGTCATATAACCTTGGAGGAGGAGGTCATAGGTTCTAACAAGGAACTACTACTATTCATTTGTTGAGTGGGCATTGTATCAGTCTACCTTGTAATTATATCTATAGATATGTGCTGGTCTTACCTTTGTTCTGAGAAACTTCTTTTATCAATAGATTTGAAAGTAAAGGTGGTGAATATAGTTAACTCTGGATGCTCATATGTGAGAAACATATATAAAATTTCTCCATTCAAGGCTTAGAGAATATCATAGAAGAGAAAGCATAAAGGATATAAGAGTTGGAAGATGGTAAACAGTTGTGAAATATTGACCAATGTATAAGATATGGCTTTTGCACATACCAACTCACAAGTGTTGTGGCTAAATCTAACTAGAAAAAAACTGCATAGATATTGAAGGGTTATTTGAGGTGAGGAAGTGAGTGTGAACTAATGAATTTCTAGACAATAAAGATAAGTTAATATGTAAATGTTGAAGAGAGGAGCACCATTAAATACAACTCAAGAACTGTGCACTTGGTTAAAACTAGTTTCACTGTGTACAAGGTTTTAATCAAGAAAGTTCAAAATCATTTTATTTTATTATTTTTTTAATTTCTTTTTTCTCTCCCCATCTCCACTTGCCCCCAACCCACCCCACCCCCAAGTTCCCAATTTTTGCCCGGCAAACTTGTCTACTTTGTCTACTTCCAATATCCAGGAGGATAACTATATGTTTTTCTTTCATTTCACCTTCTTATTGTCTTCTCAAGGATCATGAATTATAGGCTTGATGTTCTTTATTTATGGCTAAAAACTGATTATGAGTGAGTACATCCCATGTTCATCTTTTTGAGACTGGGTTACCTCACTCATAATGGTGTTTTCTATTTCCATCCATTTGCATGCAAAACTCAAGATGTCATTGTTTTTTACCACTGAGTAGTACTCTAATGTGTATATGTTCCACAGTTTCTTCATCCTTTCTTCCACTGAAGGGCATCTAGGTTGTTTCCAGGTTCTGGCTATTACAAATAATGCTGCTGTGAACATAGTTGAACAAATCCTTTTGTAGTATGCTTGGGCATCTCTTGGGTAAATTCCCAAGAGTGGAATTACTGGGTCCTGGGGTAGGTTGATCCCGAATTTTCTGAGAAACTGCCACACTGCTTTCGAAAGTGGATGTACAAGTGTGCATTCCCACCAGTAATGGATGAGTGTACCCCTTACCCCATAACCTCTCCAGCAAAGGCTATCATTGGTGTTTTTGATTTTAGCCAATCTGACAGGTATAAGATGGTATCTCAATGTTGTTCTGATTTGCATTTCCTTGATAGCTAAGGAGGTTGAGCATGACCTTAAGTGTCTTTTGGCCATTTGAATTTCTTCTATTGAGAATTCTCTGTTCAGTTCAGAGCCCCATTTTTTAAATGAGTTAATTAGCATTTTGAAGTCTAGTCTCCTGTGTTCCTTGTATATTTTAAAGATCAGACCTTTGTCAGTTGCAGGGTTGGTGAAGATCTTTTCCCAGTCAGTAGGCTGCCTTTGGTTTTAGTGACAGTGTCCTTTGCTTTACAGAAGTTTCTCAGCTTTAGGAGGTCCCATTTATTCAATGTTGCCCTTAATGTCAGTGCTGCTGGGGTTATATATAGGAAACGGTCTCCTGTGCCCATATGTTGTAGAGTACTTCCCACTTTCTCCTCTATCAGGCTCAGTGTGTTCAGATTAATATTGAGGTCTTTAATACATTTAGACTTGAGTTTTGTGCATGGTGATAGATATGGATCTACTTTCATTCTTGTAGAGGTTGACATCCAGTTATGCCAGCACCATTTGTTGAAGATGATTTCTTTCTCCCATTGTGTACTTATGGCTCCTTTATCAAACATCAGATGTTCATAGGTTTGTGGGTTAAGATCTGGGTCTTCCATTTGATTCCATTGATTAAGTTCTGTTTTTATGCCAATACCATGCTGTTTTCAATAATGTAGCTCTATTATAGAGTTTGAAGTCAGGGATGGTAATGCCTCCAGAAGTATCTTTATTGTATAAGATTGTTTTGGCCATCCTGGGTTTCTTGTTCTTCCATATAAAGTTGATTATTGTCCTCTCAAGGTCTGTGAAGAATTTTATTGGGACCTTGACGGGGATTGCATTGAATCTATAGATTGCTTTTTGTAGAATTGCCATTTTTATTATGTTGATCTTCCCAATCCACAATCAAGGAAGATCCTTCCATTTTCTTGTATTCTCTTCAATTTGTTTTTTCAGAGAATTAAAGTTCTTGTTAAATAGATCCTTCACTTCCTTGGTTAGAGTTACCCCAAGATATTTTATGCTATTAGTGACTATCGTGAAAAATGATACTTCTCTGATTTCCCTCTCTGCTTCCTTATACTTTATGTATAGGAGGGCAACTGATTTTTTGGAGTTGATCTTGTATCCTGCCATGTGATGAAGGAGTTTATTAGCTGTAGGAGTTCTTTGGTGGAGGTTTTTGGGTCGCTTATGCACAGTATTATATCATTTGCAAATAAAGGAAGTTTAACTTCTTCCTTTCCAATTCGAATCCCCTTAATCCACTTATGTTATCTTATTGCTATTGCTAGAACCTCAAGCACTATATTGAAGAGATAAGGAGAGAGTGGACAGCCTTGTTGTGTTCCTGAATTTAGTGGGATGGCCTTGAGTTTCTCTCCATTTAATTTGATCTTAGCTGTTGGCTTGCTGTAAATAGCCTTTATTATATTTAGGAATGACCCTTGTATCCCTAATCTATCCAAGACCTTTATCATAAAGGGGTGTTGAATTTTGTCAAATGGTTTTGCAGCATCTAATGAGATGATCATATGTTTTTTTTTCCTTCAGTTTATTTATATGATGGATTACATTGATATATTTTCATATGTTGAACCAGCCCTGCATCTCTGGGATGAAGCCTACTTGATCGTATTGGATAATTTTTCTAATGTGTTCTTGGATTCTGTTTGCCAGTATTTTATTGAGAATTTTTGCATCAGTGTTCACGAGTGAGATTGGCCTGTAATTCTCTTTCTTGGTTGAGTCTTTGTGTGGTTTAGGTATCAGGGTACCTGTAGCTTCATAAAAGGAATTTGGCAATGACTTTTCTGTTTCTGTATTATGAAATACCTTAAGGATTATAGGCATTAGGACTTCTTGGAAGTTCTGGTAGAATTCTGCATTGAAACCATCTGGTTCTGGGCTTCTTTTCATAGGGAGGTTTTTGATAACAGTTTCTAATTCTTCACGACTAACAGGACTATTTAGATTTTTTACTGGTCTTGTTTTAACTTTGGTATGTGGTACTTATCTAAAATAAGTCCATTTCTTTTACATTTTCCAATTTTGTGGCATACAGGCTTTTGTAGTAAGATCTAATGATTCTCTGAATTTCCTCTGTGTCTGTGGTTATGTCCCCCTTTTCATTTCTGATCTTGTTAATTTGCTTGTTCTTTCTCTGCCCTTTGATTAGTTTGGCTATGGGTTTGTCAATCTTGTTGATTTTCTCCAAGAACCAGCTTTTGTTTTCATTGATTCTTTGGATTGTTTTCTGTGTTTCTATTTTGTTGATTTCTACCTTCAGTTTGATTATTTCCAGTCTTCTACTCTTCCTAGGTTAGTCTGCTTCTTTTTTTCTAGAGCTTTCAGGTGTGCTGTTAAGTCTCCAATGAGTGCTTTCTCTGTTTTCTTTAAGTGGGCACTGAGTCCTATGAACTTTCCCCTTAGCACTGCTTTCATTGTATCCCATAGGTTTGAGTATGTTGTGTCTTTGTTTTCATTAAATTCAAGAAAGACTTTAATTTCTTTCTTTATTTCTTCCTTGACCCAGGTGTGGTTCAGTAGTTGACTGTTTAGTTTCCATGAGTTTGTAGGCTTTCTGGGGGTAGCATTGTTGTTGATTTCTAATTTTAATCCATGGTTATCTGATAAGACACAGGTGGTTACTAATATTTTTTGTATCTGTGGAAGTTTGCTTTATTACCGAGTATATGGTCAATTTTTAAAAAGGTTCCTTGAGCCACAGAGAAGAAGGTATATTCTTTCCTTTTTGGGTGGAATGTTCTATAGATGTCTTTTAAGTCCATTTGATTCATTACCTCCATTAATTATCTTATTTCTCTGTTAGGTTTCTGTCTGATTGACCTGTCCATTGGTGAGAGATGAGTGTTGAAGTCTCCTACTATTAACGTGTGTGGTTTGATGGCTGCCTTGAGTTCTAGTAATGTTTCTTTTACATAAGTGGGTGCTTTTATTTTAGGGGCATGGATATTCAGGATTGATACTTCATCCTGATGAGTTGTTCCTGTTATGAGTATAAAATGTCCTTCTCCATCTCTTCTGATTGATTTTAGTTTGAAGTCAACTTTGTTAGAAATTATTATGGCCACACCAGCTTGTTTCTTAGGACCATTTGCTTGATAAAACTTTTCTTAACCCTTTATTCTAAGTAGATATCTGTCTTTGTGGTTGAGGTGTGTTTCTTGTAAACAGCAGAATATTGGATCCTGTTTTTGTATCCAATCTCTTAGCCTATGCCTTTTTATAGTTGAATTGTGTCCATTGATATTCAGTGATATTAATGACCAGTGGTTGTTAACTCCTGTCATTTTTTTTTCTGGTAGTAGAGGTTGTGTGTTACCCTTCTTTGAGTTGTGCTGGTGAATGGTTGCTAGATATCTGAGTTATTGTGGGCATTGTTGGACTCCTTGGTTTGTGATTTTCCTTCTATTACTTTTTGCAAGGCTGGATTTGTGGCTATGTATTGTTTAAGTATGTTTTGTCTTGGAATATCTTGTTTTCTCCATCGATGGTGAATGCAAGCTTTGCTGGGTTTAGTAGTCTAGGATTGTATCCATGTTCCCTTAGTGTCTGTAGCACATCTATCCAAGACCTTCTGGCTTTCCTGGTTTCTATTGATAAATCAGGTGTAATTCTGATATGTTTCCCTTTATATGTTACTTGACCTTTTTCCTTTGTAGTTCTTAATATCTGTTCTTTATTCTGTATGTTTTGTGTTTTGATTATTATATGGCATGGGGATGCTTTCTTTTGATCCAGTCTATTCGGTGTTCTGTAGGCTTCTTGTACCTTCATAGGAATATCATTCTTTAGGAGAATCAGAACTTCCTAGTAGCCCAAGGATGCAGCAGGGACAAAAAGGCCAAGATGGGGGCAGGGCGGGATGGATTATCACACTTGAATACACTTGGGAAGGCTTGGGAGAGGCAAGGACGTGAGTACCAAAGACACCCCTGCACTAGGAGCTGGGGAAGAGGGGCTGTGCTCTCTTCCAGGGCAGGTTGCCCCAGGGTCGCCCACACTCACCTGTCTAGATGGAACTCTACCATACTGGATCAGGGATTCCTGGTAGCCCTGGGATGCCACAGCGACAAAAAGGGCCAAGGTGGGGTCAGGGCGGGATGGAGTAACACACAGCGAACCTTGCAGCACAATCTGAAGGAGCCCTCACTCCCTTTCAGGAATCCCCAGACCTGCCTGGATGGCAGCCTCTCACCCCTTTGGGTGGATGGCCTTAGTATATGAGCAGGATCCTTGAATACACTAGGAAAGGCTTGGGAGAGGCAGGTACCTCAAAATCATTTTAAAAGAGAAGTAATAAAGGAAAAATTCTTCTGAGAGAGTTTCCACATGAAAAGAAGTTTGTATTTTTTATTGATATTCTCTAAGCACACTGAACATGCTGGAACTGCCATAGGGGCTGAATACATCTCAGTCTGGCAGAAGGACTTGTTTTACAGGTATGGACAATGCAGGAATGAGAGACAGTCATAGGGGTTTCTTCTCTAAATATCTAAGAAGCCAAATATCATGGCGTCAAATTATCTTCAAAAAGGCCCTGAGAGGCCATTTATAAAACTGAGAATGTGAAGCCATGTTAGAGTGGCTATCTTTAAATGTTAGAAATTCAAGTAAACATGGATGCCTTCTAAGGAAAGATGAAGGCACAGAGTGAAGCTAATATAAGATTTAGGTAACAGGGCTGTTCAATTCTCTTGAAGAGCAACCGATTCAACAACCACTTCCAGATTCTAGAGAGAGCTCAGCAGAATTTGATGTCCATCATATTTTTTTTATTTGGGATGTACTTTTCTTGTTATTGCCATAGTTCCTTTTTTGGGTTGGAAATGTTTACTTTATGTCATATATTAGAAGTGCTTATCTTTCATTTTTTACTTCATAGAAGCTCATAATTAAGATTAACCAAGACGGGTAAAACTGCACTTAGATTTTGTAATATTATTATAATTGTTACATTCAAAGAGGAGTATTGAGGTTAGACTGAATATATTTTGGGTTATAAGATAGTCTTCAAGCTCTCAGAACAAGACATGAAAAGTTATGAGTAAAAAGTGATTCAATACATTGTCAAGTAGACAAAGGAGTGGTTTTTGTTAGTTAATCTTTTAAAATTGATTTTATTGAGATATACACATTTCTCTTCTCCCTTCCCTGCATCTCCCCTCCCTTTCAACCATATCTCATGGTCCACATCCTCCTAATTTACTCAGGAGATCTTGTATTTTACTATTTCCCATGTAGATTAGATCCATATATATCTCTCTTATCATCCTCATAGTTGTCTAGTTTCTTTGGGATTATAATTTGTAGGCTGGTTTTCTTCCCTTTATGTTTAAAACCCATTTATGAGTGAGTACATATGATAATTGGTTTTTTTTTGGTCTGGGTTACCACACTCAATATAATGCTTTCTAGCTCCATCCATTTGCCTGCAAATTCCAAGATGTTATTATTTTTCTCTTCTGTGTAATACTCCATTGTGTAAATGTGCCACATTTTTCTTATCCATTTTTTCATCAAGGGGCATCAACATTTTTAGTAATTAGAGAAATTAAAATCAAAGCAACTCTGAGATTCCATCTTACACCTGTAAGAATGGCCAAGATCAAATACACTCATGACAACTTATACTGGAGAGGTTGTGGCGTAAACGGAACAGTTCTGCATTGCTGGTGGGAGTGCAAGCTGGTACATCACCTTTGGATATATGTATGATTATTTCTCAGAAAATAAGTAAACAACCTTCCTTAAGACTTAGCAATACCACTTTTGCATATATATCCAAAGGATGCTCAATTATACTACAAGGACATATACTCAACTATATTCATAGCAGCATTGTTTGTCATATCCAGAACCTGGAAACAACCTAAATGCCCCTTGATGGTCAATCTCAATTGCAAACTTGGGTAGACTTAGAATCACGTAAAAGACAAATTTACTTTATCTATGAGAATTATCCACAAATATTTATTTTTATTATTTTTATTGATCTCTACAGTTTTCTTTGCTTCTCTCCCTACCTCTCCCTTCTCCTTCAACCCTTTTCTAACATCCCCATGCTCCAAATTTACTTAGGAGATCTTGTCTTTTTCTACTTCCCATGTATATTAGCTCTATTTATGTCTCTTTTGGGGTCTTCATTGTCTAGATTCTCTGGGATTATGATTTGTGGGCTGTTTTTCTTTGCTTTATGTTTAAAAACCACTTATGAGTGAGTACATGTTATAATTGTTTTTATATGTCTGGGTTACCTTACCCAAATTGATGTTTTCTAGCTCCATCCATTTGCCTGCAAAATTCAAGATATTATTTTTTTCTGCTGGGTAGTATTCAATTATATAAATGTACCACATTTTCCTTATCCATTCTACTGTCAAAGGGAATTAAGGTTGTTTCCAGGTTCTGGCTATGACAAACAATGCTGTTATGAACATAGTTGAACACATGTCCTTGTGGCACAATTGAGCATTCTTTGTATATATACACAAAATTGGTATTACTGGGTCTTTGAGGAACGTTGTTTCCTAATTTTCTGAGAAATCACCATACTGACATCCAAAGGGGATGAACCAGTTTGCATTCCCACCAGGAGTATTCCCTTTACCACACAACCTCTCCAGAATAAGGTGTCATCAGTGTTTTTGATCTTGGCCATTCTTACAGGCATAAGATGGAAGCTCAGAGTTGTTTTGATTTGCATTTTTCAGATGACTAAGGATGTTGTACATTTCCTTAAGTATCTTTCAGCCATTTTAGATTTTTCTGTTGAGAGTTCTCTGTTTTGGCTGGTACTCCATATTTTTATTGGATCTTTTGGTCTTTGATAACCAATTTATTGAGTTCTTTGTATATTTTGGAGATCAGACCTCTGTTTTATGTGGGGTTAGTGAAGATTTTTTTCCCATTCTGTAGGCTGTCTTTTTTTCTTGTTGACTGTGTTCTTTGCTTTACAGAAGCTTTTCAGTTTCAAGAGACAGCCACAGTGAACCTTACAGAAAAGAAAGTGAGAAGCACACTTGAATGCATTTGCACTGGAGACAACTTCCTAAATATAACCCCAGCTGCAAGACATTGAAAGAAAATATTAATAAATGGTACCTCTTGAAACTGAAAAGCTTCCATAGATATTTATATAAGACACAATGACCCAGCTTTTACATGTGTGATAATTTCTGACAGACTGAAGTTGAGGACTAAATATTATACATTCTGACTATGGACATAATATCATCAATCAACTCATGTTCTGCTACAATGCTTCCTGGTCTTGATAGACTGTATACCTTTTAAACTATGCCAAAATCAATACTTATTTCTTTGCTGCTTTGTGAAGTATTTTCATCATATACATGAAAAAAGAAACTAACACAAAGTATCAGTTTTTTGAAGGGGTGCACTATAAGGTGCACTATAAATTCTTCATGTTTGTTTAATTACTATTCTTTATAAAATGCCTTAAAATGTTTGTTCATAGGTTGACCTTGTTTTTAGTCATTAAGATATGCACTGGAATAGGTTGATATTCCTCTTTTGTCTTTTCTGGTTTAGGGAGCTCTTTTACATAGAGATATTTCATTTTTCTCTGCTTTTGATTATGTGGCCATTAGATGATTTCAGTTTTATGTGGTGATGTGAATTAGGCTCAAGTAAGCTTATTTTAATAGAAAGCCAAATGTACTAGTATCTATATATTCATTTACAGAACAGTTGCTCTTTGACTCTGGTAGAAAAAGGTTATCAACAAATTACAGAACAGATACTGCTACACCAAGCAGTGTTAGCATTATACAAAGAAAATATGTTTATAGTACTCTACAGTTTGATTACCTTCATTATCATTTTCCTTAGCCCATCTCTGTAGGTTTATTTTACAATTTGTCTAATGACAACTTTACCTAATGTAAACTTAATCTGGAGGAATATGTTTATTAAAACTAATGTATTATTTCCATTAAGAGTTAGAAGAGTTGAAAATAATAATACTACTTTTGCTGTGGGAGCTCCTTCTGCTCCTTCAGCCAATAGACTTTGAGATACCAGCCCAGATACTATGGTCCTGAAGGCTGAAGATGGATGACCCAATGGTACAGAAGAACTTTGGGTGACTGTACAGGCAGTGAGATGTCTCTGTCAATTCTAGAGTTTTGGAAGTTGCTGACAATACATTTCCTGTTTACTTAGGTAATATTATATCCTTCTGGAGTCTTTGATATAGTTGAAGAATTTATAGTTATAGCTATAGTTTTCCTTAGTTTTGATAAAAGATAAAATAGATATGAATATTGTAACTGTAATTTTTGCTCAATAACTGTTTTGTTATATGTAATTTTACTATGTTAAATGAAAGCCTTTCTTTTTTGTTTAAACAGGAAAAGGGGAAATTGTATAGGAGATTCTTCTGTTTGTGTGTTGCTTTCATTGACGGAACGAAGAGACTGCCTTGGCCTTTTGATAGGGCGACCCTTAGGTGGGCAGAGTATATAGAACAGAATGCTGGGAAGAAAGGAAGTGTGGCAGATACCATGAAGCTCTGGCCCAAGATGGGTGTAGGTTAGAATCTTTTCCGGTAAGCCACAACCTCATGGTGCTACACAGATTATTAGAAATGGGTTAGATCAAGATGTGAGAGTTAGCCAAGAAGAGGCTAGGTATAATGGGCAAGGCCGTAATTTAATTAATATAATTTCCATGTCGTTATTTCAGGGGTTAAGCTAGCAAGATGGTGGGATCCAACCTGCTTCTCATTAGAGAACACTAAATGTTTTTCTGGGCTAAAAGTTATGTACTGACCCATATATTACCACACTTCAAATATTGCAAAGGCCTTTTTTTCCCCCAAATTATGCACCATTAGCCTATTTGAAGGTAGTTAAAATTTATATCTGCCTAGACAGGTATATAGAAACACCTTTTGTACATACTTGATCATTGCCGGGCGGTGGTGGCGCACGCCTTTAATCCCAGCACTCGGGAGGCAGAGGCAGGCGGATCTCTGTGAGTTCGAGACCAGCCTGGTCTACAAGAGCTAGTTCCAGGACAGGCTCCAAAGCCACAGAGAAACCCTGCCTCGAAAAACCAAAAAAAAAAAAAAAACATACTTGATCATTACATTAATTGTATTAGCAAACCAGAAAGAAAGCAGTATGTTTTCAAAGAATACATATATGTTAATAAAGAAACTGTGATTAGACACCAATCAGAAAAACAGGTGAGGGAACTGCATACCAGCTGACCTGCCCCAATGTGTAAATTATCTTCCCAAAGCAACTCCCCACTGTACACAGTGCTCCAGTTCATCACATGCCCACAGACAAAACTGCCTCTAAACTCAGAAAACTTCATTGGTCTTGTTCAGGCCATACCAGTCAGAACAGATGAGTGACCTGCCAGTAAGAGGAACTGCCTCTTTCCCTAGATTCTGTTCTCAAAGACTCACCCAACAGAATACAATGTCCAAACTCATCACATATCCCCCTGCAGAAACTGTCTCCAACCCCAGCAGGCTTCCACTGATGAGGTTCAAGCCACACTTATCTGAAAACAGATGAGTGACCCAACTTCTGCTGCTCAGGTGCAGTCTCCAGCAATCAGAAAAACAGAGATGTCATGATACTTCAATGGTCAAGCTAACTACCTAAAAGCCAGCTCCCAACAAGAATAATTCCTTAATAGATCAATACTTGCTCTAGAAATCTAGAACACAAAAACTTGAAAACCAAAGAAGAAATAGAAACAAAGAAACAAAAGACAGACAAATAGAAACTCAAAAATAGGGACCTAAATCTAATTGTACCAGACCCAGATGCCTAAATACCAGTGTAAAAATACAATTAACAACAACCAGGGCAATATGGAAGCACCAGATCCAACTCTCCTATGATAGGAAGACTTGAGATATCAAACACAGCTGAAGCACAAGCTAACAACTTTTAAAATCTCTCCATGAAGTTGACAGAGATACTCAAAGAGGAAATGAAGAACTCCAATAATCATAGGAAAAGAGAAACAAAAAATTGGAAGAAATATAAAACTCCCTTAAAGAAAGCCAAGAGAAATTAAACATGTGAAGAAAGCTGTATAAGACCTGAAAATAGAAATAGAAAGAATACAGAAAACACAAAATGAAAGAATTTGGGAAATATAAAATCTGAATAGGTGATCAGGAACTGCAAATGCAAGCATCACCAACAGAATATAAGAAATAAAAGGGAGAATCTCAAACATTGAAAACATTATAGAAGAAATTGAGCCATCAGTCAAAGAAAATGTTAAATCTCCAAAATTATTAACACAATACATTCAAAATTCTGGGACATCATAAAAAGACTAAAACTAAGAATATTAGGAATAAAAGAAAGAGAAGATATCCAGCTCAAAATCACATAAAATATATTTATTACATAATAGAGTAATAATTCCCTCACCCAAAGAAGGTCATGCTGTCTATAAAGGAAGCTTGTAGAATGATGAATATATGAACAGAAAAGAAAATTTATCCTGGAAGATAATAATAAAAATATTAAACATAAAGAACAAAGAAAGAATATTAAAAGCTGTAGGGAATAAAAGTTAAGAAATGTAGCTGGGCGGTGGTGGCGCACGCCTTTAATCCCAGCACTTGGGAAGCAGAGGCAGGCAGATCTTTGAGTTCGAGGCCAGCCTCGTGTACAAGAGCTAGTTACAGGACAGGCTCTAGAAACTACAGGGAAACCCTGTCTCGAAAAACCAAAAAAAAAAAAAGAGAGAGAAATGTATAAATGTAGCCTTATTAGAATTACAACAGACAACTCAATGGAGACATTCAAAGCAAGAATAGTCTGGAAAAATTTCTTCTAAACTCTAAGAGACCATGAATTTCAGCGTGGGCAATTTTCAATCATGATAGATGTAGAAAAAAAGGTATTTCATGAAAAAGTCAAATTAAAACAAAAGCTATCTACTAATCCGGCTTTACAGAAGGTACTAGAAATAAAACAAGAATCCAACGAAGTTAACAATACCCACTAAACATCAAACAATAGATGATATCACACCAGCAAAATCTGAAGAAAGGAATACACACACACACACACACACACACACACAAACACACATACTTATTTCCCCCCAACTCACACATGCAAACATACACACAAACAATCAGTACCACACACTATGACAAGTTACTGGAAATTAACAATCACTGATCACAATATCCCTCAATATTAATAAAATCAATTTCCCAATAAAATGATACAAATTAACAAAATGGATACAAACCCAGGATCCATTCTTCTGCTCCATACCAACAACATATCTCAACATCAAAGACAGACATTACCTCAGAGTAAAGGGATGGACAAATATTTTACAGTCATATGAGCCTAAGAAGCAAGCTAGTGTAGCAATCCTAATATCTAACAAAATTGGCTTAAAACCAAAAATAATCGAAAGTGGTGGAAACGGAAATATCATGCTCACTAAAAAAAATTCACTAGGTTGGCATCTTAGTTCTGAACACCTCTGCCCAAAGTTCAAGAACAAACCCTTTAGTAAAAGAAATATAACTGAAGTTTAAATCACACATTGAAATCCACACTTTGACAGTGGGAGATTTCATCATAAATCTGTCACCATGGACAGGTCCTGCAAACAGAAACTTAACACAGAAATAGCAGACATCATGACACAAATGGAACTAACAAATATCCATGAGACATATCATCCAAACACAAAAGAATATTCCTTCTCAGAATCTCATAGAATCGTCTCCAAAGTTGTTCTTATCCATAGACACAAAACAATTAATAATAAATACAAAAAATTAAAATGACACACTGTGTCTTATCACAGCACCATGGAAAAAAGGCCGAGATTCAACAACAGAAACAACTAAAAGGCTACAAACTCAAGGAAACAAAACAGAATTTCAACTCTCTGCAGAATTACAACTGGCTCAAAGAAATGAAGAAATTAAAGACTTCTTAGAATTCAACAAAAATGAATACACAACCTTCCCAAACAAATGGGACACAATGATAGCATTGCTAAGTTGAAAGTTCATATTACTAAATGTCTTCATAAAGAAATTAGAGAGATCTACTACTAGTCTCTTAATATCAATTCTGAAAGACTCAGAGAAAAAGGAATCAGGCACACCCAAAAAGAATAGAAGGTAGGAAATAATCAAACTCAGAATTAGAATTGTTAAAATAGAAGCAAACACAACAATACAAAGAAGAAAATCAAGAGTTGGTTCTTTGTGAAAATCAATAAGACAGAAGCAACTTTATCCACACTAACTAAAAGACAGAGAAAAAAATTAAATTGACAAAATCAGAAACAAAGGAGGTGACCTAACAATGGATATGAAGGAAATCCTTATGTCATACTTTGAAAAGCAATTTGTAGTGATATTTTTGTTTGTAATATAACAAAAAAAGCTTGTATGTTTTTTCAGTTTTCAACCCCGGATAGCTAACTCTAGGTTTTTATTATTAAGATCAATAAGAATTCATACTACATCTGGTGCCCAACTTTGGGATACAAATTCAAAAAAAAATATTTTTCTGTAACTAAAAAATTGAAACATCTAAAAGAAATGGACATTTTTTCCATAGATAGCAATTGTCAAAGTTAACACAAGATCATAAAAACAATTTAAGTATATTTATAACCCCAAGGAAACAATAAACTGAGAAGTAATTAAAAGTGTCCAAATTAAAATAAAAATCAGCAAACAACAAAAGCAAAAAATATACAAACAAACTAAAAAAAAAAATAAGAAAGAAAACAAAACACCCTGGTAGAGAGTTTTTGCACAGAATTCTATCAGACTTTCAAAGAAGAGAAAATACCAATATTGCTTAAGTTATTCCACAAAATAGAAAGAGAAGGAACATTGACAAAGAATTTTTATGAGGCTACTAACACTATTACAAAAAGGCTAAACAAAGGACAAATCAGTTTCCCTCAGAAATACAGATAAAAATACTCAATAAAATACTCACAAACCAAATACAAGAATACATCAAAAAATTATCCAGCATTATCAAACTTATTTTATTCCAGGGATGCAGTGATGATTCAATACATCAAAATCCGTCATTGCAATCTAGCATGTATCTGAGGGAAAAGGCTCACACACATGGTTTTCCAATCATGTTTCTTTATTTTTCTACCTGTATTCTAATTCTCCTGATCTAATTCCAATTCCTCCTAGCTTGTTTTCCTCTATCCTTTAAAACTTCTCTTTTTTTATTAAAAACTTCTGCCTCCTCCCCGCCTCCCAATTACCCGCTCCCTCCTCCACTCCCCCTCCCTCTCCTGTCCAGAGAGTAGTAAGGGTTCCCTGCCCTGTGGGAAGTCGAAGTTCCTCCCCACTCGATCCAGGTCTAGGAAGGTGAGCATCCAAACAGGCCAGGACCCCCAAAGCCAGTATGTGTATTAGGGTCCAAATCCAGTGTCATTGTCCTTGGCTTCTCAGCAGCCCTCATTGTCTGCCATGTTCAGGGAGACTGGTTTTATCTCATGCTTTTTCAGTCCCAGTCCCGCTGGGCTTGGTAAGCTCTGAATGGATCAGCCCCACCATCTCAGTGGGTGGGAGCACTCCTCGCAGTCCAGCCTTCCTTGCTCATGTTTTCTTTCCTTCTGCTCCTCATTTGGACCTTGGGCAGTTCGGTGCACCGATGTGTGGTTCTGTCTTTATCTCCATCCATCGCCAGATGAAGGTCCCCTCACGGTCCTGACTTTCATTCTCATGTTCTCCTTCCTTCTGCTCCACGTCAGGACCTTGGGAACTCAGTCTGGTGCTCCAATGTGGGGCTCTGTCTCTAGCTCCATCCATCGGCAGATGAAGATTCTATGGTGATATGCAAGATAATCATCAGTATGGCTATAGGATCTGGCCTTTTCCGACTCCCTCTCCCCAGCTGCCCATGGAACTAGCTGGGGGCATCTCATTGGATACCTGGGAACCCCTCTAAAGGTTTAAAAGAGTTTCTATTCATCGGTCTAAACCACATTCATAGGGTAAGCTATAAGGAACTGATCCATTTTCCTATGGCAACACATGGTTTCAAATGTCAAGAGTAAGACTGTGATCAGAGTCCAGAGACACATGACTAGTGACAATCTTTGAGACATAGGTCTGTTATCAGCTAGACTTAGCAAGCAAAAAATTGGCATGCTTTTCTTGGGGTGCATTGAGTAGTAACCTTAGATACCTGTGATCCTGACCTTGTGCATAATTGCAAACTTTTAAATTTATGCTCTATTTACCAAAGCCTTTAATCTATTTTGAACTTTCTCTGATGTAAAATGAGCTAACTGTGTGCAGTTTGTCTTAGACTGAGGAAAAAATATTATTTTCTTGTGTTAGTCTGAGCAAAAGGAAGAAGGCAGTCTTTTAAGAATCTAAGTCCACATGGGACAATAGATCTAGTTATGAATCATTTTCTAGTAATTTTTCTATATACCAAAATTATACAACTAAATGAGAAGTCAACTTTCTGACCACCTATAGATATAAGTGCCCATAAGATTGAGATGTAATCATGAGATTACATATACACACTACATGAAAATGCACGGTAATTGGGAGATAGCATAGCTGTTATTAACAAGATAAATTACAGATAAAAGCAACAGTTTTTAGAGCCAGAGATCTTCAAGCATTGCTGATGGCGTACCCAATCATGGAATAACTTCTCTGGTGGGTTACCATCTAAATTATCAATTGGAATAAGCTGTATTTGTGTCATGGCCCAAAATAGCTCAGGATATTTGCTCCTGACAATGATCATCTCATTGGATGTTGAAAAAAATCTTTGATAAAATCCAACACCCTTCAAGATAAAAGTCTTGCAGAGGTCAGGGATACAAGGGACATACCTAAATACAATAAATACAATTGTCCTTGAAAATATAGTTGTAACATGAATGGGGCCTGTTTGTTGGGGTTTCTGTTCCACCCAGTACCCCATAGCCAACAAGCCCTAAAGAAAATCACATAAATATTTCTATAAATTATAAAACTGATTGGCCCATTAGCTCAGGGTACTTATTAGCTCTTTTAGCTTTTATTAACCCATTGTTCTGATCTATTTTTGCCATATGGCTCAGTACCTTTTTCAGCTGGCAGGTCACATCCTGCTTCCTGGGTGGTCTACACAGGACTGGGAGGAATCAACTTCCTCCTTCCCAGAATACTTCTGTTCTCAATGCATCACCTCTACTTCCTGTCTGGTTTTCCTGCCTATACTTCCTGCCTGGCCAATCAGCATTTATTTAAAACATGATTGACAGAATACAGACAATTCTCCTGCATATAGTCATTGTCAACTTAAATGGAAAGAAACCCAAAGCAATTCCACTAAAATAATGATAAACACAAGGTTGTCAACTATCTCCATTTCTATTCAATATAGTACTTAAAGTTCTGATTAGAGCAATATGACAAGTTAAGATGAAGGGATACAAATTGGATAAGAAGAAATGAAAGTATCAGTATTTGCAGATGATATGCTAGTATATATAAGCATCCCGAAACATTCTTTCAGAGAAATCCTATAGCTGATTTAAAAAAAAAAAAAAAAAGCCTTCACCAAAGTGGCTGGAAGTAAAGTGAACAATAGAATCCCATATACAAATGATAATGAATTGAGAAGAAATCAGTGAAACAACACCCTTCACAATAGCCACAAGTAGTACAAGATATCTTGGTATGACTGTAATCTAAAAGTGAAAGACCTGTATGACAAGAAGATCAAATCTTTGAAGAAATCAACTGAAGAAGATATCAGAAGATGGAAATATTTCCCATGCTTATGGGTTAGTAATAAAACCAGTCATCTTACCAAAAGCAATCTACAGATTCAACACAACCCCCATTAAAATTACACCAAATTGTGTATAGAACTTGAAAGAACAATACTCAATTTCATTTGGAAAAACAAAAACAAAAACCCCAGGATTTAGCTAACAATCCTATACAATAAAAGAAACATCCCTGATTTCAAGCTCTACTATAGAGAAACAACAATCAAAATCACATAGTATTAGAAAAAATACAGACGGATTGATCAATAGAATCAAACCTAAGGCTGAGAAGTAAATCCACACACTTGCAGATACACAATTTTAACAAAGAACCCAAAATCATAAAATGAAAAACAAGAAAACACCTTCAACAAGTGGTGGTGTTAAAACTGGATGACAGTATGTAAGAGAATGTAAATGAATCCATATTTACACAAAACTACCCTGCACAAAACTCTAGGTCATATAGATCAAAGATCTTAACATAAATCCAGATACACTGAAGCTGATAGAAGTAAAAGTGGGGAATAACTTTAATAATTTTTCATCTCATTGGCATAGAAGATGACTTCCTGAACATAGCATCAATTGTGGAGGAACTAAGCTTGAAAATTAATAAATGGGACTCCATGAAACTGAAAAGTTTCTGTAGGGCAAGGAGAACTGTCAAAAGGACAAAATGAAAGCCTACAGAATGGGGAAAGATCTTCACCAAACCCACTTCTGACAGAGAGCTGAAATGTGAAACACATAAAGAAATCAAGAAACTAGAAAACAAAAACCCAAATAAGCCAATTAAAAGACAGTGTACAGTTCTAAGCAGAGATTTCTCAGTGAAAGAATCTCAAATGACAGAATTACTTAAATAAATGTTTAATATCTTTAGGCATGAGAGAAATGCTAATAAAACCCATGTTAAGATTCCAACTTAAACCTGTCAGAATGGCTAAGATCAGATATATAAGTGACAGCTCATGCTGGCAAAGACAAGTGGAACACTGCTCCATAGCTGGTGGGAGGGCAAACTTATATGCCCACTTTGGAAATCACTATTGCATTTTCTCAGAGAATTGGGAATCAATCTATTTTAAGAACCAGGTATATCACTCCTGCACTTATACCCACCCAAAGGACACTACACCATTCCAAAATGACACTTGCTCAACTGTTCTTAGCAGCTTCATTCCAATAGTCAGAAGCTGGAAAATCCACAGATTTCTCTGAAACAAAGAATGAATAAAGAAAATGTGAAACATCAACATAATAATTCTACTCAGTCATTAAATAAAATGGCATCATGATATTTTCAGACAAATAGATATAACTAGAGTGTGGTAACCCAGAGCAAAAAAGACAGCATGGTATGTACTTATTTATATGTGTATATTAGCTATAAAATAAAGGATAACCCTGCTCAATCCACAGACAAAAAGAGGCTAGGTAAGAAGGACCACTCAATGGGGGAACCATCTCACTGTGAAGGGGAAATAGAATAGCCATCTCTGTTAGACAGATGAAGGAATATGGATGGGGTCAGTACAGCAACAGAAGTCAGGTGGGAGAGGATTGAAAGAAATAACACTTGCAGAGACAACTAGAACCTGGGACATCTCTGGGATAAGCTAGCAAACAAGTGCAGTGATAACTCCCAGGGATCTATGAGCAAAGGGAGATATAGTGCCTCGACATTGACTCTCATGCAACCAGGAAAGACTTCCTGTAGAGGCATTATGCTGCCAAACCAGCCATAAAATTTTGACCTACAGTTTGACCTGCATACATGATGTTCTGGGGATAAAGTGGTACAGATATTGTGACAGTGCCCTACCAAAAACTAGCCAAGTTTGTGGCTAATACCATGAGAGAGAGAGATCACCCCTGATGGCCCAGACCCAGAGGCAGGATAACCCAGGGACTGAGGATAAAACTAAACACACGACTGCCCAAACATTCCTTGAAATGATTCCTAATGATAGTCTGCTATACTCAGATATTTGTGCCAAGCCCAACTGTCATCAGAGAGGCTTCACCTAGCAACTCATGGAAACAGTTGCAGAGTCTAATATCCAAAAATTATGCAAAACTAGGGGGATCCTGTGAGAGATGGGGACGAAGGATTATAGGAGGCAGAGGGGTCAAAAACACCTACAGAAAACTCATAGAATCAACTAAACTGGGCTCACAGGGTCTCACAGAAACTAAATGGGCAAGTAGCGGGCCTGCACAGGATTGCTCTAGGTCCTATGCATATATGGTACAATTGTTTAACTTGATCTTCTTGTGGGACACCGAAAAATGCAAGCCGGGTCTGTCTCTGACTCTATAGCATTTTTTGTGACCCCATTACTCCTTCATGATTGCCTTTTCCAGTCTTAATAAGAAAGAAATTGATTAGTTTTACTGTATCATGATATAGTATGGCTGGCTGATAGTCATGGGAAATAAGCCTTTTTCTGAGGTAAAAAAAGAAATGAAAGAGGGGATGGGGGAGTGAAGAGAAAAAGTGTGGGAAGGAATGGAAGAGGATGAGGAGGGGAAATGGAGGTTGGGATGCAAAAACAAGACATAAATAAACAATACCACCAAAATGGAAACTCTGATGATAGTTAGTGTAGCAAAAATATATAAACATATGTTCATAACTTCTAGTTTAGTTGCCACTTTAATTTTTCTTGTAATGATACATAAGATTTTCTTAGGATGTATTATAATTACTAGATACATATATTGCAAGGAGATTATAACATATGTTGTACAGACTAATATGTTTACTTAATTTAAAGATAGTACATATTGATATTCATTCCATAGGAACAAAAATTACTGGTAATATACTGTATTTGGACAATATAATTTTTCTAAATTATTTTATTGTTATTTAAATTCATTGAATCATGGATTCTATTCTAAATATTAGTTAAAGAACCATTTTGAGGGTAGGATCACAAACAAAATTACAAGAATCATTTTAAAATTTAAATTAGAACTTTATAATTTATATATTTTGCAATTAAATAGCTATTTAATTTTTAATATTAAAACTAAATGATAATTTAATTGGTCAAATAAATATATTTACTGTTATTTATTCATTTCCAAGCATATCATGTAAATATATACATATCACATAAAGACATATTTATACACAGAAACACAAGTATATGTATATGTATGTATGTATACATGTATATGACTTTTTCAGAAAGACATTATATGCACAGACAGAAGTAAGTGTACTTATTTGATGGGGAGAGATCTCATGAAGATGGAACGGAATTGTGGTAGGGAAGATAAAGACAAATTTGGAAGGGAAGTAATGGGCTTAACTTGATAAAAACACATTATATACACATATGAATTTCTCAATTATTTTTTGTTAACTAACAAGAAAATTATTTCATATGGTTAAGCCTGGAACCTGAAAATAATATATCTTACATGGTAAAACTAATGCTACATATTTTATTAAGATAAATGACATTGTATATAAAGATTGTTGTATATTTTTCACATATGTCTGATTAAGTTACAGGTACCCTTAGAGAATACACCATCCTCTTTCAGGAAAAATTATGGAAATGATGATGAAAGGAGAGCTAAATAAGTTATAAGTGTAAAAACTATTAGCCTTATGGCACTATCTCTAAGAAGAGAACACTCAACACTAAATTTCAGTCTTGTGAAAGCTGAGATGAAATAAATGAAAGTAGATTTCTGATTATTTAATTTGCATTGTCAAACCACTATTCATAATATAATTTCATTTTATTCATATTTATGTAAATCTCACTATTAAATTATGCCACAAATGATCTATATTTTATTTTCCTACTTAAATAATTCATGTAAGAGATATATTCAGACTAAAATGAAAAAGAGCATTATTAAACATAAGCCTCCAATACAAAATATGAGTAATAAAAATGCTATGAAGTGCTCTGCTTTAGGGGAAAGGCATAATATGTCTAGAGTATTATAAATACTCTCAAACTAAGATAAATCTATTTTATAAACTGCAAGTAAAATATGGATAATTTGTATTTTTATCAAAAGTTAGTCATAGGCCTGAAGGTGCATGGTTTTAATCCCAGAACACAGGACACAGAAGTAGGCAAATCTCTGTGAGTACAAGGCCACCCTTTTCTATAGAGTAAGTTCCAGGATAGCCAGAGCCAAACAAAAACTGTGTCCGAGAAAAAAAAAACTAAATAAATAAATAATAAAAATATATTGATTTGAAAAAAAAAAAAAACAGTTCCAGCCTCAACCATTTGTGTGCCATGGTAAGAAAAAAATATTATTTATCTTCTCTCAACCACATTACACTCAACAAGTAATGAGTTGTTCACCAGAGTTCAGTTTTTAGATTTTAAAAGCTTATCCATGGGACTAACTAGAGGCGAATATTTCTGCCTTATTGTAACACTTGTGAAAAAAATTCCGAAAATGATAGCAACCTCACCCCAAATGGATTTTATCTAAAGGAAAAAAAAAGAAACCTAGATTCAATAGTTACTTTCCACCAGTACTTCAAAAGATATAGGCTACTTTAAAATGATTTTGCACATATACTCTAATGGTTGGTATGTTTCTCAGAGCAGTAGTTCATATATCCATAATCCTTCACTTATCAAGTGAATGTTTTTATTTGATAAACATTTAATTATTTATATTGGATTAACCTATTGGTCTCAATATATATTAATTTCTAAAATATATAGTGCTAATAAGAGAAATATTGATTCATTTAGTCTGAGATGCAGTCTGGATGTCAGGTTTCTCAAATCATCCTCCAATTCATTCAGTTGAGTCATAAGACTTAATATTTATTGGTGGAGATTATTTTATACATACTGTATATTTAAAAAATTTATAGATTTTCTCTAAAGTATCTGAGTGCCTAGTTTTTTAATTATTGTGCTAATGGCTAATATTACTTCATTTTGACTTTCTGCTTTCTTGACCATCTCTGAGAATGATTTATATATATGCATGTATGTAAAATATACATATATATGTTTATGTATCAACACCCACTCTTATATTCTCTATGCTCATTTGTAAAATGATAATGAGGATTTTATTATTTCATAACAAAAATAGGCAGGAAAATACTAACGCTGTAGTTACTTTCTTGATTAGTCATTTTATAATTTAGTAAAGAATTCTGCAATTAATACACTTATTTAAATGGTTAAACAACTAAGGATTACAAAATATGTAGTTAAGATGCACTGTGCCTTAGAATAAAATAGTGTACTTGAGAAGAAATAATCTAAATCTCAAGGGAAAAATCAATAATAAACAAGTTTTAATATCATTTAAAATACCATAATACTGAAAGAAATTGCACACAGTGTCTAGGAGAATGGATAGAATGTCCTAACTTTTGAGGATTAGCTTTATGCACTGGAGATTAAAATAATATTTAAATATTTAAAGTGAAATAGAACACAAAGAATTTCTGATGCACTGAATCTTATATATAGTAGATGGATATTTTGATTTCATATAAATTCAAATGCATTTATACAGATATAGAAATTGGAAGTTGTTATTTATCAAGTAATTTATAAGATGAATCCTGTTTTTACTATAACATTTGTTGGGAGGGTTATTCCTCTACCATGACATTAGCTTAATTCTCTCATCAAAACTCAATTGCCTGCAAATGTCAATATTTCTTTGTTAACTATCATTTCTCCTCCATTTAATTGTTTTGCTTTATGTCCTTCAAAGTTTCATGATATTAAGTTTCAGATCTAGGTGTGTGAAATGTCCAATTTCCTTGTTTGTTTTCAAGACCATTTGCATTAGTCTAGGTCATTTTGTTTCTCTTAGAAATTCTAGAATAAGCTTCTCAGTTTTAAGAAGCCAGTGAAAATTTTGGACAAGCTTTGCAGTAAATAAATTGTTGGCAGAAATTTCCTTCTAGCCAGAGGAAATATTCTTGTTCACAACAAAACACATAGAGGTTTATATTAATTATAAACTGGTTGGCCTATTAGCTCAGGCTTATTATTAGCTAGCTCTTAGAACTCAAATTAACTCATGACTCTTCATTTGACTTGGTACCTTACTCAATGAAGCCTTCTCCTTTGGCTTCCTATCCATCAGGCTTGTGACTACAGACTGACCCTTTCCTCTTTCCAGAATTTTACTAGTCTGTTTACCCCATCTATACTTGTCTGGCTACTGACCAATAAACATTTTATTAAATCAATGTGAATGACAAATCTTTGCATGGTATAAGAGCATTATTCCACAGTACTTCCATTTTTTCTTTTCAAAACAAGAATTCTGAATATAATCTCTTTTGTTTAGCTTGTTTCATGACTGATTTTCATAACAACTTATAACCAACACTCTAAACAAATACAAATATCCATAATCCATATTTTGGGACTGTGAGTGTAGTTTTCTAAGCTACTTCTGTTGATTGGTGGCACTGATAATCTTATGGGGACCCAAAGAAAATTCATGACTATGGTCACGTTCTGACTAGAGTATTCTTTGAGGCTGGATCATCTCAGCCCGCAGTCTTGAGGGTGTTCTCAATGTAGAACTCAGAGAAAACTGCAACAGAGGTGCTCTGAAACATTGGATCATGTGGGCTATGCATTCCCTTTGGAGATTTTTCAGGGGAACTCTTGATCAAACCTTATTTTTCTTAACAAGAATAAATCCACAGACTCTGATTTTCTATGGAAACAAAAGCAACTCATCTTCTCCAAAATAATATATATTTTGACTTAAATTTTGAAGACAAGGCATTTTCAAAATATATAGACTGGATTAATCCTCTATCATTTATAATCAAATATCTTTTAGCAGCTATTGCTCCTTACTTAGCAGACAAACAATTCAAAGGCACCATAACCACACATAGTATCTAGACTCTCTTTGTATTTCCTATCCGTATGTAACACTCAAAAAAAAAAAAAAACAACTGTTTCTTTTATTTTTATTTAAATTTTGTTTGGAGACAGGGTTTCTCTGTGTTCTTTGTCTGTCCTGGATGTCACTCTATAGATCAGGTGGACCTGAAATTCACAGAGAGCCACCTGACTCTGCCTCACAAGTGCTGGAATTAAAGCTGTGTGCCACCACACCTGGCTATATTTCATTTTTTAAAGGCATTCTCTATTCTCTCTTTTTACTCTCCCAAAACTACATATTTTAAACACATTATAAATCATTCAGAAGGTGTTTTTCTGTCTGACTCTGTCTTTATTGTATATCTTTATTGATTTCTGATCACGAGTCTTTAATTTGCTAATCGATATGACTAGGATTATAGCCATATTTATGACAGCTAGATCTACCCCATTCCTTGGCTTCATGAGAGTCTAGCTTCATGGTAGAGGTACTGGCAGGAGCCACATTTTATTTTTATCATAATTCTGTGGAGTTGTTAGGTCCAGGCCACCACCAGGAAGCCTGATGAATGCCAACTGCTTGTAAACACCATTTAAGTGTTTGGTGACAGAGACTCTTTTTTTCTTTCTTTCTTTTATTATTATTATTATTAAAAATTACCACCTCCTCCTCGCCTCCCATTTCCTTCCCCTTCCTCTACTCCCCTCCCCCTCCCTCTCCAGTTCAAGGAGCAGTCAGGGTTCTCTGCCCTGCAGGAAGTCAAGGTCCTCCCCACTCCATCCAGGTCCAGGAAGGTGCGCATGTAAACAGACTAGGCTCCCCCAAAGCCAGTACATGCAGTAGGATCAAAACCCAGTGTCATTGTCCTTGACTTCTCAGTCAGACCTCATTGTTCGCCATGTTCAGAGAGTCCGTTTTGATCCCATGCTTTTTCAGTCTCAGTCTAGCTGGCCTTGGTGAGATCCCATTAGACCAGCCCCACCGTCTCAGTGGGTGGGCACACTCCTCACTGTCTTGACTTCCTTGATCATGGTCTCCTTCCTTCAGCTCCTCATTTGGGCTTTGGGAGCTCAGTCCTGTGCTCCAAAGTGGGTCTCTGTCTCTATCTCCATCCAAAGCCAGATGAAGCTTCTATGGTGATAGGCAAGATATTCATCAGTATGGCTATAGGAAAGGGCCATTTCAGGCTCCCTCTCCTCAGTTGCCCAAGGAATTAGCTGGGGACATCTCCATGGATACTTGGGACCCCCTCTAGAGTGAAGTCTCTTGATAAACCTAAAATAGCTCCCTTAATTAAGATATCGCTTCCCTGTTCACCTATCCAGCCTTCCTCCATCCCAACCATCCCATTCCCCCAGGGTCTGCCAATCCTCCCCTCCTCACTTTTCTCTCCACATCTCCCCATCACCCCTTACCGCGACCCCATTTTTTGCCTGACAATCTAGTATACTTCCAATATCTAGGAGGATAACTTTATATTTTTCTTTGGGTTTACTTTCTTATTTAGCTTGTCTAGGATCAGGAATTATAGGCTTACTGGTCTTTATTTATGTCTAGAAACCACTTATGAGTGAGTACATACGAAACTAATCTTTTTGGGTCTGGGTTACCTCACTAGGAATAGTGTTTTCTATTTCCATCCATTTGCATGCAAAATTCAAGATGTCATTGTTTTTTACTGCTGAGTAGTACTCTAATGTGTATATATTCCACACTTTCTGTATCCATTCTTCCATTGAAGGACATCTAGGTTGTTTCCAGGTTCTGGCTATTACAAATAATGCTGCTATGAACATAGTTGAACAAATGCTTTCTAGTATGATGGGGTACCTCTTGGGTATATTCCCAAAACTGGTATTGCTGGATCCTGGGGTGGGTTGATTCTGAATTTCCTGAAAAGCCACCACACTGCTTTCCAAAAGTGGTTGCACAAGTTTTCATTCTCACCAGCAATGGATGGGTGTACCCCTTACTCCACATCCTCTCCAGCAAAGGCTATCATTAGTGTTTTTTATTTTAGCCAATCTGACAGGTGTAAGACGGTATTTCAAAGTTGTTTTGATTTGCATTTCCCTCATTGCTAAGGAGGATGAGCATGACCTTAAGTGTCTTTTGGCCATTTGAACTTCTTGTGTTGAGAATTCTCTATTCAGTTCAGCGCCCCATTTTTAATTGGATTAATTAGCATTTTAAAGTCTAGTCGCTTGAGTTCCTTATATATTTTGGAGATCAGACCTTTGTCTGTTGCAGGGTTGGTGAAGATCTTCTCCCAGTCAGTAGCCTTTTTGTCTTAATGAGAGTGTCCTTGCTTTATAGAAGCTTCTCAGTTTCAGGAGGTCCCATTTATTCAATGTTGCCCTTAATGCCTGTGCTGCTGGGGTTATACATAGGAAGTGGTCTCCTGTGCCCATGTGTTGTAGAGAACTTCCCATGTTCTCTTCTATCAGGTTCAGTATGTTCAGTTTGATATTGAGGTCTTTAATCCATTGGGACTTGAGTTTTGTGCATGGTGATAGATATGGATCTATTTTCATTCTTCTACAGACATCCAGTTCTTCCAGCACCATTTGTTGATGATGATTTCTTTCTTACATTGTATACTTTTAGCTCCTTTGTGGAAAATCAGGCATTCATAGGTTTTTGGGTTAATACCCGGGTCTTCTATTTGATTCCAATGGTTGACTTCTCTGTTTTATGCCAATACCAAGCTGTTTTCATTATTGTAGGTCTGTAATAGAGTTTGAAATCAGGAATGGTAATGCTTCCAGAAGTTCCTTTATTGTATAAGATTGTTTTGGCTATCCTATGTTTTTTTGTTTTTCCATATAAAGTTGATTATTGTTTTCTCAAGGTCTGTGAAGAATTTTGATGGGATTTTAATGGGGGATTGCATTGAAACTATAGATTGCTTTTGGTAGAATTGCCATTTTTACTATATTGATCCTCCCAATCCAAGAGCAAGGGAGATCCTTCCATTTTCTTGTGTCCTCTTCAATTTCTTTCTTGAAAGACTTAAAGTTCTTGTCAAATAGATCTTTAACTTCCTTGGTTAGAGTTACCCCAAGATAATTTATGCTATTTGTGGCTATCGTGAAAGGTGATGTTTCTCTGATATCCCTCTCTGCTTCTTTATCCTTTGTGTATAGAAGAGCAACTGATTTTTGGGAGTTGATCTTGTATCCTGCCACATTACTAAAGGTGTTTATCAGCTGTAGAAGTTCTTTGGTGGAATTTTTTGGGTCGCTTATGTACACTATCATATCATCTGCAAATAACGAAAGTTTAACTTCTTCCTTTTCAATTCGAATCCCCTTGATCTATTTATGCTGTCTTATTGCTATCGCAAGAACTTCAAGCACTATATTGAAGAGAGAGTGGACAGCCTTGTCGTGTTCCTGATTTTAGTGGGATGGCTTAGAGTGTCTCTTGATTTAATTTGATATTAGCTGTCGGCTTGCTGTAAATAGCTTTTATTATATTTAGGTATGAACCTTGTATCCCTAATGTCTCCAAGACCTTTACCATAAAATGGTGTTGAATTTTGTCAAATGCTTTTTCAGCATCTAATGAGATGATCATATGTTTTTTTTTCTTCAGTTTATTTATATGATGGATTACATTGATAGATTTTTGTATGTTGAACCAGACCTGCATTTCTAGGATGAAGACTACTTGATCATAATGGATAATTTTTTCTAATGTGTTCTTGAATTCAGTTTGCCAGTATTTTATTGAGAAAATTTGTGTCGATGTTCATGAGTGAGATTGGCCTGTAATTATCTTTCTTGGTTGAGTCTTTATGTGGTTTAGGTATCAGGGTAACTGTAGCTTCATAAAAGGAATTTGGCAATAACTCTTCTGTTTCTATATTGTGAAATAAATTAAGGAGTATAGGTATTAGGTCTTCTTGAAAGTTCTGGTAGAATTCTGCATTGAAACCATCTGGTCCTGGACTTTTTTTGGTAGAGAGGTTTTTGATAACAGCTTCTAATTCTTCACAACTAACAGGTCTATTTAGATTTTTCTCCTTATCTTGGTTCAACTTTGGTATATGGTACTTATCTAAAAAAATGTCCATTTCTTCTACATTTTCCAATTTTGTGGCATACATGCTTTTGTAGTAAGACCTAATGATTCTCTGAATTTTCTGTGTCTGTGGTTATGTCCCCCTTTTCATTTCTGTTCTTATTGATTTCCGTGCTTTCTCTCTGCCGTTTGAATAGTTTGGATAGGGGTTTGTCAATCTTGCTGATTTTCTCCAAGAACCAGCTTTTGTTTTCATTGATTCTTTGGATTGTTTTCTTTGTTTCTATTTTGTTGCTTTCAGCACTGAGTTTGATTATTTCCAGTCTTCTACTCCTCCTGGAGTGCTTTCTCCGTTTTCTTTAAGTGGGCACTTAGTGATTTGAACTTTCCTCTTAGAATTGCTTTCATAGTGTCTCATAAGTTTGAGTATGTTGTGTCTTTATTTTCATTAAATAAAAAGGAAGACTTTAATTTCTTTATATTTCTTCCTTGACCCAGGGGTGATTCAGTAGTTGACTGTTCAGCTTCCATGAGTTTGTAGGCTTTCTGGGAGTAGCATTGTTGTTGAATTCTAGCTTTAATCCATGGTGATCCGATAAGACACAGGTGGTTACTAATATTTTTTTTGTATCTGTGAAAGTTTGCTTTGTTACTGAGAATGTGGTCAATTTTCTAGAAAGTTCCATGAGCTGCAGAGAAGAAGGTATATTCTTTCCTATTTGGGTGGAATGTTCTATAGATGTCTGTTAAGTCCATTTGTTTCATTACCTCCATTAATTCTCTTATTTCTCTGTTAGGTTTCTGTCTGAATGACCTTTCCATTGGTGAAAGAGGAGTGTTGAAGTCTACTATTTGTGTGTGTGGTTTGATGACAGCCTTGAGTTCTAGTAATGTTTCTTTTATATAATGGGTGCTTTTATATTAGGGGCATAGATATTCAGGATTGAGACTTTATCCTGATGAATTATTCTTGTTATGAGTATAAAATGTCCATCTCCATCTCTTCTGATTGATTTTAGTTTGAAGTCAGTTTTGTCAGAATTTTGTATGGACACACCTGCTTGCTTCTTAGGTCCATTTGCTTGATAAACCTTTTCCCAACCCTTTACTCTGAGTAGATGTCTGTCTTTGTGGTTGAGGTGTGTTTCTTGTAAACAGCAGAATGTTGGATCCTGTTTTTGTATCCAATCTAGTATTCTGTGCCTTTTTATTGAGTCCATTGAATTAAGTGATATTAATGACCAGTGGTGTTGACTCTGGTTATTTTTTTATTTTTTTGGGGGGGAGGGTAGTAGAGTTTGTGTGTTTCCCTTCTTTGAGTTGTGCTTGTGAAGGATCGCTAGTTGTCTGAATTATTATAGGCAGTGTTGGCAATGTTGGATTCCTTGGGTTGTGATTTTCCTTCTATTACTTTCTGTAAGCCTGCATTTGTGGCTATGTATTGTTTAAATTTGTTTAATATCCTGGAACATTTTGTTTTCTCCATTGATAGTGAATGATAGCTTGGCTGGCTTTAGTAGTCTGTCCTTGCATCCATGGTCTCTTAGTTTCTGCAGTACCTCTATCTAGGACCTTCTGGCTTTCATGGTTTCCACAGAGAAGTCTGGTGTAAGTCTGATAGGTTTACCTTTATAAGTTACTTGACCTTTTTTCCCTTGTAGCTCTTAATGTTCTTTCTTTAATCTGTATGTTTTATGTTTTGATTATTATATGGCAAGGGGATTTTTTTTTTATCTAGTCTATTCGGTGTTCTGTATGCTTCTTGAACCTTCATAGAAATATACTTCTTTAGGTAGGGAAAGTTTTCTTCTATAATTTTGTTGAATATATTTTCTAGGCCTTTGATCTATAATTCTTCTCTTTCTTCTACCCCTATTATTCTTAGGTTTGGTTTTTTTATTGTGTCAAGAAATTGTTCAATTTCTTAAATATTTTGTAATGATAATTTGTTGGATTTGCTGTTTTCTTTGATCAGTGCATTTAATTTCTCTATGGTGTCTTCAGAATCTGATTCTTTCTTCTCTCTCTTGTATTCTATTGTTTATGCTTGTTTCTGTAGTCTCTGTTCGTTTACCTAGATTTTCCATATCTACCTGTCCCTTGGTTTGTGTTTTCTTCATTGCCTCCATTTCAGTGTTCAATTCTTGAACTGTTTCCATTACCTGTTTGATTGTTTTCTCTTGGTTTTCCCGCGTATCAGTTACAGATTACTCATTTCGAACTTTTTGTTATACTTCTCATCCACTTCTTTAAGGGAGTTTTTCATATTCAGTTTCAGGGTCTCTATCGCTTTCATAATGTCAATTTTTCCCACTTCTAGATTAGGGTGTTCAAGTCCTTCTGTTGTAAGATCGCTAGATTCTGGTGTTTTCATGTTTTTCAGATTGTTGGAGGAATTCTTGCCTTGGCGCCTGCCCATCTCTTCTTCAAATGCTCTCTGATAGTTCTTTGGGTGCAGTATTATGGCCCCTTGTTGGCCAGGGACCCCTCCGATGGATCTTTTGTTACAGGTTAAGAGCTCCTTGCTGGGCAGGTACTTCACAGTCAAAAGGCCTAGCTTGCTACTGGCAAGCTGAGTGAAACAAAGGAACAACCTGCCACTTACCACTGGGTCCCAGCTCCTATACGGGCCAAGCTGGGGGGTCTTATGGCCCCATGGGTGGGGAGGAGTGCCTTAGGGAAGCTGGGATGGGATAGGAAGAAAAGGACAGTAGCTGCGGGGAGAAGGCCCTGCAGAATGACCAGAAATATTAGGGGGTTTAGGAATGTCTGTGCTCCATGACCCAGGTTTCTGCAGCCCGCTGGTCAGAAACACACTCACCCCTCCGATGGGTTTTCTGTTACAGGATATTGGCTCCTTGCTGGGCAGGTACCTCACAGACAAAAGGCCTAGCTTGCTACTGGCAAGCTGAGTGAAACAAAGGAACTTCAGTGACAGAGCCTCTTTAAAAAGCTGCAAGTTTTTGCTGCAAATGCTGAGTAAGCCTCTTTTATAGGCACTGTGCCTCTGCTTGTTTCTAAAAAACAGAACCTACCTGAGAAATTGCTTCTCCCAAGAAATCATGCTTGACTCTGTTCCTTTATGTCTAGAATCACTTCCCAAGATCTATCAGGTTTTATGTGAATGTAGTTGCCCCACATTGGCACTATTTTCAGATGGAAGTTTCTGTCCTGCCTGGTCCCACAGGCATTCAGTCCCAACAAAACACACAGGGGCTTATATTAATTATAAACTGGTTGGCCTATTACCTCAGGCTTATAATTATCTATCTCTTACAGCTTAAATTAACCCAAAATTTTTATCTTTATATAGCCACATGGCTTGGTACATTTGTCATTCTCCTCTTATTTCTTTTTTGTCTGGCTAGTGACTGCAAAGTGAGCCTTTCCTCTTCCAAGAATTTTTCTAGTTTGGTCATCCCACCCAAACTTCCTGCCTGACTATTGGCCAATCAATGGTTTATTAAATCAATACTAGTAACAAATCTTTACATATCACAAGAGCATTATCTTACAGCAATAAGTAGGTCAATTATGGGAGTGACTCAGTGTAAGCAAGTAAAATTAGCATGTGCTTAACCATTTTTAACTGTACACTTGTATTTAGATATTTACCATGTTGAAAAATTTTAGCAACTACATGGGGTCAAATGTTTTTATTACTTTGCAGAGAGTATCATTTAAATGATGATCCACCACTTCCCCACTTGATCATGTAGTAAACCCTCATGTGTTTTTGATCTTTCCTTATGATCCTATTATGTGTGCATCATAAAAGGTATCAGAAAAGGATGGTAATGTATCTCAGTTCCAGAACATTTGCACTTTATCTGTAATGCCCTAAACCTGATAAGAAACTTTAAAAACCAAGTAAATTGACTGAGTTTGTATGATAATTTCAATCGTTTCTGGATTTGTTCATTTTGAATATTTAAAAATTTATATAATCTGTAACATGTACTAATAATTCTTTTACTTTGAGAAAAAGTTCTCACTTTATAGTCATGACTGGCCTGGCCAACTTTCTCTGTAGACTAGACTGGCATTGAACCTACAGAGATTGGCCTACCTCTGTCTCCATAATTAAAGTCGTACATTGACACACAGGGCATTAATATTTTATGTTTATTTTTGAGTAATATTTAATTTTTGTACACACATTCTATAATTAATTTAAATTAGTTTTTATGTTTTTCACTTTACAGTTAAATTGTATTTCTACTCATTTCTGGGGCATCCTACTATAATTTGGAACACATTTGAAGTCTGTAATGGTCAAATTAGGATAATTAACATTTACGTTTCTTTATTATTGTTATTATTTATGATTAGAGGCTTCAATTTCATTTTGTGTGGTTAATAAGAAATGCATCTTTCTCTATATTTACATTTCTTAGCCAATAGTGAACTTCATTATTATTCTATAGTGACATTGGAATCAACCACTTTACCATTCATTAATAAGGGATATATTAAACAATTTGTCTATTTCTGCCTGGCTTATTTTGCTTACAATATCATTTTGTGGTATCATTCATATTTTCTCAAGTAGGTAGATGATGTATTTAATGGCTGAAAGATACTTTATGTTTACAACACTTCAAAATTAATACATTTATGAAATATCAGTTGATCCCATGCTATGGGTTTCATAAAATGTATATTTTTCAAGCTAAAATAAATATGAGCACAAATTTATATTTTGATACAATTATTTCATGATCTTGAAATGGATACTAAGAAGTTGGATTGGATTTAAATATTTTTTGCTCAATTTTCTCTTTGTGAATATCCGTAACACTTCCATCAGGATGCTTTAATTTATATGTCAATTTAAGAGTCAGCATTTTATTTTTCCTAACATTTAAAAATTAATAAAATCTTTTCTATTTACATTATAGAATAGGTTTAGAATTTCTCAAACTGAGAACTGTCATAATCTCTTCAGATAAAATGCTAACTAGGTTTAATATTATATAAGTACTATGAATTGTATTTGGAAAATTCTAGGCTTATCTACTTTAATTTGCAGAAACTACCACAGTATTTCTAAATAGATAATTCCAAAAAGTTATTGTGATGTGCATAAAAATTTAATCAACTTAATTGTACATTTTGATGAACTATTATATTATTTTATTTAATCTCTATAACTTGAATCATCATTCAGCTATTATACAACTAAAATTTTATTTCATTAAGATGATCTCATGAATTGCTGCCCTTTTGAAATATGCTTTAATGTCTTATGCTTGGATTCTTTCAGAAACAATTAAAAGTTTCTTCTTTCGTATACTTGACTTTATAGCCAAGGGCCACTTTGTAATAAAATATTTTGGATATATTTTCACTGAAAATATTTAGAACTTTTGTTTAAAGACTATTTATTACTCATACCATCCTTTCTCATGCTGATCATGAGAGTTATGTCCCCAAGTGTCTGTGTGGTATTTGTCATTACTTGTGCAACAGTTGCACCTAAAATGATGGGGGCACACCATTAATCCCAGAACTAAGGATACAAAGGAAGGTAGTACTTTATGAGTTTGAGGGCAGTCTGGTGTACATAGATTGAGGAATGCCAAGGTTCTGGTCTGTCTCAAAAAAGTGCTAATTTGTGTCTACATCCAGAGTAAATTTCTAAAAAAAAAAAATTATGGATATTTTGACTACTTCTTTTTGGTACTAATATTCAAAGTCTATAATGTATATTTGTTGAATACATGAAGTATGTGAAACTCCCTCAAGAACTCAGAAAATAATATCACATAGAAACAAGTTTTATAAATGGAATAAACAACTTCTTTTCAATTTTTCATGCCTCTTCTGGGCTATCCTTAATTATACCCAGCCTTCAGACACTGTGTAAATTTCATTTGGAGTCTTATAAGAGACCATTTTTCACTTCCCAGAAAATCTTGCCATTTCAGTAGGAAAATGCCATATTTTCCAGGAAAAGCTATAAGACAAATTTCCTTTTATTCCCCCCTTCATCTCAATTTGCATGAAAAACACCTAAACTGGTACAAAGCCCTCTACAGCTTTGTTTATTATTACATATCATAATGTTATTAATGATTATCTTTAATATTTTGTGGAGTCTCTACTGAAATTATATGAGTTTTACTTAGGTTAATTTCAGTTCCCCATCCATGAACTATCAATTTAACTATAAGGGTTTGAACTCGTCATTTTCTGCTTATCACATATGCTTCTTAGTATAGTACTAAGAATTACAAAGGGATGGTTATCTGTTCTGTTTTTGCTTTCCCAAATGCATTCCTTTTTGATTTAACTGAAAAATACTAATGATATTAGACTTAAATAAGACAGAATTATTCTATTTATTCTCCCTTTTTCTAATTACACATGTTCTTTTAAGAAAATTAGGGTTACTATTGGTTTGGTGAAACATCATGTCTAAAAGAAGTTTAGATAGGAAAGACTTGATTTTGCTCATAGTTTCATATTACATTTCAGCATCAAAGGAAGTCAGGAAAAATCTCACACAGCAATCTGGAGGCATGAACTGATGCAGAGGTCACAGAGGATTGTTGCTTACTGGTTTGATTCTCATAGTTTGCTCAACCTGCTTTAAATAAAACCCACGACTTTCATCCCAGGGATGGCACCATCCATAATATGCTGGGTCCTCCCTCATACATTACTAGCTAAGAAAAATGCCATATAGACTTCCCTACAGGTCAATATCAAGGAGGCATTCTCTCAGTTGAGGTCCCCTCCCCCCTCATGACCCTAGGTTGTATCAAGTTCACATAAAACTGGCCATTATAGTTTCCAAGAAGTAACTTCTTTTGAAGGGTATTTTTACTGAGATGCCAATATTTAATTTAAATATCCTACATTTATAGTGGTAGATAATAATTGCCGGGCAATTACAATGTCACTTGTCATACTTAGGTATTTTAGTGTTCTATACCTAAAATGGCAATTTCATCCAGATAGTAATAATTCCCATGTGATATTCCTATTTTGCCTTTGTATTTTCATGTCCAATAATAAAATATTTACATATTTACTATTGTTCTATTCAATGATGGCTATTGGTTATTGACTAAAATATTATAGTTAGTAAACTAATAATTGTAATAGATCTACATATCATTTTATTTCTTTGTTCTTACACAAATCCTTAGAAATATATAATATGGCTTTTAATCAGAATATAGTTTAAAATATTTTCAAAAAGTTGTTCCACAATTATATTTAGTTTCCACCTACACATAAAACAGGTTAATTGCATTAATATTCATACACCTCAAGTATTTACTTACTGGAAAAATGTGATAACTTCTTCTATAGTGATATATTTACTGTATATTGATTATATTAAAATGTATATTCAAGAAAAGTTACATTATAAAATACTATTTATATCTACCTCATTGAATCAAATTCCAGAAACAGAGATAGATAAATGCAGACATTGTATGAAGTGGTAACTATTCATCTTCAGTCATACATAAAAATTATTGTTAAGCATCATTAATTAAATACATGACTGTTGATATATTTTGCTGATGTTTAAGTAATTGCTCTACCATCATGGTGAATTTATTTTCCCATGGTACATGTATATTTCCATGTCAATTTGTTAAACAGTAAGTAAGTAATAATCTCAGTAATTATAAATTTCAGTAATGTTAGATGATAATGATAACTACTACATGGCTTTGATAACTAATTTGCTTAGCAAGGTTTTAGGAATTTTTCCTTCAGAATTAATTTTGTCATGATATAATAGGGTGTATTTTTAATAGCACAAATTTAAAATTTTGATTAACTGTAGGAATGAAGTACTATACTTTGAGTAGTTAGAAAGTTTCATTGATTTTTTGCTGCATGAAGATTGGACAGACTATTCTGGAGTTTCATTTTCAACAAAAACTTTACAATGGACTTAGATGTAATTATAGAATTAAACGCATCTTCAAGAGAAAGAAAAAGTATTAGACGACTGTTTTTAATAATGCTGTTAAATGTAATCATGTTTACATGTTTGTGATCAGTTTTGTTCCCAGATAATCATCAGTGGTCTCTGCCTTCATTTCCAACCTTACAGCTGATTTAACTTCAGGATGGACTGTAATCCTCAAGACAAAATCACCTCCTTCCTCTCTAAGTTACCCTTGGTTATAGTTTTATCACAGCAATAGTATGCAAACCAGGACAAGAACCATATTGCAAATTATTTTAAATTTTCTTTTTATTTTCAGTTTTAACAGGTCTTTGAATTTATTTGTAAAATATTACAATTAAGTGGAAGACTAAAAGCAGCAATTACAATCTAGAAAATCAGCACAAATACATGAAACTAAGGAGCACAAAGGCATACATTTCAAAGTGATTAGTCATTGAATGTACTTATTAGTGAATATAAGATTCATTTCCTGTCACCTAGACCTATAAGGTCTTATGATATTTATGCCGGGCGGTGGTGGCGCACGCCTTTAATCCCAGCACTCGGGAGGCAGAGGCAGGCGGATCTCTGTGAGTTCGAGGCCAGCCTGGTCTACAAGAGCTAGGTCCAGGACAGGCTAAAAAAAGCTGCAGAGAAACCCTGTCTCGAAAAACCAAAAAAAAAAGTCTTATGATATTTATAAGAGAAATGTTCAAAATAGCCTGGGTTTACTAAATAAATAGTACAACAGTGACTTTTTTTACTTTCGTAAAATACTATTTCTGGAAAGCGAATTTATTTTTCCACCAATGAATGTGAAATTTTTTTTTCATGTCTAGTCATAAAATCACTGCAGGATGTGTTGGGCTTCAATTACTGAAATCCAATGTTTGTTCAACTGGAACATATCCAGAAGTTCAAAATTTATAGGATCCCTCCTTCTGAGTAAAATATTTCAAAAGAATATAAAAATAAAACAAGAATGGATTTAGGTTAATCTAGTGTAAAATGTTGGACAAAGTTTCATAAGCATTAACTATGACAAAGGACAAAGGTGATTAAAAAACTGAAGGGATTTGCTCTAGCTCATGCATTCTATGTCTTCAGGGAAAGACATGGAATTTTGTCTTTGTATTTGTGTTTGTGTTTCCCCCACAATAACTAATATTTAAGGCATACTGAGATTTCCTTACTCTGGTCTTTGTATTTACCAGACACAGCAAATGAAGAAGATAAAGTAGAAAAGTGATTACCAACAATATTCTGGATAACATATTTTTTCACAAATGAAGTTTGAAAAGAAAAGGGATAATTTATAGAGATCTTAGTAATCAGTTTATTCTCCATGACTTTGTAGCATTAGTCAGTAAAAAGAATCCAACATGAACTAAAAACTTAAAAAAAACAACTTTTGCATGCTCTTAAGCAATTAAAGGCCATTAGACAGGTTTTGGAGATACAGTTTTTCTGTTTATCTCAAAATGGCCTTGAATTGAGCTACCCTAGTTATGTCATACAGGTGTTCCCCACCACACCTGGATCAATGTAACCAAAATATGTAAAATTCAGAAAGCTTGGGGAGGTAAGTGGGCTTGATGTGATCAATTCATGCTATATGTGTGTTGACAAGCCATACAGATCCCTGTTAACAGGTATAATATATATGCTGAGGAAAAATAAAATGTAATGTTTAAAAAAGCAAAATTATGAGCAAAACTGAGTTTTATACTTTTCCTATCTGTACCGGAAGCTATTCTTCTTTGTAGAGAATGTGTATGCAGTTTTGCATCAAAAAACTCACTTTCTGTTCACAATTCCATTTATATTCTATGTATTCCCATCTTATACATTTCTTAAAAAGACAAACGTATCCTGCAATCACTATGAATAAAGTTCTTTATAGTAATTTGATGTTAAGTTTCCAAATTTTTACAAATGAAATGATGTCCACAGCATTCTATACTTAAGAAAATTGCATACACACACACACACACACACACACACACACACACACACACACACACACACAGTTGAAATTTTTTAAGAGCCAAATGGCTTTGTGGGTTTAGTGAAAACAGTTCTGTGCATTGCTTTCTCTGAATATAGGGAATAATTTTCAATTTAAAACTGCTTGTCATCTTTTCCTAGAACATAGTAGTTGTTTAAAATAATGAAATTCTCTATAACATTTTCAAAACTCTTCTGCTTCATTCATCTCTGTGTTAGAATGCACTGTGTGCACCATGACGAGACATTTGAAAAACAATAATTACATTAATAAGCAGATAAATGTGCAAAATAAAACATTAAAATTAAGCAAATCAATTGGCATAAAAAGTATCACACATAAAAATGTCTTAGCTTAATAGTCTAGTTTTCTTTGTTCCAGAAAATAATGAGCTATAAAATATCAGCATAAAACTGATTGATTTATTGTAACATAGTTATTTTCAAGAATAGATATAAATATTAAAGAATAGAATCTATGATGAAATAAATGTCATAAACAAAAATAAAATTTCTAGAGATGTTATAAAGTGAAAATGTCTTCAGAAAATTTATGAATATGGATAGTTTTTCCAGAAATCCTAATATTAGTTATGTTTTTAAAATAGCATTATCTCATTGTAGCACAAAGGAAATAAAGTAAAAGTAGCTTCATGATGCAATTTCTTTTTGACCACACACTAGGCAAGAAGGTCTACTTGGAAAGAAAGTTCACTTGATTTTTGTTTTAATGCACATAGTGACTGTATCCCTCCCTCCCCCATTGGACAGAGTCCCACTTATCAATCATTTAAGTTTGACTAGTTTTTAAATTATCTGCACAAAGAAAATAAAAGAAATGGGGAAAGGGTTAGTAGTTCCAGGAAATCAAATTCTGGAAATAAGTGGTAAACCAGGAAAATAAAAAGAAATGTTTTCACAACTTGGGGAGACTTTAAAATTTACAAACATTTTATAAAGTACAGTAGATTTCATAAGTCTTTACATGTTGGCTAGATGTATGAAATATTACCCATTTGGAGGGTAAATACAATTGATTTAAATTAATTTTTAACTATAAGAAGTAGGAAAGCTAAAGAAAATAATCATTATACAAATGTGGTGGCACATGCCTTTAATTCCAGCAGTTGGGAAGCAGAGGCAGGCAGAACTCTGTGAGATTGAGGTCAGTGTCTAAAAGAGGGAGTTCCATGACAGTTTCCGAGGCTATGAATGAACCATGTCTCAAAAAAAAGAGAAAGAAATCAAAAGAAAAAACAGTACTCACCCCTACTCCGTAAACACAGAAATCATTCAGTAAATGTAGTATAAACTTTTTAAAAATCCATAGTTAATGCTGTGGTTTTGCTTTGACTTGACCCATTTATATTTCCCAGAGTGTGTGGTGTAAAGCAGTCCTTATAATGGTAGGAATCTCTTTCTTTTAATATCCTCAAAATTTTCTGGTTCTCTTTCTATATTCCCAACAAAATATATAGAAAATATTAATATGTTCATGATAGCAACTCATGAAAATGGAGCTTCCATATATTTTGTGTTAGTTGTTATTATCATTACTACTTGTGTTTTACTTGCCATTTACACTTCTCTTCAAAATAATCTTCAATATTATCTTCAAAACAAATAAATTGCACTATTTGATACAAGAAAATCCTAGTTTTACTCTTTCTTTCATAAAATAATTAAAATCTCTAATATACTAGTCACTATATGCATATAATTTTTTCACAATTATGAAAACATTCCTAACATAAAACATTGCATTATTTGGAAAAAATAGTGCATTTTTGAGATATAAATTCTGATTTAGTCAATAATCAAAGAACAAAAATCAGGTGTCACCATTTTTTAGATTATATCCTAGAAACTAGAAAAACAGTGATAAAAAACAACTTGGTTTCACATTTTAGAGAATGTGAAAAATTATTAGTCCACATTCTCTAAAGGAATAGAACAGCTTGAATACATATTAAAGAAAGACTAGTGGTGAGAATGATGACTCAGACACGAAGAGTACTTGCTGCTTTTCCTGAGAATTCAAAATTTATTCCAAGCACCCAGTTTGGGTGACACACAATTTCCTATAACTCCAATTCAAGAAGTTCCAACACCTTCTCCAAGCTTCCTTAGGCACCCCCCCCCCCATCCATATAATCTTGTTAGTACATGTATACACAAAAATAAACATTTTAACAGTGGAAGATTATTATTTATTGGCTTCATTATAAAGTCTGGGCAGGCAAAGAATGACTTTTTCAGCCTGGATTTGCTGAAAGCCCTATACATTCTGAATTAAAATGTTTGGGTACCTTAATTCCTAGAATAGCACTGAAGGCCTTGATGATTCCTAGAGAGCTACTGGTCTTTGTTTTATATGAGGAGCCTGAAGAGCCTGCCTGTTACATTAGTGACAGATAACAATAGCAGGAACATTGACAGAGTTAAGAACTTTTAAACAGAGTAAAAGAACATGCTAGATAAAGATAAAGGCAATGAGGAAAAAAGCAAAGCATTTGTTTTGAACCTTACTTTATTTGACAGCTATTATACTGTTCTTGCACATTATAGGCTGAGCCTTCACACTTAAAATAACATGTTGAATGAAGCATGATTAATAAAAACTAAGAGAGAGAAATTGGGGTTCAACCTGAAGGTCAGAAATGCAAAACAGCCAGCCACTTGTTCTTACTTATACCTCAGTCTGAAAAAATAATCCTTCCTCCAGAAATCTCAAGACGAGATTGAGACTGAAAGATGTCTCCTCTCATTTTATAATCCTCTCTAGTTTTGGGATTAAGGGCATGCACCACTACCATCTGTTTTCTATGAGAAGCTAGTGTGGCTACTGGGATTAAAGGTATGTGTCATTGCTGCAAGGTCTATAAAGCTGGCCAGTGTGTCTATTTAACATTTCTGATCTTCAGGCAAGGTTTATTTATTATAATACAAACAGAATCCCACTACATTCCTTTTTATGCCTAAAAGTTTAAAAGAAGGCTATAACAATATTAAAAAAGCTATCTGCAGTAAGTATATGTACATACCAATATGTACAGGCAATAAATATATCAACAATCTCTAATCCATTTGCAAATTTGATAAATTCAGAGAAAATATTCCATATTTATTCTATCTTGGTGAGACCCAATTTTCTACCTAATGTATTTCTTACCTCAATTTGCATCACCATCCTAAACTATCTTTTGATATCGCTCAACTTTTACATTTCTTTAGAAATTTTTTCTGAGTCTTGTAAAGAAGGGAGACTATAACTGTCTCATCTTCAACTACCTCAGAGATGCAAGAAAGAAATAATATTAACTGAATAATCAGGAAGTCCAAGCAAGCAGATTCCAAAAACTGTGAATAATAACAGAAAGAGCTGGCTTCAAGGACATTCACCCAAATTTTCTTGGCAATGTTGGGTCTTCCATCTTAGGCCTACATTCTTTGAATATCTGACAGACATTTCTGTGAAGCAAGATATTCAGGAAGGGTGCCCCTACTTGTCATGACAATGTTTTTCAGTCACTTTCTTTTGTGCCCTGATTGTTTATGATCTATTTATTTTATATGCATTGGTGTGAAGGTGTCAGATCCCCTGCAACTGGATTTTCAGACAGTTTCGAACTGCCATGTGGGTGCTGGGAATTGAACCCGGGTCCTCTGAAAGAGCAGTCAGTGCTCTTAACCACTGAGCCATCTCTCCAGCTTCCCCAATATTCTCGCTGTATGTCTGCAGGCCAGAAGAGGGCACCAGATGTCATTACAGATGGTTGTGAGCCACCATGTGGTTGCCGGGAATTGAACTGAGGACCTTTGGAAGAGCAGGCAATGCTCTTAACCACTGAGCCATCTCTCCAGCCCTCTGTGCCCTGATTGTTTAATTAAAACAACATATTGTCAGCAGTTGAGGCAGGGACATTTTCTTGCCCAGTGGTTTACTTTTGCTACAAAGAAAATAATATTCATGTGGAGTTTCTTTGATGCCCATATCTTCTCTGAAGTAGATTGGTGCTGCCAGGAGCAAACATGTTTCATTGTCATATAAAAAAGAACCTAGATTATTAAAATATTTTTAATGACATATTCTATAGATCTGTGAAGTATTTGAAGATGACCTGTCTATCTAAAATATATCTTTGCTTGTCCTTGGAAAGATACTTAATGTGACTATAAGTTTAATTATACTAGTAGATTAACTACTAACCTATATGTCTTTATTATCCTAAAGGGTAATAATAATTTTCAAGGACTAGAGTTGTACTGTACTATTAAAGGAGACGTATAGCTATAATAACTTGCACAAGACTGAGAAGCAAAGGACAATGGCGCTGGGCTCTGATTGTTCTTCATGGACGGGCTCTGTGGGAGCCTTCTCAGCTTGGTCGATCACCTTCCTGGTCCTGGGGGGAGTTGGGAGGACCTTGGTCTTAGCATAGAGTGGGGAACCCTGATGGCTCCTTGGCCTTGAGAGGGAGGGAGGGGAGGTATGGGTGGAGGGGAGGGGAGGGAAGGGGGAGAAGGAGAGGAGGGAAGGGGGAGGAGGAGGGGAGGGAGGGGGGAGGAGGAGGGAAGGAGATGGAAATTTTTAAATATAAAAAAAAATAAACCATGAGAAAAAAAAAAGAAATGTAAGTACATATGTTTTAACAAAGTTAATCTCAAATTTGTACCAATGTACAAAATTTGTATACAATATACAAAAGTTCAGTCCAATGTAGAACATTTAAAACTAGTAATTGTATTTTGAAACTAGATTTCAATAATCCACCTTTTATCCTATCATATCTATATCATATTTTTTTCTTTTCAGAGTAGATTAAATAATCTACCCTTTCATCCCATATTTGTATCCCCCATTTTTCTTTTTGGATATCTATATCCTACCCTTTTTCATTTCAGAGTAGACTCAATAATCTACACTTTTAACCTATCATATCTATATCCCCCTTTTTCTTATCCAAACAAAAACCTTAAATATAATTTCTTTTATTTATTAACTTTTTTCCTGAACATTATCCATAATAACTTGCAACCAACACATTAAACAAAGACAAACATCCATAATCCATTTTTTGAGAATGTGGGTATAGTTTCTAGGCTTCTTTCTGCTGATGGTGGGCACTGATAATCTTATGGTGACCCAAAGAATATTTAGGATTATGATCAAGTCTTGACTAGGGAATTCTGTAAGGATAGATCACCTCAGCCAGCAATTTTTAAGTTGTTTTGGATGTAGAACTCAGAGGGAACTGCAACAGAGATGCTCTAAAACATTGGGGCATCTGGACCATCCACCCCATCAGAGACTTTCTAGGGACTTTTCCTTGATCAAAACTTATCTTTCTTAACCCCAAATGCATTTACATCTTCTCACTTCCTGTGGAAAACAAATCAAAATCACTTCTCCAAAGCAACATATCTTTTGATTTAAATTTTGAAGTCAAGGCATTTTCAAAATATATAGGTGTGAGTAATCCAGCTTCATTTATAATCAAATGTCTTTTCACAGCTATTGCTCCTTCCTCAGCAGTCAAACAATTCAAAGATAACACAATAACACAAAGCATCCTGACTCTCTGTGTATTTTTCATCATTATATGAAAGCTAAACCAGGGCAGATCGGAGCTGCGAGTGCTAGTTTTTCTCCCAATCCCAGGTGGCTAGGTTTACAGCCAGCTATTGCCTGTACAGGTGACTAAAAAACCTCAGGGAAAGCTGGGTGGTGGTGACATATGATTTTAATCCCAGCAGACAGATCTCTGTGAGCTTGGGCCAGTCTGGTTTACAAGAGTTCATTCCAGGACAGGCTCCAAAACGACAGAGAAACCCTGTTTCAAAAAATATTAAAAATAAAGATTTCCTCAGACAAACAACTTTTTTTCCATGAATTCATACCCAAAATGTTGGACACCAATGAAGCACAATCAATAAAAATTCAGAGAGGGACTCAACCTGAAGGTCAAAACAGTCAGACAATGACTCTTACCTCTACTTCAGTCCAAAATTGTGATCCTGCCTCCAGGAATCTCAGAATGAGACTAAGACTGAGAACTATCTCCTCCAGGCTTATAATACTCTCTAGTTCTGGGATTAAGGGTGTGAATGATTACTGCCTTGTTTCTATGGGAAGCTTGTGTGGCTACTGGGGATAAAGGTGTGTGTCATTATAGCTACTGGGGTTAAAGGTATGTGTCATTGCTACCTGGTCTGTAAGGCAGGTCAGTGTGACTGTTCTACTTTTCTGATCTTCAGACAAACTTTCTCTATTAAAATACAAATGAAATGCCACTTCACTGTTGAAAAAAAAATCCCTTGTAAGTGTACAGTTTATCTATGTTGATTCCCAAACTAGTCCATAATGACAACTAAAATTATTAATTTCAAACATATATACACACAGAGAGAGATATTTCCCATACTTCTTCTATTCTTACATTCTGTTTTCTTCCTAAAAGTCTGTATCAGTAACCTAATTTAATACAGCAACAGTTTATTGATTGCTTCACTGTAATTCAAAAGGCCAGTGCATAGTCTTACTACCCTAGCAGTTCTTCAGAAATGAATGCTCTCTGAGGGCTGGTAGTCAATGAATAGTAAGTGTTTGTTTGGTCTGCTAACCAAGACAGACAGTCCAGTTGCTGAGCCCTCCTGAGGTAAGGTCAATAAAACCTGATCAAGAACTTTGGCTCCTTATGAGTGTCTATGTAATAAATAAAACATGGTGGATATATAGGAATTTAAGGCCTTCCAGGTCACAAGGAGCCAAACTGAAGTCAGCCTCCCACTGTCAGAGTTCCTGATTATTCCTAGCCAATGGGGAATGACCACACAATGTCAATTGATTGGGACACCTATGTGCTGAGAGTGTGGGCCAGGCACTCACCATTGATAAATAAATGAGTCAGCTGTATCACTTTCCCTGGACTCCCAGCTTCTGTTTCCTTGATATCTCACCTGCTCTTCCCCTCACCCAAGGAGGACATTATGCCCTTTGAAATTTTTTTCATGAAAAGTTTGTCATAATATAAAAGGCTATTAAATCCCTCCTGAATGCTCACATATGTATTAATTGGCAGGGTGTTATCGTTAAACAGTATTCTCTTTAAATGTCTCCTGCAGCAAATCCAACAGCAGGGGGCAGCAACTAGGGTGACACTTTAGTGTTAATAACTCTAGGCATCATTCTCCAAGTCCTCTGCAGGAGGTTATTCATGCCTTATTATCTCTGATTCAAAAGACTACTACTGCCTAGTTCCCCTGTTCTAGCAGCTCTCCAGGAATAAATGTTCTTCAAGGGCTGGTAGTCAATGACTGGTACAAACTTGTTTAGCAGGCCAACGTAAAACAAGCATAGTCCAGTTGCTGGGCTCTCCTAAGGTGTGCTCAACAAGACCTGAGCAAAGAATTCTGGGTCCCACTGAATGCCATGTAATATTTTTTAAATGGATATGAAAGAAGTTAAGGCCTGCCAGGGCAAGAGAAGCCAACCAAGAGTCTGTCTGGTGCTATCAGAGGACATGATCATGTCTCACTAATGAGGGGCAACCACATCATGATGCCTGAGGGCCTATCAGAGGTCCTTAACATGCCTAGCCAAAGAGGGGCAACAAAGCAACTATCAATGGAATCAGAATGCCTGAGTGCTGGTAGGGCATATAAAGTTCTCTCCCTTGCTAAATAAATGAGTCTGCTCTGTCTCTTTCACCAAAATCCCAGTATCTGTGTCATTGAGGTACTTCCTTCTCACCCTCTCTGACAAGGAAGATGTTAGACCCCAGATACATATATGTATGTATAGATATAGATATATAGATGATATAGATATAGATTTCCGATGAGTCTCTTTTCCTGACATTTTTTTCTTTCCTTCCAAAAAGTCTGTATCAGCAACAAAATTCAATCACCAAATTTTTATGTATTGCATCTAGGTTGATTTTTAACTGTCAAAACATCTGTGTTCAGAATACTATGTCAATCTCTAGATTTGGAAGAAGATATTTACTCTGAACATTCAATAAGGTTCACTACATATAACCTATATGATATTTCATCAGTCTAGTATGTTTTGTTTGCTATTTCAAGAGAAAACTAAGGTGTGTAAAGTTTGCTCTTGTAAATCTGCTTCTCTTTGAAGACACATATGAACAGAATATCATGAAAATACAAATATTCCCATGTGATTGCTTACTGAAGCTGTCTTGAGAGTGTGTTTGCGTCGTGTTTATGGTGAAGATATGATGACTTCAGGCAAATTAATGTAAATTAGAGATATTAATAAAGCCTTCTCTTGGGCTCCTCAAGAATTTATCAGATTTTTTTACGAGAAATTCAATGATGATAACATTGCTAGAATGAAAATTAAAAGAAATAAATGTCAAATAACTGTTATGAGTGCATGAATATTGAAAATTTGGCCATGTTCAAATATCTATCAAAATTTAAAATTCATAATGAAGAATTTGTGGCAATTCTAATTGTATAAAACTACAGGGAGATGCATAGATTGTGCATCTGACTAATTTCTCACCATGATGGTATTTAATTTCAAAGATTAATAGTAAAATTTTAAATATAAAAGAGGCTGGAATATTTACCTTCTGTGCAAATTTTTAATTTATCATGAGTTAAACACAGTATTTAAGAAAACTTGCTAAGAAAATTTTCAAAACATTATAATTTGTACAAGAGCAAAAATAAGAAAATATACAAGTAGACTTTGGAAATCAGCTGAGCATAACTCATTTTTGTACATACAAATAATTTCTTGAAAGCAGGTAGACAATTTCTGAGTAAGTGTTTGTGAGGATCATTTTATATATTTAAAAAAACACTTACCTTGAAGTTTTCTGCTGAACAGTTCTGTTAATTCCTGGAAAATTATCATTGACATCTGATATTGGTATAAAATTGTTTAGAAATAAATTTTGTTAAGAAATGTCATGGATTGTGGGCTTATAATTCTATGGTATCTCACAAAATATAAAACAAAAATTTAGATCATTTTAATGTTTTTATTAGAACACTACCTAGAACTGGAAACCCCAATGGACATACATATTAGAATTGAAGAATTTCCTACCAGGCAACATCTATCTTACTCTCTTAAGAAATATAAGTGCAAAAAAAACACCATCAACCCAAGAAAGGCAAAACTAGATATCAGCACCTAGAATACAGTCCTCTCAAACCTGAATGTCTAAAGGCAAGCTAATTAATCAATCGATTAATTAATTAATTAATTAATTCCAGGAAAGTATGTTTCCACTAGAACCCAGAAACCCTACCAAAGCTGGCCAAGAATATTGCACCATACCTTAAGCATAAAACAAGGATCTTAAAATAGCCTGTAAAATATGATGGAGGTCCTTAAAGACAAAATGAATAAACCCATTAAAAAACTACAAAAAAAGCAACAACACAGTGGAAGAAAATGAATAAAAGAGATCAAGATATGAAAGTAAAAATTATTTCAATGAAGATAACTCAAACTGAATGCAACTGGGACACAAAAAATTTAGGAACTCTAATAAAATTAAGATGAATCCTCAGTGAAAGAATACAGGAGATGAGAGAGATAATCTTTGGCATTTTTAAAAAAATTATTTATTAAAAATTCCTACCTCCTCACCTCCTCCCATTTCCCTCACACTGCCTCCACTCCCCCTCCCCTTCTCTCTCCAGTCCTAAAAGAAGTCAGGGTGCCCTGTCCTGTGGGAAGTCCAAGCCCCACCCCCATCCACGTCTAGGAAGGTGTGCATCCAAACAGACTAGGCTCCCAAAAAGCCAGTATATGCAGTAGTATCAAAACCCAGTATCATTATCATTGTCTTCTCAGTCAGCCCTCATTGTCAGCAACATTCAGAGTCAGGTCTGATCACATGCTCGTTCAGTCCCAATCCAGCTAGCCTTGGTGAGCTCCCATTAGATCAGTCACATCATCTCAGTGGGTAGATGTGCCCCTAACAGTCCTAACTTCTTTGCTCATGTTCTACCCCCTTCTGTTCTTCATCTGGACCTTAGGATCTCAGTCCAGTGCTCCAATGTGGGTCTCTGTCTCTATCTCCATCAATCGCCAGATGAAGGTTCTATGGTGATATGCAAGATATTCATCAGTGTGGCTATGAGAGAAGGCCAATTCAGGCACCCTCTCCTCAGCTGCCTAAGGATCTAGCTGGGGAAATCCCCTTGGATACCTGGGAACCCCTCTAGAGCCAAATCTCTTGTCAACACTAAAATGGCTTCCTTAGTTAAGATATCGTATTCCCTGCTCCCATATCTACCCTTCCTCCATCTCAACCATCCCATTCCTGCAAGGTCTCCCCAATCTTCCTCTTCTCACTTCTCTCTCCCCATCTCCCCTTCCACCTACCCCACTCCCACCCCCGAGGCCCCAACTTTTGCCTGGTGATCTTGTCTACTTTCAGTATCCAGGAGGATAAATATATTTTTTTCTTTGGGTTCACCATCTTATTTAGCATCTCTAAGATCACGAATTATAGGCTCAATGTCCTTTGTTTATAGCTAAAATCCACTTATGAGTGAGTACATACCATATTCATGTTTTTTGGTCTGGGTTATCTCACTCAGTAAAGTGTTTTCTTTTTCCATCCATTTGCATGCAAAATTCAAGATGTCATTGTTTTTTACCACTGAGTAGAACTCTAATGTGTATATATGCCACACCTTCTTTATCCATTCTTCTATTGAGGGGCACCTAGGTTGTTTCCAGGTTCTGGCTATTACAAATAGTGCTGCTATGAATGTAGTTGAACAAATGCTTTTGTAGTATGATTGGGCATCTCTTGGGTATATTCCCAAGAGTAGTATTGCTGGATCCTGAGGCAGATCGACTCCCAATTTTCAGAGGAACTGCCACACTGGTTTCCAAAGTGGTTGCACAAGTTTGCATTCCCACCAGCAATGAATAAGTGTTCCCGTTAGTTCACATCCTCTCCAGCATAAACTATCATTGGTGCTTTTGATTTTATCCATTCTGACACGTGTAAGATGGTATCTCAGAGTTGTTTTGATTTGCATTTCCCTGATAGCTAAAGAAGTTGAACATGTCCTTAAGTATCTTTTAGCCATTTGAACTTCTTCTGTTGAGAATTCTCTGTTGAGTTCAGTACCCTATTTTTTTAATTGGGTTATTTAGAATGTTAATGTCTAGTTTCTTGAGTTCTTTATAAATTTTAGAGATCAGACCTTTGTCTGATGTGGGGTTGGTGAAGATCTTCTTCCATTCAGTAGGTTGTCTTTTTGTCTTAATGACTGTGTCCTTTGCTTTACAGAAGCTTCTCAGTTTCAAGAGTTCCCTTTTATTCATTGTTGCTCTTATTGTCTGTGCTACTGGGGTTATAAGTAGGAAGTGGTGTCCCGTGCCCATGTATTGCGGGCTACTTCCCACTTTCTCTTCTGTCAGGTTCAGTGTGGTCAAATTTATATTGAAATCTTTAATCCATTTGCACTTGAGTTTTGTGCATGGTGGTAGATATGGATCAGTTTTCATTCTTCTCCAGGTTGACATCCAGTTCTGCTAGCACCATTTGTTAAAGATGCTTTCTTTTTTCCACTGTATAACTTTAGCTTCTTTGTCAAAAATCAGGTGTTCATACGTTTGTGGGTTAATATTTGAGTCTTCAATTTCATTCCATTGGTCAACTTCTCTTTTTTATGCCAATACCAAGCTGTTTTCAATACTGTAACTTTGTAATAGAGCTTGATGTCAGGGATGGTAATGCCTCTGGAAGTTCCTTGATTGTATAGGATTTTTTGCTGTCTTGTTTTTTTTTTCTTCTTTTCCATATACAGTTGATTATTGTTCTCTCAAGTTCTGTGAAGAATTTTGTTGGGATTTTAATGGGGATTGTATTGAATCCTTTGGTAGGATTGCCATTTTTACTGTATTGATTCACCCAATCCAAAAGCATTTTTTGCATTTTTTATTCCAATAAATAAATAAACATGTTTAAGTTCACAAATTTAATGATTGTCTTTTTTTATTAAAAATTTCCACCTCCTCTGAGTCTCCCATTTGCCTCCCCCTCTCCCTCCACTCCCCCTCTCTCTCCTGTCCGAAGAGCAGTAAGGGTTCCCTGCCATGTCGGAAGTCCAAGTTCCTCCCCACCCTCCATCCAGGTCTAGGAATGTGAGCATCCAAACAGGCTAGCCCCCCAAAGCCAGTATACGTAGTAGGATGCAAATCCAGTGCCATTGTCCTTGGCTTCTCAGCAGCCCTCATTGTTCTCCATGTTCAGGGAGTCGTTTTATCCCGTGCTTTTTCAGTCCCAGTCCAGCTGGCCTTGGTGAGCTCCTATAGATCAGCCCTACCATCTTGGTGAGTGGGAGCACCCCTCGCAGTCCTGACTTCCTTGCTCATGTTCTCCCCCCTTCTGCTCCTCATTTGGATCTTGGGAGCTCAGTCTGGTGCACCAATGTGAGGCTCTGTCTCCATCTGCATCCATCGCCAGATGAAGGTTCTATGGTGATATGTGAGCTATTCATCAGTATGACTATAGGATCTGGCCTTTTCCAGCTCCCTCTCCTCAGCTGCCCAAGGAACTAGCTGGGGGCATCTCCCTGGATACCTGGGAACACCTCTAGAGTCAAGTCTCTTGCCAAACCTAAAATGGCTCCCTTAATTAAGATATATACACCCCTGCTCCCATATCCACCCTTCCTATATCCCAGCCATCCCGTTTACCCAAGCTCTCGCCATCCTCCTCTTCACATTTTTCTCTCTCCATCTCCCCTTACCCCCATCCCACCCCAACCCAAGTTACCAATTTTTGCCCGGCAATCTTGACTACTTCCAATATCCAGGAGGATAACTATCTGTTTTGCTTTGGGTTCACCTTCTTATTTATCTTCTCTAGGATCACGAATTATAGGCTTGATGTCCTTTATTTATGGCTAGAAACTGGTTATGAGTGAGTACATCCCATATTCATCTTTTTGAGTCTGGGTTACCTCACTCAGAATAGTGTTTTCTATTTCTATCCATTTGCATGGAAAATTCAAAATGTCATTGTTTTTATTTTTATTTTTATTTTTTTTACCACTGAGTAGTACTCTAATATCTATATATTCCACAGTTTCTTCATCCATTCTTCCACTGAAGAGCATCTAGGTTGTTTCCAGGTTCTGGCTATTACAAATAGTGCTGCTATGAACATGGTTGAACAAATGCTTTTTTAATATGATAGGGCATCTCTTGGGTATATTCCCAAGAGTGGAATTGCTTGGTCCTGGGGTAGGTTGATCCTGAATTTCCTGAGAAACCTCCACACTGCTTTCCAAAGCAGTTGCACAAGTTTGCATTCCCACCAGCAATGGGTGAGTGTACCCCTTACTCCACATCCTCTCCAGCAAAGGCTATCATTGGTGTTTTTGATTTTAGCCATTCTGACAGTTGTAAGATGGTATCTCAAAGTTGTTTTGATTTGCATTTCACTGATCGCTAAGGAGGTTGAGCATGACCTGAAATGTATTTTGGCCATTTGAACTTCTTCTGTTGAGAATTCTCTGTTCAGTTCAGAGCCCCATTTTTTAATTGGGTTATTTAGCATTTTAAATTCTAGTCTCTTGAGTTCCTTATATATTTTGGAGATCAGACCTTTGTCTGTTACGGGGTTGGTGAAGATCTTTCCCCAGTCAGTAGGCTGCCTTGTTATCTTAGTGACAGTGTCCTTTGCTTTACAGAAACTGCTCAGCTTCAGGAGGTCCCATTTATTCAATGTTGCCCTTAATACCTGTGCTGCTGGGGTTATATGTAGGAAGCGGTCTCCTGTGCCCATATGTTATAGAGTACTTCCCACTTTCTCCTCTATCAGGTTCGGTGTGTTCAGATTAATATTTAGCTCTTTAATCCATTTGGACTTGAGTTTTGTGCATGGTGATAGATATGGATCTACTTTCATTCTTCTACAGGTTGACATCCAGTTATGCCAGCACCATTTGTTGAAGATGATTTCTTTCTTCCATTTTGTACTTTTACCTCCTTTATCAAAAATCAGTTGTTCCTAGGTTTGTGAGTTAATATCCGGGTCTTCTATTCAATTCCATTGGTCGACTTCTCCGTTTTTATGCCAATACCAAGCTGTTTTCAACACTGTAGCTCTGTAATAGAGTTTGAAGTCAGGGATGGTAATGCCTCCAGAAGTTCCTTTATTGTATAAGATTGTTTTGGCTATCCTTGATTTCTTGTTTTTCCATATAAAGTTGATTATTTGTCCTCTCAAGATCTGTGAAGCATTTTGATGGGACCTTGATAGGGATTGTTTCAACTTGTACTACAGAGCTATAGGAGCTATAGTTCTAAAAACTTCAAAGAATGACTGAGACTTATTGATTAGGGAAATAGAATTGAAGATCCATGTATAAATCTACATACCTATTGAACCAGATATTTAATAAAGAGGACAGAAATACACACTGGGAAAAGAAAGCATCTTCAAAAAATGGCGCTGGTAATATTGTACTTTTACTGGTAAAAGAATCCCAATATGTCCATAATTACAGTACACCAAAAAACTATACCAAAGAGATCAAAGGTCTCAACCAGATACACTAATCTTAATAGAAAAGAAAGTGAAGAATAGTCATGAAATCATTGCCACAGAAGACTTCCTGAAGAAAAAACACCATTAGCACAGTCACTAGAACAATAATTGATAAATTGTGCCTCATGAATCTGAAAATCTCTTCTTGTTCTGTAATGCAAAGTGCACCATCATTTGGACAAAGAACCAGCCTACTTAAGTAGAAAAGATTTTTTCATGACCTACACATCTCGCCAAGAGATAATATACAAATTATGTAATGAACTAAAAAATCTAGAAAACATAAAAACAAATAACCTAATTAAAATGGGACACATTTCTAAACAGAAAATTCCCAATGAAGAAAATTAAATTGCTGAGCAATACTTAGTGTTCAATATCCTTAGTCATTATGGAAATACAAATCAAAATGATTTTGTAATTTGTTCTATAATCATTTGAATGAATAATATCAACAATACAATTGACAAGTTATGCTGACAACTCATCCATTGCTGATGGAAGTATGGACTTGTACAAACACTATGGAAATTGGTGTGATGGTTACTCAGAAAATAGAAATGCATCTACTGCATGATCCAGCTCTACCTTTGTTGGACAAATATGTAGTGGTTGCTTGTTTCAACCACAGATAAACTTTCTCTGCCTGTTGCTCAATTCACAATAGCCAGAATTTGTAAATGAGCTATATGCCCCTCAAAAGAACGTGATCAAGAATATGGGATATGTTTACATAATGGAGTAAAAAAGTGAAATGATGAAATTTACAAATACAGGATGAAATGAGAAAAAATCATCCTGAGTGAGGTAACCCAGAACCAGAAAGATAAACATGATTAGTACCTTCATCGGAGAACCTACCTTCTAAAGCAGATGGAAACAAATAGACAGATCCACAGCCAGGCAGTATTCAGAGAGTGAGAGACCTTGGAACATTCAGACAAAAACAAGATTCCTTCTTCAAATCCCACTCCTCTGGGCTCAGGGATCCTAGGGAAAGATGGTATAAAGTGTTTAAAGTCAAAGTGGATAGAGAACACCAAGAAACAATGCCCCCTAAATCAATCTGACTAAAGTGTATGTAAACTCACAGAGAATGAGACAGCCTGGATAGGGCTTACATGGGTTTGCACCAAATGGGGATCTAGAGCTGAAATAAGTGAACACATGAGGCCCTCTATAACACAGAAGCAAACTCTCTGAAAAACAGTTGCCAAAAAAAAATTTAGTTTCCTCCAGGAAAGTCTCACTAGTGAAACAACCTACACTTAATGGTAGGTGATAAGTAGATGGCTGACAGAAAATAAATTCAACTATATCTTTGGATTTACATTTCTTGTCTCATAATGTCATGTCAAGACTCATTATATAGATATAGATATAGATAGATGATAGATAGATAGATAGATAGATGATAGATATTTTCTTATTTCTTTTTATTCTACAGATCATTTGTGTATATTATATCTTCTAGTTTAATGTATTTATGGTATTCCTGACTGTGCAAATGAGTGGGCCTATGTGTCTTGTGAGTTCTCTTGCACTCTTCTACATTTTTTTCTTGTGTCAGAGTACACCTTCAACAAGGATACCCTGTTCCAGGATAGGGGAATGGGCATTAGAAAAGTAAGTAAAGAGAAAGAAGACGTGAACAAAAATAATAAAAGAAAAACATAGGGTAGTTTTGGGAGTGAGCTTTAGTGAATAAGGAAAATCACCCACATTTAGTTTCTATTTGTTTAAATACTCCAACCCCAAAAGGTAGTAGTAAGATTAACATGATACAGGAATGAACTGACCAGATACACAGCTATGTAATTTGTTAAACATTCTGTTACCAAAACAAGAGAAGTAATACACCCTGGACCAAAATATTCTGGAGGCAAACCACTCCCAGGTAGGTATCCATACTTATCCCCCTAAGGAAAGAGGAACATAGCTGGATCCTTAGACTTTTGTTTGAGGTAGAAACAAATCTACTTCTTAATATCTGAAATACCAGGTCTGGATATTAGCCACAACTGTTGACAATAATATTGTGAGAGTAGAACTCTCTGGTGTAAATCTAGGCAAAATGGAGCCTTGACTTTTTTTTGAAGTGGAAACATATATTTCTTAATATCTAAAATACCAGGTCTGGATATTAACCATACATGTTATTTGAAGTGTTGACAATAACTTTGAAGGAACAGAAATAAGTACAAATTTCTCTGACATTTAGACAAGTTAAAATGGAAACATACCTATGGACTCTGTAATATTTACTTGATTTTTTTGTTATTTTCTAATTCAAGTGTGTGTTTTGTTTTATCTTATTTCATTTTATTTTTTGAAAATCCGTTAGAAGCCTACTTCTTTTTTAAATGAGAAACAGAAATAAGATGTATTCAGATGGTAGGGAGGAACTATGAGGAATGGGGGAGTAATAAGGATATATTATGTGAGAAAAATAATTTTTTAAATACAATTTTTAATATTTATTTATTTATTATGTGTACAATATTCTGCCTACATGTATGCCTGCAGGCCAGAAGAGGGCACCAGACCTCATTACAGATGGCTGTGAGCCACCATGTAGTTGCCAGGAATTGAACTCAGGACCTTTGGAAGAGCAGGCAATGCTCTTAACCACTGAGCCATCTCTCCAGCACGAGAAAAATATTTTTAGTAAAAAAAATACACAGACAGACAGACACACACAGACATATATGGGGGGAGAGACAGACAGACAGAGAGAGAGAGAGAGAGAGAGAGAGAGAGAGAGAGAGAGAGAGAGAGAGAGAGAGAGAATCGCAATTTAAGTAGTCTTGGCCTCTGATTACTTTTGGCATACCTTCTATTCATGATGTAGAAACCTAAATAGAAAAACACAGAATGACAAGCCCTGCACAAAGCATAAATTTTAAAAATAAATAAAATGAAATATAAAATCATTATCCTGGTTCCTGGAAGGTATTCATATTTTCTCTTGTTAAATGATTGTAAAACTACAAGAGAATGAAAGAGAAGAAAAGTATTCTGGCATCATCAGTATGAGATAGAAGCGTGTTATGACTTACTAGTCTAAGAAATGGAGTTATTTTACAAGAATGTTCATTTTAAAGTTTTTTTGTTGTATAAAACTTTTTTCATAAAAATGTATGTCACTCTATGATAGAATATACACTTAATAAAAAAGCTATAAGATTTGCACTGAATTATCAGAAGTATCATATAGCATCTTCAAATGTTCTGAATATTTAATGCTGTGTACCTTTGGAATTAAGAAAACCAGCAAGTCAGGACATTATATTATATGCACTTCCAATATGGTCATATTGGTTTCCTTTGCAACTTGAGTAGAATATTTCCTCTTATTCTTTGATAGCTTGGAGGGAAAAGAAAATAACTTCACTGTGCTATTTTATTTTTATTGTTTATGTATTTCATTTGACTTCTCCAGGATCAGCTTCCAATGATTCATTCATCCAAATCAGCCTCAGGCTTCACTTCTCTCTATTCCCCTAAATCATGTCCAGATGGAAGGCATAAAGCATTGACCTCACTTTAAATTTACTTAACCTTCCATTCCAATAGTTACCTTATGATTTTTTTTTATGTTTGCTCAAGAAATCACAAATTTTTAGTTTCTTTGAATTTGTTCCTTAATGGAGCCTTTCAGGATGTACCAAGAAATATCCATTAGTAAAGAAGCAATCAAATAAGACATATTTCCACATCTTCATGCATTGGTATCCTAGGATTTACCCACTCTCATTGATGAGTATTCATGATATTCAACCTTTTAAATAAAATTATTAGCTAAAATGGTGTTTAAATCAATATTCAGCTTACATTTTTCTTTTACACATACTTATGCATAACTGTTGTAATTTTTACCAACTCACAAATACCTTTTAATTCTCTACTCTTTAGAAATCTCCCAGTCATCAATTTGTTGAAAAATAAGTGAGCTTGTTATGCACTTGTAAACAGGGATAATGGAAAACAGTGAAATATTTAAAAATATATATTTTAAAAGAGGATACAAATTTTGGATGGGGAAATGTATGATGCATGCATTGTGTTTTTCAGGAGAAAATGGAGCTATATATCTACATAGTGCATTATATGAATGTACAAAATTAATAAATAATATTTTAATAAAAAATCACATAAGCTTTTAAAAACAATTTTATTAATTAATATTTCCTATTTTGAAAGCATAAGCAGCAATCAAGCACTAGAGCATATTCAGGGAAAAACGCAATTACAGTAAAATATGGGCTTCTAATTTTCTTGTCATTTACTACAAAAAGATATCCAATATCTTGATAATGAGGTCAAACAGTATGATTACAGATATTCTTCTAAGTAAAAATTCTGTAAAACAGAGAAGTTGTTTCTTACTAAACACTGTGTATTATCCTTTACATGTTTGCTTTAAGAGATAAATTATTTTTTATTTTATTTTATTTTAAAAAAATAAAACTATATTTTTTTCATTTTATATACCAATTTCAGTTCCCACTCTCTCCCCTTCTCCCACTGCCTCTACCTTTCTCCCACTCCCATCCACTACTCAGAGAGGGTAAGGTACATCGCTTCAGGGATGGTCCAAGGCCCTCCCTACTATGTCTAGGCTGAGCAAGGTATTCATCCAAAGAGAATGGGTTCCCTAAACCTAGTACAAGCAGTAGGGATAAATCCTGGTGCCACTGACAGTGGTCCCTCAGTCTGCTCCAGCTATACAACTGTCAACCACATTCGGGGACTAGTTTGAACTTATGCTTGTTCCTTCTCTGTCCAGCTGGTGTTGGTGAGCTCCCATTACCTCAGGTAAACTGTTTCACTGTGTGTCTCTATCATGGTCTTGACCTCTTTGCTCATATTCTCATTCTTTCCTCTCTTCAACTGGACCTTGGAAGCTCAACCCAATGTTCCACTGCGGGTGTCTGCCTCTGTTTCCATCCATTGCCAGATGAAGGTTCTATGGTGATATTTAAGATATTCATCAGTCTGACTACAAGGCAAGGCCAGTTCAGACATCCTTTTCTCTATTGCTTAGGGTCTTAGCTGGGGTCATCCTTGTGGATTCCTGAACATTTCTCTAGTGCCAGGTTTCTTGCAAGCCCCATAATGGCACCTACAATCAAAATATCTCTATCCTTGCTCTCATTTCTTTCCTTCTTCCATCTCAACTATCTCATTCCCTCAAGTTCTCATTCCCCTTCTTTCACCTGTCCTCTTAACCTTCCACCCTTGCTTATGCTCCCAACTCCATGCTTCCTCTTTTGTCAGGCGATCATTCTATTTATTCTATTTTCCATTTTCAGGCATATATATATATTAGGGTACACCTTGTTACTTTACTTCTCTAGGATCATGAACTATAGGCTCAATATCTTTTGCTTTCCAACTAGTACCCAGTTATGAGCAAGTACATACCATGTTCACCTTTCTGGGTCTGGATTACCTCATTCAGGATGTTTATTTCTAATCCCATCCATTTGCAAGCAAATTTCAAGTTATGGCTATGATAAATCATGCTTCTATGAATATACTTGAACAAATGCCCTTATAGTGTGTTTGAGCATCCTTTGGGTATATGCCTAAGAGTGGTATTACTGGGTCTTGAGGTAGGTAATTCTCAAATATTTCAGTAAGTACTTTACTAAAATTAAGCAAGTAAAATTTTCAGTTATTTTTATGATTCTGTGATAAAGCCCCATTGTCAAAACAAGTTATAGAAGTATAGTGGAACTTCATTTGTATTTTAATAAATAAAGCTTATCTGAACATGAGAGAGTAAAACAGTACCAGTGGTCAGCCTTATAGATCAGGCAGTAGTAAAACACACTTATAATCCCACTAGTCACACAAGTTTGCCATATAAACCATCTTGTTCATGCCTTTCATCCCAGTGGTGCATGCCTTTAATTCCAGAATTAGAGAAGATTATAAAACAGGAAAAGAACACTATCAATCTCAGACTCATTCTGAGATTCTTGGAGGCAGAATTGCCATTTCAGACTAAGGTAGAGGCAAGAGCCAGTGCCATGCTGTTTGGTTTCTCTGAACTTCAGAATGAACCCCAATTTCTCTCTCTGAGTTTTTATTAATAGTGTATCATAGAAGTATTATTGATGTGGGAGAGTCTTCTGTTTGTGTTGATTTCATTCATTAATAAAGAAACTGCCTTGGCCCATTTAATACGCCTGCCCTTCGGTGGGTGGAGTAGACAGAACAGGAAGAAGGAAGTGAGGTAGATGGCTCAGACAGTCACAATGCCTCTCCTCTCCGAGATGGATGCAGGTTAAGATCTCTCCTGGTAAACGACCACCTCGTGGTGCTACACAGATTACTAAATATGGGTTAAAGTAAGATGTGAGAATTAGCCAATAAGAGGCTGAAACTAATGGGCTAGGCAGTGTTTAAATGAATGCAGTTTCCATGTAATTATTTTGGGTGTAAAGCTAGCCAGGTGGCGGGACGCAGCCCTACTGCTCTTTCTACAGATTGTCACACCAACATGATGGACTAAATCTACTTAAAAACCTGAGAGAGCTTAAAAAAGGGAGAGAGAGTTTAACACAGCTCTTTGCTGTTTGCTAAGACGTGCCATAGAGAGATTTCCTGTTTCGGCAATAGCGGCAGAAAAAAGCTGAGTCATTTTAAAACTTCCAGTGGCTTCCTGGGGCTGTGTCGCCAGTGCAAACTCTGGCTTTAAAGCATTTCAATGGCTTTTATGGGACTGGATGTTTGTGTTCCTGCTCAGGATCAGAAGGAGAGTACTCTAAGACCATGCCAATGGCTCAGCACTCCCCACCTGTACATGGGCAGACAGCTGGATCAGGTTTATTAGGCGTGCACAAGAGGGAGAGCATGGTGGACTCCAGCCACCCTACACAGAGATGTTTCCAGGCTGTCCAGTGGTCTGCCTGGCAGATTAAGAAGTAATTGAGATAAAAAGCTCATTCTCAAGAGTTAAAGTGCTGAGTGCGGCTCCTACCTGGCAGCCCCAGAGCTAGTAGAAAATGGTACATCCTCCATTTTGAAATTGGAGAGAAGTGGAGTCAACATCCAGAACAGCCCCGTGTCTCTACAGCTCAAAGGTGCAACTGATTCAGAGTCACAAGTGGATCCTCCATGTTGGACTGGGCGTGGCAAGCACACAGTACCTGTTTTTGACCTAGGAATGTCACACCTTAGAGTCATAAACGCTTAGCGATTTAAAGGCGCAAATCAAACATGTTTCTGGACAGTAAAAAAAAATTAGAGATTCACAATAGGACAGATTCAGACATAAAAGACCTTTAAATGGGTCATAGTGATGGATGAGTATATATAGGCTTGGGAGAGAGAAGAAAAAGCATATAGAAAATAAAGCTAATGCCTTAAAAAGGATAATGTCTTTAAAGAGACAGAGTACAGATAGTTATAGATTAAAAGAAATAAAGAAAAATAAGCCACGTAAAAATGGAAAATTCACAGAGAGCCTGGATTATGTATTTTATTGTGTTTTCTTTGAAATTTTTGACTGTAAAGGAGCTAAATACAGAGACATTTCATTATATGAGCTGCCAGGCTAGACCAGAATGGCCATCTTAAAGGTATGGCTTCAGAATTTGGATCTAAGAACAAGATGTTTTGGAAAAGAGGGTCTTCTTTGTTTTCACAAAGGATGACACCCTGTGGATTACTTCTATCCCAATATGGTATGATAGACCACGCTCTCCTGAAAGGTTGCTGTGAACACCCTCAAAAAATTACTTCACTCAACTGCCAACTGAGATGAACCTGGCATACAGGTTACACCATGAAAGACCTAAATAACAGTGCCCCCATTCAGCAGGAAGCAGTTTGGAAAGAAATAACTGCGCCCACTTTCTCAAATATTGTTTATAAATGTCCTTTTACATTTAAAGGGGGATATGATATAGAGATGAATAATTTGCATTAGTATGGATTTTAAGGTCAATTTTGTTATATGTATATGTATTTATGATCTTGATTAAGCTATTGTGATTGTGTAGTTCATTTTTAAAAATGTAATGTATAATTGGAAAATATAGGTTAATGGATAATCATCAATAATAGTCAAGCTTGTAGTCATGTTAGTTAGATTTTCCAGATATATAGAGATATTCACAGTTAGATAGGCATTCTTCATATCTTTCAAAGATTACAGAATATGGCATTTAATTTTTAATAACTTAAGAGTTTTTCATGACAATGAGACACATCTGCTCCTGTCAGCACCAATCTACTTCAAAAGGAAGATGGGCATTGAAGAGGCTCCTTATGGAGTTCGATAGCCATTTGGGCAAAAAACTGCTCTTGCCTGGACTTTTGCATAAACTGGACACAAATAACCCACAGAGAGAGGACTGTTGAACTTGCGTAATGGTGAGATTATCTTTCGGGGTTCCTGATTCGTGAAAGAGTCTGTGAGACATTCTGCAGGACACAGCAGAAAGTGACTAAACTGTTTTAGGAATTTCCTGCTTCATGGAAATGTCTGCTGGATACTATGGGCCTGAAGGCTGAAGATGGATGCCCCAACGGTACAGAGGAACTTTGGGTGACTGTCCAGGCAGCGAGTTTTCTCTGTCATTTCTAGAGTTTGAAAGTTGCATATTTCTTGTTTACTTAGGTAGTATTATATCCTTTTGGAGTCTTTGATGGAGTTGAAGAATAAATAGATAGTTATAGCTTTCCTTAGTTATAATAAAAGAATAAAATAGATCTAAATATTGTAATTGTAATTCTTGCTTGATACTGTTTTGTTATATGTAATTTTGCTATGTTAATGTTAAAGCATTACTTTTTGTTTAAACAGAAAAAGGGGAAATGATGTGGGAGAGTCTTCGGTTTGTTTTGATTTCATTTGTTAATGAAGAAACTGCCTTGGCCCATTTAATAGGCTAGCCCTTAGGTGGGTGGAGTAGACAAAACAGGAAGAAGGAAGTGAGGTAGATGGCTCAGACCGTTGCCATGCCTCTCCTCTCCGAAATGGACGCAAGTTAAGATCTCTCCTGGTAAGCAACCACCTCGTGGTGCTACAGGGATTACTAAATATGGGTTAATTAGCCAATAAGAGGCTGAAACTAATGGGCCAGGCAGTGTTTAAAAGAATACAGTTTCTGTGTAATTATTTTGGGTGTAAAGCTAGCCAGGTGGCGGGACGCAGCCCGGCCGCTCCTTCTACATTATTTGTTTATTGGAGGCTTATAGTTTCAGAGATATATGTCTTATATCACCATGCCAGGAGGATGACAGCAGGTAGGCAATCATGCCAGTGTGAAGGGGAAGCCCATCCAATCACCTTGTTTGTAAGGCGTGTCCCCCTTAGGCTAATATTTACTTATAAAATCTGGCGGGCCTATGGCCTGCCTGCTTTTTGTTTTCCTACACTCCTCGCTGGAATCTTGGATTTGTAAGTTCCCTTTAATTTCCTTTATTAAAGCTGAATATTATATATATATTAAAGCTAGTCTGGTTAATCATAACTGCCGATCAACCATGCCCCTTTATTTTGGTGCCCAATGTGGGGCATTTGGGAGCCTTTAGCTCCGGTTCCTGCTCCTCGTGGCAGGGATTTGCCCTTTGGATTTTGATTGCTTCAGCGGGTCGCCCCCCTTGGGGAAGGTGTTTTGCTCTTGTCTCCACAGGAGAGGAAAAATTGTGGATACCATCAAAATTAATAAAGGTTCGGTTTGAAGAGGTGAAGCCCCTTGGAAAAGAAAAATAATTCATTCACAAGGATGACGATCATACTGATGGTAAGAAAAACATATAGGTTGGGGGCAGGGTTCATTTCTTATCTCCACAGGAAAACAGTCATCTTCAAAGAACTTAAGGGACCCTGGATATTTAAATACTGATGGATGGACACTAGTTACAATCCAATATAGATCAACACAGAACCTGAATAGGTTTAGTAAGTATAAAACATTTTTACATATATATATATATATATATATATATATATATATATATATATATATATATATATATATACACATTACTGTGCTTTTATTTATACATATGTAGAGCTGGTTTTGGAGTTGGACTATGTATAAGTCCCTCTTCAATTCCAAGCCTGTTGATAAGAGATATCTCAGAGTTTCTGTCTCAGGTCAGGAGCCATGAAATGGGAAAGAATAGTAATAATAATAATAATAATAATAATAATAATAATAATAATAATAATTAATAATAATACTTGATAAACTTTCTTTGCCTTTCCTCATATCTGTGTCTGTCTTTATTAAACCTTCCATATATATATATATATATATATATATATATATATATATAATGTCTGTATATGTCTTTGTAGATAATGTTTACCTTTTCTGTAACAAACAACAAATTTTCCTTCAGTAATCTTTGAAGTTTTCAAGATGAAGATTGGGCCCCACAACATCAGTTTCACCTGGTTACTATGATGTCATGTTTTTAATAGCGCTAAAATTAGACCTGTTTTTTTTGTACCAACTGCACAAAACAGTTTCAAATGGTGCACAATTTTGACAACACTCTGGCCAGACCTCCTAAAACACTCAGAGTCTTGTTACAATTTTCTTGACCAAACGTTAATCTGGGAATTTTACCATCATTTGCTTTCACAGGACCCCCTGAGAAGAAGGTCACCCCCATGTCAGCTGGAAGCAATCTTAGAGGATGATGCCCCCTCTCCCAACAGAGTTTGCCCTCAGGTTTAGGGTCATCATTTAGTAGTTGGTATAGGGTTGAGGGGATAGGGAGGTATTATATGGACTCAGGGGTGTTTATTGAAAAAAAGGGGGGAGATTAACTGGTTTGATGGGATGATTGGTATTTGTGAATTATTGTTTTTAGAAAATTGCATTGGTGTTGATTCTTGTATATTGAACATTACATGTGAGTATGCTTCTACCTCTATTGTATGAGAGTATGCTTCTACCTCTGTTTAAAACAATTGTTATATTGAAATATTTTCCATATTTCAATGTACAGGTCTACCTCTGATATTATTTATGTAATAACATTGTTTACATTTGGAGATTGTTGTCCTCATTTATTGTACATATGTTTATTCTCTTAGTTTCCAAGTTAGATATGTATCGAGAATTATATATCAATAGTCATATATGTTTGTCATATTTATATTTAGGATATTCAGGTTTTTTATATATATAGAAATTATATTTAGTATAGATAGCATAATCTTCAACCTCTTTAAAGAGCTGTAGAAAATGACCTTTAATCTAACCTAGAGTTTTGTACTTATGAGACACAATCACTCCTGGCAACACTGCTCTACTTCCGAGAGAACGTTGAGCACCAAAGGCACTCCACTGGGAGCTTGTCTTCTTCTTGGCAGAACTGGCCTTTGGGCAAAGAAAAGCACATACCTCAACTACTGACAAAGATAAAGACTATCCATAAGTGGATAAAACAGGATTGTCTTATCTTGTCTTACCCAAGACAGGGTAGGATAGTTACAAAAAGTTCCTTGCCTTTGAAAAATGTTATGTCAGTTGTGTTAGGCCTTAGCCAAAGTTGGTTGCCTCAACATTTCAAAATGAAACTTTGTGTAATTGCCCAGGTGGTCAGTTGTCTCTGTCATTTGTTGCACATTTTGGAAGTTTCTCGTTTGTACTTCCTGGATGCTTAAGTAATATTACTTCCTTTCTCACATCTTTGATGGGGTTGAAGATTAGATAATTGTAGTTACCCTCTACATTACTTAGACTCCTTGAAATAGAATGTTTAGTAAAACTTTTGTTATATGTTTCTTGCTTAATATTATTTGTTTTTTGTAATTTTATATTTATTATTTGTTCCTATTGAATATAGTTGTATTTGGTTTGGTTCTGTCTTATTTAGACAAAAGGGGGAGATGAAGGGCAAGCCCAGGCAATCACCTTGTTTGTAAGGTGTGTCCCCCTTAGGCTAATATTTACTTATAAAATCTTGCAGGCCTGTGGCCCACCTGCTCTGTGTTTTCCTGTGCTCCTCTCTGGAACGTTGGATTTGTAAGTTCCCTTTTCTTTCCTTTATTAAAGCTGAAATATATATATATATATATATGTTAAAGCTAGTCTGGTTAATCATAACTGCCGATCAATAACGCCCCTTCACTAGTGGAACATCTGAGTGTTTTATCCAAATCCACAAAGAAGAAGCACACAAAAAGTGAGAATACTAGGTATAGTGGGAGATTTTTGAAACCTTAAATTCTTCCCCAGTGACACATCTTATCAATCAAACCATACTACAGAGTAATTTACAAATAGCCACCAGTTGGTATGAATAGTCAGTTGCCTGAGAATTATGGGGAGTATTTCATTAATACTCTCAATTAGTTTTAATTGGCTTTAGAATATTTAGATGAAAAGAGAAATTTCAGCAGGATAATATGTAGAATCACAATGTTTTATCCAAATTGTGATATTATAAGAATTTGAGTATATGAATTTGTCTTTTAAAATATTTTTTAAAATAAAAGCATTATATATCATTTAGTCTGCCATAAACTCATGTACTTGTGGATACATAAAAGGTAACTTCTAATTAATTTCATAACCTTAATTTTCAAATTTTGTGTATACATATACATACATGTGTAATACACATTCATGCACATATATGCATACATGTGTACATGCATACATGTGTAAATATATTTATGCATATATATATATAAATATACCAAATATATGTATAAACAAAACCAAAAAATATTTTTTTACATTCTGCAAATGACTGATTAACATTAGTTTAATGATACAACTTTATCATTTTGTATCATCAAAGATTTTCTGTCAAATACCTATCTGGCATACATAGGTTATGAAATATTTATGATTATGATATGTATATAGAAAATTTGTGATAATACTGCTGCTCAAAACCTTACATAAAATTAGCCACATTTGAAAAATGCTCAAATTACAATTTTGGCATTAGAAATGTCTAGTCAAAATGATCTCAGGATTTTTGTATCTATTTGTTTTCATACAGTATCATAATATTTTGGCAAAACTCTCTGTCCTGTACTGTAACATGTTATTTTGTTCGATTAGCCTCCACTCTCATATAGAGGTGACTACAGACATCCATAACTTCATACATCCTGGCCTTTATATTATTCATTGATTTAAAACGACTAGATTTAATACATAAAAAGAAATTTATAATCACTTTAGCAAGCTTAATATGTTGATTCAATTTGTCTAATTGTTCAGTATTTATTAGGACATAAATATAAAGTAATAAAATATTTCCATTGTTGACTCCTCAAAGTCCTATCATAAAAGGAGTTATGTATTTGTACTATTAAAATTTTCCTGATAATAATTTTCTGTCTTCACTGCTGGGGATAATCACTAATGCAAGTAGAATGATAGAAGTGTTTCTAATCTACATCTAAGACTTGCCTAGACATAAACAACAGTGGGGAGCTTGAAGTTATCACTTCATATGAAAGTGACAATGACAGGCATCAATTGATTTTCTGTGTCATTGAAATAAAATATGTTTAGTTTCAAAGTTACAAAAAAGTAAGAATAAATATTGTCCTTATAGTTTTTTTACTTATTTGAAATAATATATAATTAGTCTAAAAAACAATGAAATTTCACAAACACACACAGTGAACTAATTACCACTCTCACTCTAATTAAAGAGCCCATATTATCATAGTTACCTTTCTGCTACTAGAAAAGGTATAAGACATGCTACAGTAACAGTGTTTTCCAAAGAAGACATTAATTAACTATATAAAAAGCATTTATACTTCAATAATAATCATAATATAATAATCATAATAATCATAATACTAATAATTTCTTCCTGGCACAATTGGCCTTTGGGCAAGGAACTGCCCATTCCTCAACCACTGTCAAAGCACATGGTATCTGGACTAGATAAGCAGGACACAAGGAAAAGGACTGCCAAACCTTGCCAAGACAAGGTAAAACAGTTCTAATAAATCTCCTGCCTCTGATAATGCCTCTGTCAGTTATGCAGGGCCTTAGCCAAGGTCGGTTGAGTCAACGTTGCAAATGAGACTTTGGGTGATTGCTCAAGTAGTCAGTTTTCTCTGTCATATACTGATCACTTTGGAGGCTGCTTGATTGCACATCCTGCCTACTCAAGTAATATTATCTCCCTTCTCAGGCCTTCGATTGGGTTGAAGACTAGATAGTCATAGTTACCTTTCTCTTGTGATTTAGCCAAGCCTATTTCCAATGGAAGACTTAAACTCCTTGAAATAGAATGTTTATTAAAACATTTATCATATGTTCCTTGCTTAATGTTGTTTATGTTGTTTTTAATTTTATCTTTGATATCTTTTCCTATTGAATATAGTTTTGTCTTGGCTTTAGATCAGTCTTATTTAGAGAAAAGAGGAAGGTAATGTAGAAGCTTTGCTAACCAATTATCTTCAAGATGTGGGACCAAGTTAGAGTGTGACTTTCTGGTACCTGGAGAAAAACAGGTACACAGCGTAGGTGCGCTCTCTCTGAGGTTCCCATGTAGCACAGCTGAGTTTGGACTTCTAGTGTAGCCAAGGGTGACTGAGCTCACAGAGATACATTTGTCTCTGCATCCCAAGTGCTGGGATTAAAGGTGTTTGCAACCACTGTCTGGCCTCTATGACTAACTAGAAGTTTAGCTCTGTGCTCTGATCTTTAGATGCGCTTTACTTGTTAGATCACAAACAAAATATCACTGCACTGCACCTCAAGTTTTATAAATACATCTTATTGGATAGGATTAAAAAATTATAAAATATTCATTGCCCTTGTCCTTGGTTTCTCAGTCCTCCTCCACCGTCAGCCACATTCAGAGAGCCCGGTTTGGTCCCCTGTTCCATCAGTTCCATTCCAACTGGACTTGGTGGTCTCCCGTTAGATCTGTCCCACCGTCTCAATGGGTAAACGCACTCCTCACGGTCCTGACTTCCTTGCTCATGATCTCCCTCCTTTTGCTCCTCATCAGGACCTTGGGAGCTCAATCCGGTGCTTCTATGTGGGGCTCTGTCATTTTCTCCATCCAATGCCAGGTGAAGGTTCTATGATGATATGCAAGGACAAGGGCAATGAATGTGAACTCTACAGCATGGACGGGCTCACTGTGAGCCTTAACCTTCACCTGGAGATGGATGGAGATAGAGACAGAGCCCCACATTGGAGCACCGGACTGAGCTCCCAAAGTTCTGATGAGGAGCAGAAGGAGAGAGATCATGAGAAAGAAAGTCAGAACCATGAGGGACGCGTTCACCCACTGAGACGGCAGGACAGAACTAATGGGAGACCACCAAGTCCACTTGGAATGGGACTGATGGAACATGCGACCAAATCGGACTCTCTGAGGGTGGCTGATGGTGGAGGCTGACCGAGGAGCCAAGGACAATGGCGATGGGCTTGGTCTCTATGACATGGACGGGCTCTGTGTGAGCCTTGTCAGTTTGGTTGCTCACCTTCCTGGACCTGGAGGGAGTTGGGAGGACCTTGGACTCAACATAGTGTAGAGAACCCTGATGGCTCTTTGGCCTGGAGAGGGAGGGAGTGGGGGTATGGGTGGAGGGGAGGGGAGGGAAGGGGGAGGAGGAAGGGAGGAGATGGCAATTTTTAATAAAAAATAAACTGGGAAAAAAAAGAAAGCCAAAAAAAATTATAAAATATATGAAAAGGTTTAAAACTAGTAACATGTTTTTAGTAGTTATATGTATAGGTAATGTTAAAGAACACAGGTGGCATGATTCCATTTTGAGATTATGACACAATCAGCTGATAGTCATCTTTACTAGCGTTGGAGAAGATGAACGTCATGTGACTTCCATTCTGTCTTAATTAAAGGTGAATATATGGACTGGCACTACCAAGGAGGCAACAATAATTCTCTTTGTGTATAAAATTCAGGCCACAAGCCTTACTCTTCTAAGAGCTACTGCTTGATTAAAACACAGTTTACCTTACCACCAGACTCCAGAAAAGGAGATAAACTCAAATAACAGAGTTCAACATAACTTTTAACTATTAGTTTATTTAAAGGAGCACTCTTTACAATGACTGTTCTCAGTAATCAACCACCTGTTACTTGTGATAAATGACTGAATAATAAAGGTTTAAAGTTTATGGAAGTTCTGAAGATAAGAAAGCTTAAGTTCTGAGAATCAAAAATTTATGGTTTAAGAGCATGTTTTAAGGTCTAAGGATGTAACAGCTTAAATTGTGAGGGTCTGAAAAGTTTGTTGAAGTATGTAGATACAATTGTAAAGGTATAAAAGATGGATTAAAGTATATAATAAGGTGTTAAATTTCTTTCTCTTGCTACACATTTGTTATAATAAGACTTAAAAAGTTCAAAGTTTTATCAGTAACCAGTGGAGTTCTGACAAGCTATTTATGTAACTCTAACTCTAGGAAAACACTGACTACTATTGTCAAAGTCACAAGGTTAAGATTTCAAATTCCATTTGGTTGTCCTCTCAGTTTATATAGAAAAAAAGGTGCATCTTCTCAGACTAAAGTCATTTCTCCCCCCCAAAAATCTGGCTCTCTGTTCATGCTTTTTAGCCCAAAGTTATAGCTTTTGCTAGGACTCAAAGGCTTGAGTTTATGTCAGACGTTTTATAGACACCAGGTAACTGTCTTTTATACAATGTGGATTTAAATACAAAGGTAATGTTAATTTTTCTAAAACTTTTATCTCCTTTTATAAACTAAAATCCATATTAACTTCTGTAAATCAAAAAGGTTCATAATGCTCAAATCTACCTTTAAACAGGTCAAATGTAAAGGTTCAAATGTATGTTTTTTCTTAAGTTCCTGAATTTTAACTTTCCTAATCTACATCTCAAAAAATTTCTACTTAGCTGACAGACACACTGTATAGGAAGCACCTGAAACTGCAACCTGCTGAGCTCTGGACTTTCTGAAAAAAAGTCCAGCTGATGTAATTGGCTTGATCACATCACCTGGATCAGCTAATCAGAAGGTTCTGATAAATGCTGCATTGCTCAGTTTTTGACTAGACTTTCAACCTTCTTGGACCCTTAAAACCTATGCCTAGTTCAAATGGAAGAAGTTACAGAAGATGATATAATCCCTGGTACTATAACAGTTGCTGGAAAAGGCTAAATCAAAAGGAAACTCCTTGCCACAGGAGACAAAATGGCTACCTGTAATGCCAATTTATGGGGGTATATTATTTGTGTTTTAACAAATAAAGGTTGCTTGAGGATTCAAAGGCAAAAAAGGCACACTAGTCATCCATTCATGCCAGGAACTGGTGGCACTCATCTTTAATCCCAGGAGTCAGCATACAGAGGCTGATGGTTCTTTGTGAATTTAAGGTAACCCTGGGCTACATAAGATTGAACTAGAAACAGATCCAGGTGGTGGTGGTTCATATCTTAACTCAGTGTTTGGGAGCAACACATTTTTAGCCTCAGCACTAGGGAGGTGGAGACAGGAACAATATGGCTGGTCAGAGAGAGAACTATAAAGGGGAAAAGACTGGAAGTCAGTGGAGTGTGGAGTCTGAGGATTGATGGAGACAGGATTTTTTTATGTCTGAAGATTTGGTCTCTCTAGTGGCTGTCTGCTTTGCTTTTCTAATCTGTATCTAATTCCCCAATATCTATCTCTTGGTTTTTATTAATAATGCTACACCAGTTGATATACCAAAAACAAACAAACAAAAACCAGCCTTATATTTATTAAGAGGTAGATTAATTAATGATAATTGTTTTGCAATATTATAGGACAATTGGCCTGTTTTCTTTTTTATTTTTTTATTTGTTTTTTTTTTTTGTGTGTGTGTTTTTCGAGACAGGGTTTCTCTGTAGCTTTTTTAAAGCCTGTCCTGGAACTAGCTCTTGTAGACCAGGCTGGCCTCGAACTCACAGAGATCCGTCTGCCTCTGCCTCCCGAGTGCTGGGATTAAAGGCATGCGCCACCACCACCCGGCCAATTGGCCTGTTTTATGCACAATAAAGAGACATTATCTATCACAGAACTTTTGGTATTTTGACTTTCTATTAATTATTATTGGTTCTTACATCATTGATATAATAACTAAATGATAATTTTTTGCTCCATTAACCTAATGGTTATTAGGTCCTAATGTAAACCAGCACCCATCTTAGAGTTAATGTTTGACCCATGATGAAATTTTGGGGATGGATTTTAGATCTGAAGATAACCTGTAGCCCCTACCTGCCCAAAGAATAGGTAGTTTCCTGGAATGCTGAGTTATGGTTATTAGGAAACAACAAAAATGCCTCATGGAAAATTACAGTGGCCTATGGGTTTTATTCATAAAAGACTGACAATAAGTATCTTGAGGCCACACACCTGGGAAGTTTTTAGATGGTGGTCCTATAAGAATTCCACACTGGTCAGTATTTAAAATTTTAATAAAAGCTAACCTTTAACTTTAACTCCTGTCCCATAGTTAAAGGCTAGCTTTTGCTAAAATTTATATATATATATATATATATATATATATATATATATATATATATATATATATATATATGATATGTGTGTGTGTGTGTGGATATATTATATCCTATATATGTGTATATATATATATATATGTATGTATTTCAAAAGTGAAACAAAGGCTGAGGTGCCTATTTAACATATGAAGGCTGGAACTAGCTGCCTAGTTCTGCTAGCATTCTCCAGTCCCTTACTGTAACATACTCTGCCCTAAATTTTAAAAACTTATAATGGTCCCACCTTTACTTGCTCCTAACTCAATGCCTTTTGCTCACAATGGGAGATTGCCTACCTTGTGGTAATTCCTTACAATTTCCAGGATAAAGGAATCATAAACAAGCAAACAAACTAACCATTCTCCATTAAACACTAAAAGCAAACTTAAACAAACAAACAAAAACTGAGCTTCTACACCCCTGACAAGCAATTTGCAATGGCCTTGGCCACCCTAAATATATTCAGTATCTACAAGAACTCCAAATATCCTTCCATCTTGATATCATGGCCCTGAATAGAATATGGAAGGGACCTGACTCCCTGCTCACAAAGGGAAAGGGTTTCTGCTTATGTTTTGTTTTTGTTTTTATTTTTTCTCCCACAGAACAAACCTAAATGTCTTTGTGTTCAGGCAGAAATGTGCAACATCACCTCACTGACTAGAAAGGTATCCTGCCTCTAATTGACCAGTCAGGGACAGAGGAGATCAAGGAAATGCCACCCCTATTGGAGCAACAGAATTGCTTGGAAGGACATCCTTGACTGGCTGGTCACTGCCCAAGCCATATGCCTCCTAAGCATGCTCTATGCTATTTTAGTGACAGTCTTTCTTATAAAGACTGTCCTGCCACTGTCCTGCCACTGCTCAAACACCTAATTCTCAACCCAACACCCAACCATTGGTATTTTTCCCTTCATGAAACCTATGAGGGCTAGAGCCAAGAGAATGGATATGTGGACTGACACAACCAAGGATTTCAAATCGCTGTATCTATTTCTTTCAAGACTATCTCTACTTCTTTGACCCTCAAACCCATTTTCTGCTTTCCCTGAAAACAACAGGGTTGTAAAGGAGAAGCAGACTGCCTCAAGAATCAGGACCATTACAGCAGCTGCCTTTACAAGTCCTGCAAAATTGAACTCAGTTCCCTATGAAATAGCCTATTTCAAAACTAAAATAACAGTCGCATCATTATCATAGAGGGATGACCCCTTGGATGAAAGATGGAGAGCAGAAGTCATGGGCAAATTTTATCCTACTGATTATGATGAACAGTTTTCTGCTGATATTGATGTTTCTTGACAACTGGTGTGGGACTCCCAGTCCACGCTAACGCATAAAATATTCTTAAATGGGACATACAACTGAGGAGAAACTCTCAGTCCACCCTGGCTATAGTATGTTGAACTGCTGCCCCTCACATCTCTTCTTTATGCCTCTTGATGTCTCTGTTGTGCTTCAGTTTCTCAACCATTAGTTACAGCTCTTCCTATTATCATTCCTTTCAAAATAATTCTTCAATGCCTCTTCTTCTACAAAAGCTTCATGTCCTCCCTTTTTTGACTCCTACATTCCCCTCTGTCTTATTGGCCATTCATCTAAATCCCATCCCAGGTGCTTTTCCAACATCACTGTTACTAAAATAGTATGGGCAACATTATCACTGTGTTAGCTAATCATTTACATGTGTTTGGCATTTGCACCACTGTAGTGATTATCCCACAGGTATATGAATGTGAGGGACTTTCTTGGCTATTAGCCATAACCACAAAGAGCTTTGATTATCTTCAATATCATAAAACCTCCCTCGCAGGAGTTGAAGAACAAAATAGTAGGGCACTAGATTTAATAACTGCTGAACATAGGCAGACTTGCATAGTAATGTGAGGAAAAAGTTTCTTTTAGGTAAATAAATCAAATGATGTTGATATCAATGTTTAAACTGTCAAAATCTTTGTAAAGAATTGCTCACAAGATTTCAATCCATTGAACAATTAAGTCAACAACCACTTTTTTATTTGTGCCTATTCTTTACCAACCCCTTATTATGCTATGTATTATTTTGATCTTTGATTCCTCCCTTATAAAATTTCTCCAATGGCAGATTACCACCATTGCTATAATTACCACCAACCAGGTTAGGGTCCACTGTTAGACCTTGGCCTCCTCTGATACTGGTTATAAGGCTCTTGAAGCCTACAATAACACCTCTCTAAAACATAAAACAGAGGGAGATATTTGAGAACTCCTTCTCAGCAGAACTACCCTTCTCTTCCTAACCTTTTTCATAGAATGTTTCTAAAGTCAATTGCCTGGCCTTATTAGGAGGATGACTCAGTACAAAGCTCTCTGCAAATGCTGTATAACTCATATAAATCTTGTTCTTTATTCCCACCTGGATGATTATCAAGTGCTGACCAATCAGCCATTTTACCTATAACCCTGAGAACCCTTATATACCTGACCTCTAGAACCATAAATTAACCTATCTGAAGCTGATTTCAGGAAGTTCTTTCCATTATGCAAACAACCATCTGAACTTGTAATCACTCCTTCTGCTCCCTTTGCCCTCATGAACTGTTGGCCAATGAATGCAAGGAAACAGAGACCCAGACTACTAAGGAGTGAAAGTAGCCCAAAAGAAAAAGGCATGTTGAACAAAAACAATAACAAAGACAAAAAAAAACAAAAAACAAAAAATAAACAAAGAATTTTGAGGTCTGAAGATAGCTTTCACATCAGACAGAGAGATGCAACATTTGGAGCTTTACTAGCTGGTTCTCTGTCTTCCTTTGGTCCAATATTTCCTCACTGTGTTCTTTTCTCCTTTGGGACAGTGATGTATATCTTGTGTAGGGTATGTTGGAAGTATTTAATTTGCTTTTAGATTTTCATTATACAGGGAATTACATATAAGAGATTGCCATGAGTTTCAGAAGAGACTTTAGACCTTTAAACTGAGTTGAGATTGTTATAGAGTATAGGAACATTAAAAATTGGACTGAATATATCTCTGCATTGTGATATGGCAAACATGGAAATGGAGAGGAAAGTGGTGGTTTGAATAAAATGTCCCCCATAGGCTTACAAAGACTGGCCTCATTAGGAGGTGTAACCTGTTGAAGTAGGTGTGGCCTTGTTAGAGGAATTTTGCCACTAGGCTATAGAATTCTTGGCTTCTTCTCTAGCACTATGTCTGCCTGCATGCTGCCATGTTTCCTACTATGTTGAAAATAGACTAAACCTCTGAAGTTTAAGTCACCCCCAATTAAATATTTTCTTTATAAGGGCTGCTGTGGTCATTGTGTTTCTTCACAGAAATAGAATCCCTAAGACATTGGTGTTAAATTTTGGTGTCAATTGTTATTTCACCATAAATTTGTAAAAGACATACAGACAGAGGAAAAGACAAAAAGAAAAACAAACTATATTTATAAATAAAAACTTTTATATTCTTGAAAAAGCTGTTTCATAAATTCTTAAGTGAAATAATTAATAACTATATTTTTATTCAGTAGAACTGAGAGCTTTCTGAAAGTAAGTAGTGTAACTACTACATATATGAGCGTTGTTTTATAGTTTAAATAGCTAGATGCAAAAGGTTGTATTTAATTACAGTATATCAACCATTATAAAAATATTCTGTTTTATTTTTTAATTAGTTGAAAAAATTAAAAGCCTTCGATATTTTTCTTCTTGTCAACTTCCTGCTACCTTTCTGGGACAAAGGAACAATTACAAGCTGAAATAATCACATATATATTTTGAGAAAAATGTTTACCTACAATTTTTCTCACTTATTTTTTCTTCCCTCCAAATGTATCTGTACATCCTTTTCACTATCCTTCAAATGTACAGCTTCTCTTTTCACAGAGTTTTACTATATGCATATATGAACATGTATATATACAAGTATTACAAAATATAAACTGGTCAGTTTGTATAGTGTTACTCATATATTTGTCTTTATGGCTGAGAATACGGTACTGGACTATCAGCTGATGTGTTCTTTCATGAGGAGGACTGATTCTCCTCCTCCAAGACTTCCTTAATTACCTAAACTTATTTGTGTAGGGTTGAGGCCTCACCAGATTTTCCTCATCAACTTTGGCATGTCCATTGGTGTTATCTTTTAATGTAATTTTAGGTGTTTTTATGAATAAAATGAAGAACAGTGTATATCAAGGGAAATATAAATAGTCTAAATGAAAATTCCATTAAAATATATGTCACTTATTATTTTATAATTTAATCAAAGCAGATACACATCCTAATATAAATAATGTGATATTGTCTAGATAGAATGATTATCTTAAATGCATTCCTTATTATTTCAGAATAATGAAATTAGAATATGTAATAAGGGCATATATTTTAAACAGACTCATGAGGAAAAACACAGAGGAAATAAATATTATGAATTTTTCCTCCTTTTAAAATGTTTATAATAATATGAAGCTTATACATTACTTCTTTGCTTTTTCATCTTTACCTTATACAGACAAATATACTACTATACAGAGACACTTATTCAAGTATATACAAATGATTAAAATTAAAGGAAAGAATGTATTTGATTTTATCTGAATTTATGCTTTGAATCTGAGTGCCTGAGGATTTCCATATGGTTCGTAAACAATTATCATAATGAGGAAGATTTCATGGCTTGTTAAATACCAAATTATTGCAAAGGTCACTATACATGGCTAGCATATACACTTCTTAAACAAATAGGTAAGGAAACCAAATAGTTTTCAGAACACAAAATATAGAAATATGGCTACTATACAGAAGAATGAATGATCCATTTAGAGATTTAAGATTTAATACCATCACATTGCAATGAAAAAAAAATCTGCCCTATCAATTTGATATACAGAGATTTTTCTAGCTCACTTAATTTTCATTAAGGTATATCTTATATATGACTTTGTCTGCCCTAAACACATGTTCATATGGATGTGAGAGTGTAGGGATGACACAAGAAGCATAAGGTGATGAGTGCATGAGATAAAAAAATGATATCAATAAAATGTATTGGTGAATAAAATTTTTAGATTTTTAAATAAACAAGTAAGCAACACTATTCTACATCCACATATATGTTTTATTATTTTAAAGTAAGGATATATTTAAGCACTTAAGCGATGATCTTTATTTTCATACAGAAGAACATAATTGTTATCATTATGGCTAATGGTTGAAATTGCAGTTGTTTTTATTTTGCAAATCATAAATCTGATAGATACTGATTGTTTCGGAATATGCTTTATGTTTATCATGTCATTAGGAGCTCAGTGAATTGCTACTAATGAAGTGCAATCTCTTGCAAAAACAAGATAATATTATATCACCAGATGCCAGTACCCTGTAGCATGTGTTTAGTATTAAGGATTACATAGAGTACAGGTTGGCACAGAAAAAAAAAAGAAAAAGAAAGTTTTTGAAATACATTTGTCTACTCATTATGTTTTCCCTTCCATAATTTTTGAAATATAGTATAATCTTACTATTCTAAACAATGTGATAGCTAACTCTATTAACATTGAAAAACTCATAAACTGGAGGAAAGGTTTTTTTTTTTCTTTGATAAGTAGGTGTTGCCTTTTAAAAATTTATTCTTCTCATATACAATAATATAATATATCTTACTTTATCCTGACTGCACGCCATCCACTCCTTCCATTCCCCCCTAAAAAATAAAAGTCATCTCATACAGATCCACTGCTCCTCCTTTCCCTTCACATAAGAGAAAGCCTCCCAGGTATATCAAACAAACAAGGAATAAGGAGATATAAAAGATCAGGCACAAGCTCTCATATCAAGGATGCATGAGAAAATACAGTAGGAAAAAAAAGGTCCCAAGAGGAAAAAAAAAGCTTCACAGACACAACAACTCCCACTTTTAGTCATAGAAAACCTTCAAGCTAAACAAATAATGTATGCAGAGGACCTACCTCAGACCCATGCAGGTTCCATGACTACTCACTTCAGTCTATGTGAACCCTTATCAGTAAGCGCTATTATTTGACTCTGTGGATCATGTTCTCCTGGTGTCCTCAACTTCTCTGGCTCCTACAAATCTTTCTCCCCCTCTTGTATGTGTTTCCACCATGTTCGGGTGTGGGGTTCTGCATGTTCTCCCAAATGCTGCTGTGGGTAGCCTCTCTGATTATGACTGGTGTAGGCATCAATCTATGAAATCTAAGTATAGCAGACTATCATTTTTTTGTCTGTCTTGTTCAGTTCTAATCCAGGTCTCTAAACCATCCAGATTCTAGTTTCTGGTTATTACCTCAGTGATGGACATGGATTACATCTTATGGCTTGAGAAACAAGTTAGGCCAGGTTATTGGTTGGTCACTCCCACAAGTTCTAAACCACCATTGCCCCAGGATATATTTCTGGCAAGACACTTGAGTCAAAGGTTTTGTGGCTTGGTTGATGTCTCTATCCCTACACTTGATGACTTGACTGCTTATAGAAGATGGACAGTTAGGATCTATATGCTTCAATACTAGGCATCCTTCCTAGGGTCACTGACATTGTTTCCAGGAAAATGCCATTGCACTAGGCTTCCACATTGCCACTAAAAGCCCCCATGTTCTAATTTTTTTTCTCATACTCTCTCCTTAGGTCTTCCCATCCTCTACCTGAACCCTGTTCTTCCCATCCCCACATTCCCCAATATACTCCCAAAATCCACTTTATTTTTCCTTCCCTGGGAGAACCATCTTCCTCCCTGAGCCCTCCTTGCTGCTTAGTCTCCCTGGGTCTGTGGATTGTAGTGTGATTATTATTTACTTACCATTTATTATCCACTTATAAGTGAGTATATATCCATTTTGTCTCTCTAAGTCTGGAATGACTCAGTAAGATTTGTTTGGTTACATCAATTTGACTAAAAACTTTAGGATGCCATTGCTTTTAACAGCTGAATATCCCATTGCGTAAATATACCACATTTTCTTATCTATTCTTCAGTTGATGGACATATGGGTGGTTTCAGGTTTCTGGCTATTATGAATAACGCTGTTATAAACATAATTGACCAAGTGTCCTTGTAAGTAAGATAGAGTATTGTTTGGGTATATGGCCAAGAGTGCTAAAACTGGCTCTTAATTTAGATTGATTCCAATTTTTCTTAGAAACTGCCATATAGATTTCCATAGTTTCTGTACAAATTTACACTACCACCAGGAGTAAAGAGTGTTCCCTTGGCCCACATCCTTGCTGGCATGCGTTGTCACTTTTGTTATCATGAGTAGTTTGGATGGAATTACAAAATAGTTTTGATTTTTATTTCCTTGATCAATGAGGAACATTCCTTTAAGAGTTTCTCTGAAATTTGAGAGTCTTCTTCTGTGCATTCTGTTTAGATCTGTACCCTATTTTCAAATTGGATTGTTTGGTTTCATTTGCTTGAGTGTTATATATTTTGGATATCAGTCCTCTATTGTATGAGGAGTTGGTGAAAATCTTTTCCCACTCTCTGACCTATTGTTTTGTATGATTTATTTGTGTCCTTTGCCTTACAAAATTTTTCAGTTTCAGTTTCATGAGGTACCATTAAGTTGTAAATCTTAGTGCCTGTGTTAGTAGTATTCTGTTTAGGAAGTTCTGTCTTATGTCAATGTATTCAAGGGTATTTCCTACTTTTTCTTCTGTCAGATGTCTTATGCCAATGCATTCAAGGGAATTCCCTACTATTTCTTCTGTCAGGTCCAATGTGTCTGAGGTTACATTGAGTTCATAGATACCCTTGGACTTGAGTTTTGTACAGGATAGTAAATATGGAAATATTTACATTCTACATGCAGACACACAGTTTTACCAGCACAATTTATTGACAATGCTTTCTATTTTTCCGTTGTTTATTTCTGGCTCCTTTATAAAAAATAAGGTATTCATAAGTGTGTTAATTTATGTTTGAGGCTTTCATTCAACTCATTGATCATCATGTCTGTTTTTAGATCAATAACATGCTTTTTTATTACTATAGTTCTGCAACATGGAATAAAATTATGGATGGCTGATCGCTCTAGAAGTTCTTTTAAAGTTCATAATTGTTTTAGCTGTCCTGAGTTTCTCTATTCATTTGAGGTAGAGTATTATCTTTTCAATGTCTATAAAGTATTGTACTGTAATTTTGATGGGGATTACACTGAATATTTAGAAATATTTTGGTGGGAGTGACTTTTTGCTATACTAATCCTTTAGATCCATGAGCATGGGAGATATTTCCATCTTCTGAAATCTTCCCCAATTTCTTTCTTTAATGACTTGAAGTGTTTGTCTTATAAGTCTTTTACTTACTTGATTAGGGTTACTTTGAAATATTTTGTATGGCTTGTAACTATTGGAAGGTTGATGCTTCCCTAATTTTGTTTTCTGTCCATTTGTCATTTCTATATAGGCAGATTTTTTTTTCTGGTCAAGGGACTTTTAATTACTGTTATTTATAAGTCAATTTAAATTCTTTATCTGATCTTGATTTAACTTTGGTAAGTATGGATCTCTTGAAAAAAGGTCCATTTCTTTTAAATTTTCAAATTTTGTGGAGAACGGGTTTTAGAATTATGTCCAAATGATTGTCTGGATTTCCTTGGTGTTTTCTGTTAAATCCTCACTTTCATTTCTTATTTTATTTATTTGAATACTTTCTCTCTGTCTTTTAGTTAGTTTAGATAAGTGTTTGTGTATCCTTTCAACTTTCTCAAAGAACCAATTCTTTGTTACAGTGATTCCTTGTATTGTTCTTTTTGTTTCCATTTTATTGACTTAACACTTGAGTTTGATTATTTCCTGCTAACTACTTGCTTGTTTTGAAGTTTTCTTCCTATTACCTTCAATAGGGTTGGATATGTGGATAAATATCATTTAAATTTGAGTTTATAGATGTATATCTTATTTGCTCAATATAAGGTGATAAAATTTTTGCTGTGTATAGTAGATTGGAGTGCCATCACTGATCTCTCAGGGTCTACAAGACAGCTTCCCATGCCCTTCTGGCTTTAAGAGTCTCAAATGAGAAGTCAGATGACTATAGTAACTCCAGCATTATACATTATTTTTTTCCTTTGCAGCTTTCAATATTCTTTCTCTTTTCTGGACATTTAGCATTTTGATTATTATGTAGTTAGGGGTCTTTATTTGTCCAATATATTTGGTAATCTGTAAGATTTTTGCATCTTTATATGTATGTCTTTCTTTAGGTTAGGAAAGTTCTCTGATTTTGTGGAAAATAATTTCTGGACTTTTGAGCTGGCATTCTTCTCCTTTTCTACACTGTTCTTGAGTTTGGTCTTTTTATAATGTCCTAGATTTACTGGATATTTTGTGTCAGTAATTTTTTAGATTTAACTTTTTCTTTGAACAATGTTATCTATTTCTTCTATGGTATCCTTAACACTTGAGTTTCTCTCTTACATCCCTTGTATTCTCTTGATGATTCTCGCATCTGTAGCTCCTGTTTACTATCCTAAATTTTCTATATCTGGAATTCTTTCAGGTTGTATTTACTTTATCACTTCTATATCCATTTTCAGTTCTTGAATATTCTCATTTATTTCCTTCTACTGTTGTTTTTTTCTTGCCTTTCCTTAAAGGAATTTCCTCATTTCTTTCAATTTTGTTCATTTTTTTCTCTATTTCTTAAGGGATTCTTTTCACATCTTTAAGGACCTCTATCATTTTCATAAAGTTGGTTTTAAGGTAGATTTCTTTTTGCTTCAGCTGTTGGAATATTCAGGGATTTCTTTAGTAGGAGAGCTGGGATTTTGTGGGGACATATTTTCCTGGCTGTAGTTGAACGTATTCTATGCTAGCATCTATGCATCTGAATTTGTTGTGATTATAGTAGGTTTCTATGTAAATTTCTGAGTTTGTTGGATGGATGCTTTCTTTCATGTTTTCCACTTCCTCTTTGGCCTGTGTAGCCTGTGGGTATGTAGAGAGTCTCCACTTGAGTTAGGGACAGGAGTCTTGGTGGCCTGCATGGGCCTGTAATACAGCAGTGTGTCTCTGCATGTGTTTGAGTCTGACAACCAATGGCAACTAGGGTAAGGGGATTGGAGGTAATGTTTGAGGGCACTGAGAAGGTGGAGTTATTCAGAAGCCAAACAGCCAATCTGAAGATCTGGTGACTTTTGTATCCTTTTTTTTCCAGAACAGAATTTCCATTTGAATTGGGGTCTGGGACATGGTAAAGATGAGGGGAGAGGTGATTGATGATAGGGTAGGCAGCATAACTGGGCTTTAGTCATCAGAGAAGTAAATATTTAAAATGTTGTCACTGTTTTTTTTTAATTTGAATATTCTGGAAGCAATTTTGGACAATATAGTTTGTACCCTGGCAACTGAAAACTTCCTTCTGACACATCTCTTTTATCCCTTGATCCCAAAAGTCATCATCCAATTTTAGCAATAAGTCAAAGCTCACAGTTTTGTTAAAATCTCATCACCTGAAAACATTATCCTGAGTAAGATATCCCAGACACAAAAATATGAATAAGATATGTACTCACTCTTTAGTAGATTCTAGCTATAAACAAAGATCATTGAGCCTATAGTTTGCAATCCTAGAGAAGCTAAGTTATAAGGTTAACACAAAGAAAAACATATTTTGGTCCTCCTAGAAATTGGAAGCAGACAAGATCACCAGGCAAAAGTTGGGAGCATGGGGGTGGGGGTGGGGTGGGGGAAAGGAGAGACAGGGAGAGAGAAGGGAGAAAGGGAAGGTTGGGGATACGTGAGGAAGTGGGATGGATGAGATATGAGAATATAGGGATATGAGAACAGGGAAGGAGATATCTTAATTAAGGGAGGCATTGTGGGGTTGGCAAGTGGCTTGACCCTAGAGGGGTTCCCAGGTGTCCACGGGGATGTCCCTTCCAGACCCTGGGCAGTAGAACAGAAGGTGCCTGAACTGGCCTTGTCCCTTAGTCAGACTGATGACTATCTTGAATATCACCATAGAACCTTTGTCAGATGACAGATGGAGATAGAAACAGAGACCCACATGGGAGCACTGGACTAAGATCACAAGGTCTAGTTGAAGAGCAGAAGGAGGGACAATATGAGCAAGGAAGTCAGGACCACGAGGGGTTGGTCCACTCACTGAGACATTGTGCCTTAGCTAATGGGAGCTCATCAAAGCCAGCTGAACTGGGACTGAACGAGCATGGGATCAAACTGGACCCTCTGAATGTGGCTCACAAATGAGATTGAGAAGCCAATGATAATGGCACTGGGACTTGTCTCTACTACATATACTGGCTTTTCAGGATCCTAGTTTATTCGGATGCATAGCTTTCTAAGCCTGGATAAGGGGGGAGGGCCTTGGACTTCCCACAGCACAGGGTACCCTGCCCTTTCTTAGGACTGGTGGTGGAGGGGGAAGGGTGAGTTGGGGAGCGGGAGGGAAGTGGGAGGAGAGAAAAAAGTGGAAAGTTTGAATGGTATTATTTATAAAGTAATTAAATATTAATAGAAAAACATCTCATCATCTGCAAATGCCGATATCTCATATTTTTATCATTTCTTGATTTATTTATGTATTTTATATCCTGACCACAGCTTTTTCTCCCTCCTCTCCTCAAAGTCCCCCCCCCCACTTTCCTCTTCCATCAATTTACCCTTTCTCTGTATTTATTCAGAAAGGGGAAGGCCTTCCATGGGCATCAGCAAATATGGCATATCAAGCTGTCATAAGTCCCTGCACTGTCCCCCTCTTTTCAGGTAGAGCAGAGCAATCCAGCATGATTAATAGGTTCCCAAGAACCAATCAAAGCACTAGGAAGAGCCTCTGTCCCCATTGCCAGGATTCCCACAACCAGAACAAGTTACACAACAGTTACATAAATACAGAGAGTCTAGGTCAGTTTCATGTATTTTATATTTTAATTCTTATAAGTAATGTATGGTTGAGAGAACAGTTCTCCATCTCTGGACTCATAAAACTAAAAATCAAATTACAATAACAAAAATGTGAAGATTGATATAAGCAGTTTGTATTATATTGTATTGTATTAAACCATAAAAACAAACTTTGAAAATAATCTGTTGATCACCACTGACTCATTTCAACAAATACTTCAACAACTCTAGTTAGACCATCTCCTTAGATTCAATGTAATATTGAACAAAAAAGAGTTAAATTTAAAAAACATAATCTTGTTAATAATATAATATAACCTGAAATAATATTGTAAGAAATATTATGAAAAATATAAATTATAATAAAATATGCTTTAATAGAGAGTTTCAAAAGAGTACCATTTAACACTAACCAACTGCTCTTGGTTTTCTTCTTTAAAATACTTATTTGCTAGAGTAAACTCAGTCTGTTGATTCTCAAGTTGGCATAATGCTTTCTTTAGATGCTGTACTTCCACAAGGAAGGTAATTAGATACAGGATTTCCTGAAATACAAGGAGTATCACTTCACAGAAATGCTCTGGAATGCTTGAACAAATACAACATTCAGTTATAATACGGTGGCATGTAGATGGATATTGAAAAACAGTCTTTCTTGCTGGAAGGAATAAGTGTAGTGAGGAGCAGCAGGCTGCATTCCTGCCCAGCTCCCGGCCGCCTGGCTAGCTTATGCCCCCAAATAACAACACACAAACTGTATTCATTTAAACACTGCCTGGCCCATTAGTTTCAGCCTCTTACTCACATCTTGACTAACCCATATCGAATAATCTGTGTAACACTACGAGTGGTGTCTTACTGGGAAAGATTGAGCATGTCTGACCTGGTGGCTGGCTCCATCATGTCCGTCTCCCTGAGGAGAGGCAAGGCATCTGTCTCAGAGAGGAGAGGCATGACAATTGCCCAAAGCCTCCTGCCTCACTCCCAGCATCCTGTTCTGTCTACCTATGATCTAACCTATCAGGCCAAGCAGTTTCTTTATTAAGTAACCAATGAAATTATCAGATAGATGGAAGACACACCTACATCAAATAAGGATCCCCAAATTTGAACTAATTAGAGTGTTTAAGTATATAAAATATTTTTATATTAGTTATTGTCAATAATGTCTATATTTCATGAACTCTTATTAAAAAAGCTTCTGACTTTGTTGTGCAGAAAAAAAACCTGATCTCTGACAAAAAGCTTCTGTTACTATTCATATTATTCATTCTTACACAGATTTATTTTAAGACACAATATTTAGATTATTGTTTTTAGTATATTACTGCATATCAGGTGAGTCTATTTAGATGACTTGACATTGTTTGAACCATGGAAATCACATGTAGACTCTTAATAAGTTACCTACTATTCTGTTCAGCAGCAAGACCAATTTATAAGGCTTAAGATATTTTTGTAATTTAAACATTACAATTTTTCACTTATGATAGTTTAAGTTACACCTTGATTTTGTGATTATTGAAAAATATAAATTCCATAACAATTGCTTTTCAAACATTGAATTTTATCTTTGCTTGTTCCATTGATTTATGATAAAATATACTCTTGTCACTCTGAATTTGTAATAGCGTACATCAGCTATAGGAACATTGTTATTTTATAGTATACTGTTTTTTATTTGAATTTTCAATTTACAGTATGATTCTTTATACAATACTTAAATACCAAGACTCATCCTCCAATATACAATATGAAATATACTAGAATACATATATATTCTATGAACTATATATTGCTTACTATATTCACAAGAAATAAAACATATCCAAATTGAAATTTCATTTATTTTAGAAAACAATTTGATACATTTCTTTGATAAATTTGAAAGTGGACTATCTACAATGGTCAAAATTATATCAGCTCACCTGTTAAATGAGTGGTATTGTAACTCTTAGTTCAAAGTTTTCAAATGTAGAGACCTGAGCAACACTTACATTCTTACAGGAAGGAATAATAAATGGAACAAAGGACATTTACATATAGTTTTAATATGTTTAATGATCCAGGAAGTAAGTGTCCTTGAGTAATAAATATCCTCTAGAAGGAACCAATTAAAAATATGCATCTACTACTTAAAAAAGTCCTTTAAGTCCTAAGATTTTTTTTCAGTTTGTAAGTCTCTTTATTTTTGCCCACCATTATCCTTATTATAGATTTTTCTCTTAGAATATGAAGGATATGAAGATGGGTGTATGATTAGTAAAAAGTGAAACAATGATAGCTGAGACTTTTGGGAAGAAACTACATCATAGAGAAACACAATCAATTACCTCATCAACACATGACAGTAATGTATAGTTTAAAGTCCGATGACTTTCATCTCCCTCCATTGAAGCAGCTGTAAATCCGTGTCTCTCCATCATCCTCCATAAAACTACAATATTCTCCCAGATCTAAGATGATGCTCCCTTTTGAGTTGTATAGTTCAGCTTTATGGCTTATCACTGTTTCTTTCTTCTCTATTAAAAATGGATTGCTATAGACAGATAGTATTTCTTTATCACTGTGTTTCAAGTACTTTTTTGAGGGGGATGCTGTGAGCAGGAGTATTGTTGAAAGGATTCTTTTAGCTTGTGTGGTGTATTAACCCATATATGTGACTTTCTGTCTTGTCACTTGTGTAAGAAGAAACTTAAAATAAAGTAGGATTAAACTTTTGGTCTGTGATACTAAAGCAGATAATCCTTAAAATAATTTTTGAATTTCTTTATAGTCTTTTACTGGACATAACTTGAATAACTTTACCACCAAGGAAGACACCTTCATTTGTGATGTTTAAGCAAAGATTGTATACCATGCAATGTATGCATCTCAGTACTCATCCAGACTTGAAGGTTTTTTCTTGATACTCTTCACACCCTAAGATTTTTTTTTAAATCTTAGTTTCACATCATTTCAGTATGTCATTAGAAGCAATAATTTTGAAACAAAACTTTCTTGGTAAAATGTAGCTCTCCAGTGTTTCCCTGCATTTTGCAGGTGGTACTGATATTATTCCTTAGTTCTGCATCACAGAAGACATAACATAATTACCCAGAATAGTCAGTATTCTAGATAAAAAGCTTTATAAAATTTGTGATTGTTTGGAAGAATTTTCATTTTTAGTGTTTCTCTCTTCAGTCACCCAGGAAAACAAAACAGAAGTGTTTTTCTTGTTACTTTAACCACTTCACCCAGACCCATTACCAAGGTTGATATTATTGTCCAAAGAAACTATGACAGTTTGATTGAAATTAGTTTAGGTGTATCGTACTCACATATCTGTTTCTGAGAGGAAACTATGACCTAGGCAACATACAAAGGAAAGCATTCAACTGGGAGCTTGTTTACAGTTTCAGAGGTGAGACAATGACCATCGTGGTAAGAAGCATGAAAGTAAGCAGGAAGGCATGGCACAAGAAAAGCAATCAGTGGCTTATATCTTATATGAAAGGCATAGGCAGAAAATATTGGACATGACTTGGGCTTTTGAAACTTCAAAGTTTTTGTAGAATAACACACCTTTGTCAACAAGTCCAAATCTGTTTTTCCCCAAAACAATTCCACTGATGAGAGACCACTGGGAGCCAATCTCATTCTAACCACTATTGTTAACAAATATAATGTCTGTTTTATCTGGTTATACATACATTTATTTAACATTTTGGGATTTATTTTTTGGCAGGAGTGAAACCAAGTTGGATTTTGCAATAGCCTTCTATTTTATTACCATATGGGTAACCTAGTAAAGTAGTATTTTGGGTGTTATTCACACATTTTACTTTTCATTTACTGAAGCTTAACCACTGCAATAGATTATCTAAGGGAATATATCTTCAAAAATCATTTAGTTTAGATGATACATGGCTTTGAGTGTATGCTAAATATTATTCAGAGGCCACTGCAAATGAGGGAAATTGGTGTGCTGTGCTTGGAGGCCACATAATAGCTGGTTCATCTTTGTATGAGTACTTTTAAATGACTGTATCAAGCAATTCTTTCAAATAGTTTAAATCAATGTTAATCTTGTCTTATTGGTAGCATTTAGACATATCTTGGGGTACAGTTTTGGTTAGTATTTAACCTTCACCAGATATGACAAAGAGACTTGCATCTTTTAATTTATTAAAATAAACAACTTAAAGTTGTGTCTATTTTGAAGGAATTTTACATTTGTAGTGCTAAGGAATAACCACATGGATTTGTGCATATCAGGCAAGTACCGTGCTACGAAGCCACACATTTGGACTGAACTCTGGTTTATTTTAAATTTACTTTTACCATGTCATCTGTTGCTACAAAATTTATTTCTGAATTCTGTTGAAAAAAATGCTTACCTGAAAAATAGATCCTCATTCAAAAATGAAATGATACATTGTATGCATGTGATGGTTGTTGGGAGTTACTTTAATTAAAGTGCAATTATGTACAAGGCAGTGAGAAACACTTCAGTTAGTGTAGAACTCTTTGTTACTACAAGTTCAGTTACTGCAATATAGGTAGCTGAGTAAATCTGGTAATGGGAGAGGTGGTCCTCCTCAGGGAAGAGCATATCAGTTAGTTGTCCAGTGTCAAATGATCAAATCTAAAAACATCTGAACAAGTAATGTTGTGTGGATTGAAAATTTTATATTTAGAATACATATATGAAATTAATATATGAATATATGTGGATATATATGAATATATATGTGTGTGTGTACATGTATGTGTATGTGTGTGAAATAGTAATTGATGAAAAAAGAGGCTGTAATTATTGAGGAGACTGTAGAAGGATATAAGGAAGAGCATGGAGGGAGGAAAGGGAAGAGAGAAGAGTAATTAAAATATAATCTTACAAATAAACAAAACTAAAGCTACTTATTCTGAATAATACATGACCTAAAACAGCTAATAAGCTTGAAATGCTAATTCACAGAATTAGAAAAACAGCTTAAACATTAAATAAAAGCAAACATAAGAATACTTAACTAGTATTCACAGCAAGAAGGTCAAGGGAGTTAGCATAGGTTACACTATAATATGTATTTTGTGGTTTAAGGAAGACAGTGATTAAATGAGGTCATGTAATTTTCCAAGTTTATATGGCATTTTCTAATTTTGGAGGGGCTGATCAACATATTTCTTTGTCTGCTTAATACTATATTGAATCACATAATCAGACTGAAAAACATGCTTAGAATTACCTAATGGGAAATGCAATTTTCATCATACTAACACAATAGAATGTGCATTCTGTTCAGGAAATTGTAATCATATACTATGGAAACATGACACCATAATTTTGCAATTTGAAGTCATAAAAGGCATCTGGTCTCATTTTCTATCATAGAAAATAATTTAATTTGCTCACTGAAGAGCTGCATAGTTTGTTGTGTTGTATATATCTCATTATTGATTGAAAAATACTAATATATTTTTCTACAAATGAATCAGTATTTTATTAATACACTGTAAAACTCATATAGCCTTTTCAAAATACTAAAAGATATGATAATTTAAATGGGTACTTATAAATTTCACTTTAACATGAATAGCAACAATCTGGATTTCCATAATCAAATAAATTTGGCAAAAATAAAATTTTGAAAAAATGATTTTTTGTTATCAATATACTGCCTAATATGTTCTTGCCATTTTAAAGTCTATGTTTTGTGTGTCACAGATAAAAAGGACCAGTTTTTTTTAGAAAAATAGGACAAACCACAAACGGTCATTCTGATATTTCAGATCAGAAAAAAATAAAAAAATATATACAATACACCAAAATTAAACTACAAATTTTCCTAAGAATTATTTCATTTTATTTCCATATGAGGTCATTGGAATAATAAAATACATATTTTACATAATGTAGCAATATTTACATATTCAGTAATTTATATGATTTATATATTATTTCAAAGAAATGTTTGGGGCACTCTGAACTGCCCTTGTAAAGCTAATTTCTCTGTTCAAAGTATGTTCTAATTCTATAAAAGTGCCATCTATGTTACATGTATAAATTTTATTTTTAGATTAGAAATTTCTATATGATTTACGATTTTGGCTAATTTGTAATAACATCGTTTTAATCATTTATTGAAAATATAATAGACTTTTTTGAAAATGTATGCTTTCTATTGCTCCATAACATAGTACCATTTATCTATAGTTATTATGAAATGTCAAGCTATTTTCCCTATGAATTATATCTTGTATTTAAGCCTGAACTGTGATAAATAATTGCATTTTACATTAATTGTTTTCGTGTGCAATCCAACTTTTAGGTATTTTCATATGTTGATAATTTAATAAATACAAGAATTAAGTTAATTAAATATTTTATTAGCTGTTGTATGATCAAACTTGCTATTTTAAATAAAATACTTTAGTCAGAAATAAAAATATTTTGTTACTGCAAAAACTTAAAAAATATGTGTATAGACTATAATAGTTTTTCAAACAGAAATTCTTATTTTTGTTACTCTAAATTTTTTTCTAAGAACTAGAATAAGCTACTGCTTGCTAGCTATAATATATAATCTGGGTGATTATGCATAATCCCTTAAGAAAAATTAATATTATGAACATAAAATACTAATATATAAACAGTAAATGATGTTTATATATTTGCTGAAAGAATACTTCACACATTTATGCAACTAGAACACTCTTAGTGTATCTGGAAGAAAAATACTATGGATTATGTCCTCAATATATATTCAACTATTTTCTCATTCTTAGTGAACTTCACAGAATTATAAAAATCTGAGGTTTTTTTTTTTTTACTTTATGCATTTGGTGAATTCTATTACCAAATTATAGTATCTTGCAATTGCTCATTTTTCTTAAGCATGTGACACGGTAATGAGGTATGCTAAATCAATTAGCAGCATGAAAAGTGACAAATGTATTACAATTACTCAAGTTTTCTTGTCACCACTTAAACACTAATTATCTGTTACTCTCTAACCTTCAGCCTATTACCTGCAATAACACAAATGTAGCAATACACAAAAAGAAATATTAATTCACAAATATCACATTTTAACTACTGAAGAAATAAATGCAATAGCATTAAAGTAAAACTAGTGAGCTATAATAAAGTTGCTAGGAACAAAAAGAGAGCATAACAAGGTAAGACATGATAAATATTACAAGAAAAGCATGAAAAAGCTTTTTTAATGTGAAAATTGTAGTAAATCTGAGGTAAATTGTTGAATGAATGCAGCAGAAGAAATAGTTGCCAGTTTTAAAATGAGCCCAAGGAAATAACACAAAGGAAGATGCAAATATTACAGATTAATATGACAGTGAATAAGTCTATACGTGAAAGAATCATACATTTCAAAACCCAAAATCACAGAAAGCCTAAGAATAAACAAATATAAAACAGTAGAAATATATAAAGAAATATTGTAGATATATTCAATGTCTGGACTGATGAATGCTATGAGAAGGTAATTCAGTGAGCAAACCTTTCCCTGGTAACAATGTACTTTCAAATAAATTTCTTCCCTCAGGAAATGAAGCAATGTTTTTAGTGATCTTTACAAACCAGATGGGAAAATGAGGCAAACATTTTTATTAGTTTTTTGAGAATTTCATGCATTGCATTTTGATAATATTGACCCTCATTCCCCCAAATCTTCCTAGATGCATACCATATCCTTAATAATGAAACTTGTGTCCTGTTAGTTTTTAAACCTATGAAATTTAATTTGTGATTTTTCTGCATTATTAGTTAGATGTATGGCCTTTCACTGAAGTTTGTTAAGCCTACCAGCACTCACAAGCTTCATGAATATTCACTATCACCTGTCTATTAGTTGCCATTTGCTGCCTAGCAAGGGCTGAGACATCCTCTGTATACAAGCTGGGATGTGCTCTGAAATGAGCTTGTATGAGTATTATACATGCAGTCACTGTAGGGTAAAAGGACTAGCCAAAGAAATGCACTTTGACCCTGGAACCAGAGTCTGTCAAAGAAATAAAATTTGGCTCTGAAATTACAGCAACAAGGATTAACAGGGACAGTGAAAGAAATACAGTTTGCCCCTGAAATCAGAGCCAAAACTGCCCCTGACCAAGTAAATGTGAAACCAACCTAATCCTTGAACAGGAAAAACAATCAATCCCTGAGCAGAAATCTAAAAAAATCCTTGAGCAGAAAATATAGGACTCTGACTCTGAACACAGAGCCAGAGAAAGAAATACACCCTGGTTCTAGAACACAGATCCTGTGAAAGAAACGCTATCCCCAAAAAGAAACCAGAACCAAAGTAACACACTCTTACCCTGAAACCATATCCAAAGAAGCATGCTTTGGCCCTGGATCCACAACCAGTCCAAGAAATGCACTCTGGTCCTGAGCCAGTCAAAGAAATGCACCCTGGCCCTGAAACTAGAGCCTTAAGAATAAAAAGGTTCAGTAAAAGAAAGATATATTAACCCTGAAAACAGAGCCAACTCTGCCACTCACGAACTGAACACAAAACCAACCAACCCTTGAGCAGGATAACTAGCTAATCTGATTTTATCCAAACCCAAGGGTACGGAAATTTGACCAATTCCTTTCCTGCAAAATATCTTCCCGGGGAAAAAAAAAAATCTACCCTTAAGAAACCCTATGTAAACCCATTTTCATGTTTAGTTACCATTTGTGCTTTTCCACCATGGCAGAGGTAGCCACTTTCCCGGATTCCTCCTTCCCAAATAAATCTTATTCTTAAAAGAGTATAAGTAAGTCTTATACTTAAAAAAGTACTACTCAGAGGTAAAAAACAATGATGTCTTGAACTTTGCATGCAAATGGATGGAAATAGAAAACACTGTTCTGAGTGAGGTAACCCAGACCCAAAAAGAACAGTGTGGTATGTACTCACTCATAAGTGGATTCTAGACATAAATAAAGAAGCTTCATCTGGCGATGGATGGAGATAGAAACAGAGACCCACACTGGAGTGCAGGACTGAGCTCCCAAGGCCCAAATGAGGAGCTGAAGGAGGGGGAACATGAGCAAGGAAGTCAGGATGGCAAGGAGTGCTCTCACCCACTGAGATGGTGGGGCTGGTCTGGTGGGGGCTGGCTCACTGGGACTGAAGGAGAATGGGATCAAGCTGGACTCTCTGAGCTTGGCGGACAGCGAGGGCTGACTGAGAGGCCAGGGACAATGACACTGGGTTTTGATCCTGCTGCCTGTGTTGGCTTTGGGAGAGCCTAGCCTGTTTGGATGAGCACCTTCCTGGACCTGGATGGAGGGGGGGAGGACCTTGGACTTCCCGCAGGGTGGGGAACCCTGGCTGCTCCTTGGACTGGAGTGGGGGGAGGTGGGAAGTGGGGAGGAGGCAGAAATTTATAATAATAATAATAATAATAATAATAATAATAATAATAATAATAATAAATTTTAAAAAAATAAAAAAGAGTTTGGGGTGAATATCTTCTTTCACCCAGATCTCTTCTCAGACATTCCCTTAGGGAAGCTGAGCAGAAGAAATAGATACTTCTTCTGGGAAACTCCTTTGGGAAAAGAACAAAAGTAACCTGTCCCTGGAGAAAGAGGTGATTACAATATTTCTGTAGGGGTTTCTGCTTTAACAGAGTGAAGCAGAAGTAACATCTTGGGGCAGAGCTGAGGAGAAATGGATTCATACTGGGACATTTCCCTAGGGGAACAGAGCAGAAGAAATGGATACCTTTGCCTGGAAGCTCCCTTAGGGTGTGCATATATCATCCCCTTCCACACTCCAGTTTCATATATAGCCCGACTTCCAAACAATTCAGGATTATTTTCCCTTCACAGAAGTAGGTATTCAAGATATATCTTTTCACAGCTGTAGTTATACCTTGATTTTGTGACTATTTGGGATACTTTTGCCTCCAGAGCTATCCCTTCACAGTTTTACATATACTCTGACATCCTGACAAGTCAAGATACCTTTCTTTCCACAGCTGTAGGAATCAAAGACATTGCCCTTCGCAGCTGTATTTATAGCCTTACTTCATGACAAGTTAGGTTATTTTTCCCTCAGAATCAGTAATACCTGCAGTCAGAATTGCTGAGTTTATATGTGTAGTTGCACTGTTATGTCTGAAAGACACTGTTTCTTTGATGTCATTCACAACCTCTGATTCATACTGGCTTGTGGTGCCCTCTTCTGCAATGATACCCAACACACAGTTTTAATAATTTGAAGGATAGGAACTTTGAACCTGAAAATTTATTTTCAGTGAAAGTGTCATTGAAATAGCACAGCAAATTATATGCATTTTCAGAAGTAAAGAAGGTAGATAAGTTAGTAAATCACTTGTAAAAATATTCAATTATTTGAATACACATACACATATCTCAAACTTTAGTAAAAAAGTGGAATTTTAATAAATAAAATTTAAAATATAAAATGAAAATTGGTGATGCATTTTAGAACATGAATATAATAAGAAAAATATCTTAGGTTTTGACAGAGTTGATAGACATTAATTTTGTAGGTATTTTGATCAAAAGTGAAATAATCACAAAAGACTGGAAACTGAATGCACATGGCTATTGTGCATATTCAAAAAAAATAGAACATGATAATCTTCAGAAAAATGATGTTACATGGTATCATTTTCAACAACTATTAAGAATGATTTTTCATGGAAAGGGGAATAAACTAGTATTTATAAAGTTAGATAACAAGAAATAGATCATGGGGCTGGAGAGATGCCTCAGCGGTTAAGAGCATTGCCTGCTCTTCCAAAGGTCCTGAGTTCAATTCCCAGCAACCACATGGTGGCTCACAACCATCTGTAATGAAGTCTGGTGCCCTCTTCTGGCCTTCAGGCATACATGCAGAGATAATATTGTATACATAATAAAGAAATAAATATTTTTTAAAAAAGAAATAGATCATGAACCTTCAATCCCAGGTTTGTACAACAGGTAATCACCATGGCCAAGCAGAATAAGAAGGGACAAAGTGAATGCTAAAAGAGTTAGAGTGATTTGTGATACTGCCTTTCTCATTAAAAGAGACCTCAGTAAATTGCAGGACCATAAATAAAGAAAGTCATGCACCACCAACAAATTGCAATATATTTTTAATTAGTAGACATTTTAAAGGCTAGAAGAGAAGAAAGACAGAAAATCTTTTGTGGTACTGGGAAAGGGAAGAGACGCATGGGTAAATTCCTTGTTCCAATAGTAATAAACTGAATTGTATTGGGGTCATTTTATTTATAAATTGGGATCCATGTTTTATTTGTTATTTATTTTTATTGCTTTATAAATAATAGCATTCAAAATTTTCACTTACCTCTTCACATTTCCCTCCCACTCCTCCCCCCACGACATCCAGTCCCAAGAGAGGGCAGGGTACCCTGCCCTATGGGAAGTCCAAGGACCTCCGACCTCCATCCAGACTTAGGAAGGTATGCATCCAAATACACTAGGATCTCAAAAAGGGAGTAGAGACAAATCCCAGTGCCATTATCATTGGCTGCACAGTCTTCCCCAATTGTCAGCCACATTCAGAGGGTCCAGTTTGATCCAGTGCTCCTTCAATCCCAGACCAGTTGGCTTTGGTGAGATCCCATTAAATCATTAAATCACACTGTCTCAGTTCAACTCCTCGTGGTCCTCGCTTCCTTGTTCATATTCTCCCTCCTTCTGCTCCTCAACTGGACCTTCGGATCTCCGTCCAGTACTCCCATGTGGGTCTCTGTCTTTATCTCCATCTGTCGCTGGACGAAGGTTCTATGGTAATATTCAAGATAGTCATCAGTCTGACTACGAGACAAGGCCAGTACAGGCACCCTCTCCTCCGCTGACCAAGGTCCTAGAAGAGACATACACATGGATACCTGGGAAACCCTCTAGAGCCAAGCCTCTTTCCAACCCCAAAATGGCTACTTTAATTAAGATATCTTCTTCCCTGCTCCCATAACAGTCCTTCCTCCATCTCAATAATCCCATTCCCCCACGTATCCCCAACCCTCTCTTCACCCATCTCTCTCCCTCCTCCACTTTCCCTGACCCCACCCCCACTTCCATGCTCCCAACTTTTTCCTGGCGATCTTGTCTGCTTCCAATTTCCAGGAGGATCAATATATGTTTTCTTTGGAGGGGTTCACCTTATTGCTTAGCTTCTCTATAATTGGGAACTATAGGCTCAATGTTCTTTGTTTATGGCTAGAATCCACTAATGAATGAGTACATACTATATTCATATATTTGTGTCTGGGTTGTCTCACTCAGGATAGTGTTTTCTATTTCCATCCATTTGCATGCAAAATTCAAGATGCCATTTTTTTTTTTTTACTGCTGAGTAGTACTCTAATGTGTATATGTGCCACACATTCTTTATCCACTCTTTCATTGAGGGGCAACTAGGTTGTTTCCAGGTTCTGGCTATTACAAATAATGCTTCTATGAATACAGTAGAATAAATGCTTTAGTAGTATGATTAGACATCTCTTAGGTATATTCCCAAGAGTGGTATTGTTGGATCCTGAAGTAGGTTGACTCCCAATTTTCTGAGAAACCACCACATTGATTTTCAAAGTGGTTGCACAAGTTTTCATTCCCACCAACAATGGATGAGTGTTCCCCTTACTCCACAACCTCTCCAGCATAGATTATCATTTTTTATAATTTTAGCCATTCTGACAAGTGTAAGATAGTATCTCATAGTTGTTTTGATTTGCAATTCCCTGATAGCTAAGGAAGTTGAACATGTCCTTAAATATTTTATGGCCATTTGAAATTCTTCTGTTGAGAATTCTCTGTTTAGTTCAATACCTCATTTTTAATTGGGTTATTTAGAAATTTAATGTCTAATTTCTTGAGTACTTTATATATTTTGGAGATCAGACCTTTGTCTGATGTGGGGTTGGTAAAGATCTTCACCAGTTCAGTAGGTTGCCTTTTTGTCTTAATGACAGTGTCCTTTGCTTTACAGAAGATTCTTAGTTTCAGGAGGTCTCATTTATTCATTGTTGTTCTTATTGTCTGTGCTACTGGGGTTATACGTAGGAAGTGGTCTCCTGTGTCCATGTATCATAGGCTACTTCCCACTTTCTCTTCTATCAGGTTCAGTGTGGTTGGATTTATATTGAGGTCTTTAATCCATTTGGATTTGAGTTTTGTGCATGGTGATTGATATGGATCTATTTTCATTCCTCTACAGGCTGACATCCAGTTATGCCAGCACCCTTTGTTGAAGATGATTTCTTTCTTCCATTGTATAATTTTAGCACCTTTTTTTTAAAAAAAATCAGGTGTTCATAGATAGGTTTGTAGATTAATATCTGGGTCTTTGATTTGATTCCATTGGTCAATGTCTCTGTTTTTATGCCAATACCAAGCTGTTTTCATTACTGTAGCTCTGTAATAGAGTTTGATGTCAGGGATGGTAATGTCTCCATAAGTTCCTTTATTATATAGGAATTTTTTGGCTATCATGTTTTTTGTTTTTTTTTTCATATAACGTTGATTATTGTTCTCTCAAGGTTTGTAAAGAATTTTGTTGGGATATTGGAGGGGATTACATTGAATCTATAGATTGCCTTTAGTAGAATTTCCATTTTTACTATGTTGATCCTACCAGCCAAGATCATGGGAGATCCTCCCATTTTCTGGTATCTTCTTAGATTTCTTTTTTCAAAACCTTAAAGCTCTTGTCAAATAGATTTTTTACGTGCTTGGTTAGTGTTACCCCAAGATACTTTATGCTATTTGTGGCTGTTGTGAATTCTACCAGAACTTCAAAGAAGAGCTAATACCTATATTCCTTAATATGTTTTACATAATAGAAACAGAAGAGTCATTGCCAAACTTTTTGTGAAACTACAGTTACCCTGATACCAAAACCATACAAAGACTCAACCAAGAAAGAGAATTACACACCAACCTCACTCATGAACATTGATGCAAAAATTCTCAATAAAATACTGGCAAATCAAATCCAAGAACACATCAAAAAATCATCCATTATGATCAAGTAGGCGTCATCCCAGAGATGCAGGGCTGGTTCAACATACAAAAATCTTTCAATGTAATCCATAATATAAATAAACTGAAAGAAAAATCATATGATTATTTAATTAGATGCAGAAAAAGCATTTGACAAAATTCAACACCCCTTTATGATAAATGTCTTGCAGAGATTATGGACACAAGGATCATATCTAAATATAATAAAAGCAATATACAGCAAGCTGACAGCTAACATCAAACTAAATGAAAAGAATTTCAAAATGATTCCACTAAAATCAAGAAGAAGACAAGGATGTCCATTCTCTCCATATCTCTTCAGTATAGTGCTTGAAATTCTAGCACTATCATTAAGAAATGTAAGCAGGGCCGGGCGGTGGTGGCGCACGCCTTTAATCCCAGCACTCGGGAGGCAGAGGCAGGCGGATCTCTGAGTTCGAGGCCAGCCTGGTCTACAAGAGCTAGTTCCAGGACAGGCTCTAGAAACTACAGGGAAACCCTGTCTCGAAAAACCAAAAAAAAAAAAAAAAAAGAAAAAAAAAAAAAAAAACGTAAGCAGATCAAGGGGATTATAATTTTAAAGGAAGAAATTAAAGTTTTGTTATTTGCAGATGATATGATAGTATACATAAGTGACCCCAAAAGTTCTACTAAAGGGAGCCATGTTTTATAAGATACTTCTGGACTACAGAGATGTTTCAGCAGTTAAGAGGACTTGACAATATTACAGTAGCCTAGGGTTTGGTTCACAGAACTCATGTGTTGACTCAGAAATGGTTACTATATTTCCACAAAATTTAACATTCTTTTCTGGACTCCATGAGCACTAGGCATGCACATGTTGTACATAGAGGTAAAACACTCATACATATAAAACAAAAATAAAATTAATCTTTAAAAGATCATGATCAAGACCCAAATACCTTCAGTGAGTAACAAATTCAAAACTCATAGCAAATGATATAGAGTTGTGATCTTAAATATGATCAGCAAAATTTTTCTACAGTACAGGAAAGACATTGTTTTTCTCAAATCACCAATTATTTAATAGAGAAGAAAATTGATTAAACCAAAATTCACAAGATAACACTTACACAGGTTCTAAATGGCAAGCTGAGTATGGCAAAGTATCGCCATAGGCAGGAATGACTCTGGTGATATTTTGTTCGTGATCTAACAAATAAACCTTGCCTGAAGACCAGAGTGCCTAGATAAGCTACTACTTAGCCGTAGAGGCCAGGCAGTGGTAATAGGATTTCTGTGCATTCAAGGCCACCCTGGGCTACATGATATTGAATCAGTCTAAAAAAACAATCAGAGTCAGACAATGGTCATTCACATCTTTAATTTCAGTACTTGAAAATCACATGCCTTTAATCTTAGAACTAGGGAGGTTGTGACAGGAAGGGATATGGCTGGACAAAGAAAGAAATATAAGTAGACAGGAGCAGATAGGAGATTGAAGCATTCAGTCTCAGGATTCATGGAGACAGGAACTTGTCCCCTTTATTCTGAAGAATTCGTAGAGGTAAGAAGTAGTAGCTGGCTGTTCTGTCTCTCTGATCTTTCAGTGTTCACCCCTCACTATCTGACTCTGGCTTTTTATTATTAAGACCAATTAGAAATAATACTATATACCTTGAGCACAACATGGGGAATGAAACCAGGACTCTGAGATTTAAAGTATTGTGTTCTACCAACTGAGGTCTTTTTTAAAACCATGTAACGAGAATAAAGTCTTAAAAATTTATGTGAAAAAGTTCCTTGAGCTGATTCAACAATGAAAATTGAGACTTCAATATTAGAAGGAATAGATCCAGCAGAAATTGTAGTACCTTTTTATAATGAAGGAATTGACAAATGGTTGTCACAACGTAAACCTTGTCAAAGAGCTTGCAGTAATTTTTTGGGAAAGATTGATAACAAATATCCCAAAGGCAATATAATTCAATTTATAAAGAGAGCTAACTGGATCTTTCCTCACATTGTATGAGGAACACCAATATCTGGTTCCCCTAGACTCTATACCAATGCAAATGAACCAGGAATGTCATGTTATAAATCATAAAATTTAAGTAACATTTCTCAAAACCCTTATGGTACTATCAAAAACTGAAAACTGTATGTTATTTTCATGGTATTAATGAATTTTACAGAAACTCTTAATACTTACTGATTTTCAATATGCAGAAAGAGTTGTTTTGCATATTGAAATCCCTGAATTTATACCAGATAACATAAAATTGACTTTATTATTTATTCAGGTACTAGAAATAATCAGGACTAGGAATCATCCAATGTACACAATATACAGTTGATCCCAAACACATCTGCATTTGATCCCAAACACATCTGCCAGGCCCTCAAGCACAAGTTAATAAAGAAATTGATTAACTATTGATAGGAAATGTGCCAGAAGCCTGAGAATTTTATTAGAAAATAATGTCAATAGCAATTATTTGAAAACAGATTTCCCATTTCTTAGCAACAAGCAAAGGAAATTATAAGGAAATGCCCTACTTGTTTTCTGTATAACAAAAACTACTATATTCAGGCAATAACTCAAAGGATATTCATTGGAATAAAATATGGCTATTGGGTACATTCCATTTTGCAAAATTTAGAAAGTTAAAATTTGTATACCACACCATTGATACCTATTCAGAAATTCAATGGGTGACTCTTCTGAGATCTATAAAAGCCAATTTGATAATCACACATTTGTGAGAATTAATGACTGTCATGGTATACCTGTACAAATTAAGACTGAGAGTGCTCCAGGATATCTCTCTAGTAAAATAAAACAGACTTTTGATTATTACAATATAAAGCATATTACAGGTATACCACATAATCTTATGTATAGAAAGATCAAATCAAACTCTATACTAAATAAATAGAAAGGGAAAATAAAGACCCCAAGAAATAGATTGCATAATTTTTTACTAAGTATGAGTTTTGCAAATGTTAATGAGAAAAAAAAAACAGATAATAGAATAAAAACTATGAAATTAAATTAGCCTACATGCTTTAAAGATGTGTTGCCTTCATCATGGAAAACAGGATATATGTTATATTGGGGAAAAGATTTCACTTTTGTTTCCTCAAGAGAAGAAAAGCTACAGATACCATTAAAATTGATAAAGGGTGATTTTGAACAAGAGAGACTTCTTGATTAGAAGAGGTGATTGTTGAGCAAATAGTATGAATTTTTAATCTAAATTAATGTAAAAAATAACAAATACATTATATTTGATCAGATATAACTTGCTTAAAGGGAAATTCCCTAAATTTAGCATAGGGGAAGAATTTTATTTTTTTCTTTTCTGGAAAATAAAGGCATTCAGGTAAGTAATCTGAAAACCTTTGGACAAGTGAGACATTTGAAACAAGTGAGAAATCATCCAAAAAATATCCAAAGAAAAAAGTGATTGGCTCATTGATATATCATTTTCAACAGGATAAAATTTCATAAATCTTCCCAAATATTTGTTGCTGATATTCTCTACAAACATATAATGCAAATGGTTCTTTTCTAGTCCAAATCCAATTAAAAGTTATAGTTGCCTTTGGAGTTGGAGTGTGGCTTTCTCTTCTAAACCCAGGCATGCTTGTTAAAGTAAAATCCAAAAATCTTTGTTTCATGTCAGAAGAGCCACCTCATATAAGACAGAAGAAAAGCAAAAATTAAGGGACTATTGCATTTCCACTAACCTCATAATTCTTTGGCTATATTTTGACTCTTTAAGGCATTTCTTAATGTATAAAAATATCAAAAATTATAATATATATATATATATATAGAGAGAGAGAGAGAGAGAACATTTTGTCATGATATTAATGAGCATTAAAGTAATATTCCTAGAAAAATGCTTCATCTAATGTTTTGATTTCTTAGTTACATGATTTCAGGTTTGAGTCTTTATCATGTAACTAAGAATTAAGTTTTTGAACCTATGGCATATGACATTTAAAATGTTTTAGTTTTATGCAGTGAACCATGACCATGTCAAATAGAAAGCATTGAAGTCTCCAAAAGGATGATGGAGTCCCACAATGACAAATTCTCCAGGATGATGATAATACCACTTAACTAAAAACACCACTAAAATATTGGCTTTGGACTATAAACTGCTAGGAATATTTTGATGTTGTTAGCTGAGATGACTTCTAGTCTTACTATAGCTAGGACTAGAGATAAACTTTGCACTTTTTCATTATACAGAGACTAGACAACAACTGATACAGCTATCTCTCCCAAAACTCGATAGTTAACCTTTTTTTTCTTTTCAGGATTTCCTAAAGATGCCATCACCCCCAAACAGAAAGAAGTAAATTTAAGAATATGATGTCCATATTTTGCTTATTTCTGGTTTATAGAAAAGTCTTTTGAATATGCTCAGCCTTTAGGTAGAAGATTGATTCCCAAATGTCAAAGAGGAAATTGAGTAACACTTTAGGGAGCCAACTGTTTCTGTAATTTTTCACATTTTTTGGAAGTCACTTGTTTGTACACCATATTTATAGTATTATTTCCTTCTTGGGTCTCTGAGAGAGTTGAAGACTAGATACTTGTATTTATCATTTTCCTTATTTACTAGATTCAGAAAAGAAATTCACTGAAGTGTTGTAAATTGTATAAAGTTGAGAAACTTCAAAAGATAGTTTTGGATAGAAATGCAAGTTACAAATTGAATTAGGTACAAGAATTTGGACTCACAGAGATAGGATAGTTAATGTAGCATTTTTAAATGCAGATGAACTAGAAATAGTTGATGTGTTTATTTACTGTATATATTGTATATAGTTATTGTACTTATTATACATAGTTCTTATATTAGATAGTTTTATTTTAGAAATAAAGGGGAAATGTGGTGATATTTTGTTTGCTATCTAACAAATAAAATGTGTTAAGATCAGAGTGCAGAGCTAAGGCACTAGTTGGCCATAGAGTTCAGCTAGTGGTGGCACTCAGGAGGCAGATGAAGAAGATCTCTGTGAGTTTAAGGCCACCCTGGGCTACAGTAGATGAGAAAGTCTAAAAGAGAAACAGAGCCAGATGGTGGTGGCTCACAATATTAATCCCAGGACTTGTGATTACATTCTGTTAGTTCTAGAACTAGGGAGGTAAAGACAAGAAGGGAAATGACTGGGCAGAAGAAGAAATATGAGGCAGGGGAAGACAGGAGCCTAAGACATTCAGTCTGAAGGTTCTTAAAGATGGGATCCTATCACATTGTTTCTAAGGATGTTGTAGAGGTAAGATGTTTTGGTGGCTCCTGTGCTTCTCTGATTTTTCTGCTTTCACCACCTAATATCTGACTCCAGATTTCTATTATTAAAATCAACTAGAAATTGTGCTAAAGGTGACAACATCAACAACACAGACGTTGATGATAGGAACATAATCTGTGAACTCACCTTACACATACTGTCCATAGGAATAACTAGTAGCTTGAATCCTAGATATGAATGTAGAGAATCCAGCCATGTGCCAGCAAGTGTGTGATGAGAAACTGATTCAGTCTACACATGAACCAGTCTTTCTTCAGTTTTTTCTCTTTTCTTTAGCACTTCCTTTCATCACAGCAAGCTCACTCTCCCCTAATAGCCTTCTAGTTTAATTTCTTTTTTGCAATCTACTTTTATTCTTTTTTAAAACATTGTAGTGAGGAGGTGAGCAGGCCTGCTTTTCATCCTGCCCAGCTCCCACATGGCTAGCTTTACACCTGAAATAAGAACACACAAATTGTAATCATTTAAACATTGCATGGCCCATTAGTTCCAGCCTCTTATTGACTAACTCTCATATCTTGATTAACCCACTTCTACTAATCTGTGTAGCACCACGAGGTGGTGGCTTACCAGGAAAGATTCTATCCTACATCTGTCTCGGGTCAAAGAATCATGGCAACTGACTCACTTCCCTTCTTCCCAGCATTCTGTTCTGTCTACTCCACTCACTTATGTTCTGACCTATCAGGCCAAGCAGTTTCTTTATTAAGTAACCAATGAAAGCAACGCATAGAAAGATGACCCTCCTCCATCAAAACATTATCATCATTATTATTAATTAATTTTATGTATTTATGTACATCGTCACTGCAGTTTCCCCTCTGTACTCTCTATATTGTTTTTCATTTTCCATCTGAGAAAATACAGGTTTGCATCATTTGGATGTTATTAATACCTGAAATTCCTGAGGTCTGTGATAGTTTCATGCTATCTGATTATAATTTTATTTACTTCTCCTTTAATTCTACCAATAGCTAGTTTTTATTCCATTTTATTTAAAAATATTTATTGCTTTATAAATAAAACCATTCAAAATTTCCACTTCCTCAACTCCTCCAATTTCCCTCCTGCTCCCCCACTCACCCTTCCTCAACCCCTCCAGTCCTAAGAGAAGGCAGGGTATCCTGCCCTGTGGAAAGTCCAAAGCCCTCCCACCAACATCCAGGCTTAGGAAAGTGTGCCTCCAAATGGACTAGGATCCCCAAAAGCCAGTAAATGAAGAGGAGACAAATCCCAGTGCCATTATCTTTGACTTCTCAGTCAGCCCCAATTGTCAGCCACATTCAGAGAGTCCAGTTTGATCACATGCTCATTCAATCCCACTCCAGCTGGCTTTGCTGAGCTCCCATTAGATAAGGCACATTCTTAGTGGGTAGACCAAATCCTTGTAGTCCTGACTTCCTTGCTCATATTCTCCCTCCTTCTTATTCAACTGGAACTTGGGAGCTCAGTCCAGTGCTCCAATGTGGGTCTTATCTCTATCTCCATCTGTGGCTGGACAAAAGTTCTATGGTGATATTCAAGATAGTCATTAGTCTGACTACTGGACAAGGCTAGTTCAGGCACCCTCTCAACTAGTGCCCAAAGACCAAGCTGGGGACATCACTGTTGGCACCTGGGAACCCCTCTAGAGCCAAGCCTCTTGCCAACCCCAAAATGGCTCCCTTAATTAAGATTTCTTCCCTACTCCCATATCTGCCCTTCCTCCATCTCAAATATCTCACTCCCCCATGTATCCCCAATCATCCCCTTTTCCCTTCTCTCTCCCCCTCCACTTTCCCAGACCCCATCCTACCCCAATGCTCCCAAATTTTTCCTGGCGACCTTGTCTGCTTCCAAATTACAAGAGGATCTACATATTTTTGGGGGGTTCTCCTTATTAGTTAGCTTCTTGAGGATCATGAAATATATGCTCAATGTCCTTTGTTTATGGCTAGAATCCAAAATGAATGAGTACTTACCATATTCATAGTTTTGGGTCTGGGTTATCACACTTAGGATAGTGTTTTCTATTTCCATCCAATTGCATGCAAAGTTCAAGATGTCAGTTTTTATTCCACTGAGTAGTACTCTAATGTGTATTTGTACCACACTTTCTTTATCCACTCTTCCATTGAGGGGCATCTAGGTTGTTTCCAGGTTCTGGCTATTACAAATAATGCTGCTATAAACACAGTTGTACAAATGCTTTTGTAGTATGATTGGGCATCTTTTGGGTATATACCCAAGAATGGTATTGCTGGATCCTGAACTAAGTTGACTCCTAATTTTCTGAGAAACCACCACATTGATGTCCAAAGTGGTTGCACAACTTTGCATTCCCACCAGCCATGGATGAATGCTCCCCTTACTCCACATTCTCTCCAGCATAAACCATCATTGGAGTTTTTTTTTTTATTTTAGCCATATGGACATGTACAAAATAGTATCTCATAGTTGTTTTGATTTGCATTTCCCTGATAGCTAAGGAAGTTGAACATGTCCTTAAATATTTTATGGCCATTTGAAATTCTTCTGTTGAGAATTCTCTGTTTAGTTCAATACCTCTTTTTTAATTGGGTTATTTAGAATTTTAATGTCTAGTTTCTTGAGTACTTTATATATTTTGGAGATCAGACCTTTGTCTGATGTGGGGTTGGTGAAGATCTTCTCCCATTGAGTAGGTTGTCTTTTTGTCTTAATGACTGTGTCCTTTGCTTTACAGAAGATTCTTAGTTTCAGGAGGTCCCATTTATTCATTGTTGTTTTTATTGTCTGTGCTACTGGGGTTATATGTAGGAAGTGGTCTCCTGTGCCCATGTATCACAAGCTACTTCCCACTTTCTCTTCTATCAGGTTCAGTGTGGTTGGATTTATGTTGAGGTCTTTAATCCATTTGGACCTGATTTTGTGCATGGTGATAGATATGGATCTATTTTCATTCTTCTACAGGTGACACCCAGTTATGCCAGCACCATTTGTTTATAATGCTTTCTTTTTTTTCCATTTTATAATTTTAGTGTCTTTTTTCAAAAATCAGGTATTCATAGGTTTGTGGAAGAATATTTGGGTCTTTGATTTGATTTAATTGGTCAATGTCTCTGTTTTTATGCCAATACCAAGCTGTTTTCATGACTCTATCTCTGTAATAGACTTTGAAGTCGGGGATGGTAATGACTCTGGAAGTACCTTTATTTTATAGGATTGTTTTGGCTATCCTGGGTTTTTTGTTTTTCCATATAAAGTTGATTATTTTTCTCTCAACATCTGTGAAGAAGTCGTTGGCATTTTGATGGGGATTGCATTGAATCTATAGATTGCCTTTATAAGAACTGTCATTTTTACTATGTTGATCCTACCAATTGAAGAGCATGGGAGATCCTTCCATTTTCTGGTATCTTTTTCAATATCTTTCTCCAAAGCCTTAAAGTTCTTGTCAAATAGATTTTTTACTTGCTTGGTTAGTGTTACCCAAAGATATTTTATGCTATTTGTGGCTATCGTAAAAGGTGATGTTTCTCTTATTTCCCTCTCTGTTTCTTTATTTTTTGAGTATAGGCAGGCTGCTGATATTTTTGAGTTGATCTTTTTTCCTTTAACATCACTGAATGTATTTATCAGCTATAAGAGTTCTTTGGTAGAGGTTTTCGGATCACTCATGTACACTATCATATTATCTGCAAATAGCAAAAGTTTGACTTCTTCCTTTAAAATTTGTATTCCCTTGATCTTTTTATGTTGTCTTATTGTTATTTCTAGAACTTTAAGCATATTGAGGAGATATGGAGAAAGTGGATAGCCTTTTCTTCTTCATGATTTTAGTCGAATCGTTTTGAAATTCTTTCAATTTAGTTTGATGTTAGGTGTCTGCTTGCTGTATATTGCTTTTATTATATTTAGATATGATCCTTATATCCTTAATGTCTCCAAGACCTTTTTCATGAAGATGTGTTGAATTTTGTCAAATGTTTTTTCAGCATTTAATTAAATGATTATATGTTTTTTTTTCTTTCAGTTTATTTATATGATGGATTACATTGATAGATTTCTGTATGTTGATCCAGCCCTGTATCTCTGGAATGAAGCCTACTTGATCATAATGGATGCTTTTTTGTGTGTTCTTGGATTTGGTTTACCAGTATTTTATTGAGATTTTTTACATCGATGTTTATGAATGAGATTGGTCTGTAATTCTTTTTCTTGGTTAAGTCTCTTTATGGTTTGGTATCAGGGTAACTGTATCCTCATAAAAAGAGTTTGGCAATGACCCTTCTGTTTCTATTTTGTCAAACACATTAAGGACTGTAGGTATTAGCTCTTCTTGGATGTTCTTATAGAATTCTGCATTGAAACCATCTGGTCCTAGACTTTTTTGGTAGGGGGTCTTTGATGACAGCTTCTAATTCTTCTTGACTTACAGGTCTATTTAAATTGTTCACCTGGTCTTGATTTAATTTTGGTATATGATACTTATATAAAAAATGTACATTTTTTTTCATGTTCCCATTATGTGGCATACAGGGCTTTGTAGTAAGACCTAATAATTCTCTGAATTTCCTCAGTGTCTATATTTCTGTCCCCCTTTTCATTTTTGATCTTGTTTATTTTAATGTTCTCTATCTTTTGATTAGTTTGGATAGGGGTTTGTCAATCTTGTTGATTTTTTCAAAGATCTGGCTCTTTGTTTCATTGATTCTTTGGATTGTTTTCTCTGTTTCTATTTTGTTGATTTTAGCCCTCAGTTTGATTATTTCTAGTTTTCTACTCCTCCTGGGTGAGTCTGCTTCTTTTTCTTCTAGAGCTTTCAGGTATGCTGTTAAGTATTTAATGTGAGCTTTCTCCATTTTCTTTATGTGGGCACTTAGTGCTATGAACTTTCCTCTTAGTACTGCTTTCATAGTGTCTCTTAGGTTTGGGTACATTGTGTCTATTTTCATTGAATTCAAGAAAGACTTTAATTTCTTTCTTTATTTCTTCCTTGACCCAGAGGTGATTCAGTAGTTGATTGTTCAGTTTCCATGAGTTTGTAGGCTTTCTGGGAATGTGATTGTTGTTAAGTTCTAACTTTATTCTATGGTGATCTGATAAAACTCAGGGGATTACTCCAAATTTTTTTGTATGTGTGGATGCCTGCTTTGTTACTGAGTATGCGATCAATTTTTGAGAAGGTTTCATAAGATGCTGATAAGAAGAAATATTCTTTCCTGCTTGGGTGGAATGATATACAGATGTCTGTTAAGTCCATTTGATTCATTACATCTGTAATTTCTCTTAATTCTCGGCTAAGTTTCTGTCTGGTTGACCTGTCCATTAGTGAGAGAGGAGTATTAGTGTATGGGGTTTGATGTGTGCTTTGAGTTCTAGTAATGTTTCTTTTACATATCTGGGTACTTTTATATTAGGGGCATAGATATTCAGGATTGAGACTTCATCTTGATGAATTGTTCCTGTTGTGAGTATAAGGTGTCCTTCTCCATCTCTTCTGATTTTAGTTTGAAATCAATTTTGTTATATATTAGGATAGCCACACCCACTTGTTTCTTAGGTCCGCTTAATTGGAAAACTTTTTCCCAATCCTTTACTCTGAGGTAACGTTGGTCTGTGAGATTGAGGTGTGCTTCCGGTAAAAAGCAGAATGTTGGATCCTGTTTTTGTATCCATTCTCTTAACCTGTGCCTTTATATAGGTGAATTGAGTCCATTGATATTAAATGATATTAATAATCAGTGGTTGTTAACTCCAATTATTTTTTTTGGTGGTAGGGTTCATGTTTCATGTTGTTCTGGTGGAGGGTTGTCAGATGACTGTGCTATTGTTGGTGTTATTCATTTCCCTGGGTTGTGGTTTTCCTTTGAATACTTTCTGTAAGGCTGGGTTTATGGATAGGTATTGTTTAAATCTGGTCTTGCCATGAAATATCTTGTTTTCTCCATCAAAGAAGAAAGAAAGCTTAGCTGGGTTTAGTAGTCTGGGCTTGTATCCATGGTCTCTTAGTTTCTGCAGCATGTCTATCCAAGAACTTTTGGCTTTCATAGCTTCCATTGAGAAGTCAGGTGTCATTATGATAGGTTTCTCTTTATATATTACTTGACCATTTTCCTTTGCAGATCTTAATATTCTTTCTTTATTCTGTATGTCTTGTGTTTTGATTATTATATGGTGAGGGGATTTTTTTTATCCAGTCTATTTGTTGTTTTGTAAGCTTCTTGTACCTTCATAGGAATATTCTTCTTTAGGTTGGGAAGGTTTTCTTCTATAATTTTCTTGAATATATTTTCTGGGCCTTTGAGCTGTAATTCTTCTCCTTCTTCTACCCCTATTATTCTTAGGTTTGGTCTTTTCATTGTGTCCCAGAGTTTGGGGATGTTTTGTGTTAAAATTTTCTTGGATTTGCTGTTTTCTTGGATCAATGCATCTATTTCCTCTATAGTATCTTCAGCAACTGAGATTCTTTCTTCTATCTCTTGTATTTTGTTGGTTATACTTGTCTCTGTAGTTCCTGTTAGTTTATCCAGATTTTCCATATCCAGCCATCCCTTGTTTGATGTTTTCTTTATTACCTCCCTTTTGGTCTTCAAGTCTTGAGGCGTTTGATTGATTTTTCTTGGTTTTCTTGGGTATCTTTGAGGGATTTATTAATTTCTTCTTTTTGTTTGTCTTCTCTTCCATTTATTTAAGGGAGTTTTTCACTTCTTGTTTAAGAGTCTCCATCATTTTCATAAGGTTATGTTTAAATTTGATTTATTCTACTTTATCTGGGTTAGGGTGTTCAAGTCTTCTTGTTACATGTTCACTGAAATCTGGTGTTATCATGTTGCTTTGTAGGTTTTGGAGGACTTCTTGCATTGGCACCTGCCTATCTCTTCCTTCAAATGAGGCCAGGATAGTGTTTGCCTCTTGGTCAAATCTTTACTGTGACTGTGTAGTTGGGTTTTTTGGTTTTTTGTTTTGTTTTGTTTTGTTTTGGTCTGCCCTCTTTTAGGACAGCTCAACACTGGAGCTGGCTCTCAGATCCCCTCTGTCCTGAAGCAGGCTGATTTTGGGGATGCAAGGGCCCTGCAAATGGAAATAAGTGCTTGGGGACAAGATGGGATGGGATAAATAAAGAAAGTCAGTAGCTGGGAAGATGCCCTGCTGGATGGCCATAAAAGTTTAGGGAATTAGAGGGGGCCTGGACTTCGTTCCCCAGGAACTATCCAGCTGAGTGGCCCCTCACTCACCACTCCAGATAGATCTCTTTATTCCATTTTATTAGTCAACTTTTATTAAAGGAACAAAACTCACAAATTGGATCTATATATGTTAAGATGTGCTTTATTAGATTGGCTTTCACATTGGATTTAGGTAATCCAATAATAGATCTCTCATACTAGGAAAACTAATAATGCAGTAATTGCTCAGTCCACAATGTTGGATATGAGGTATTCCTGGAGAACTACTGGTCAGTCAACAGTGGAAGCTTGTAGAAGTTGCTTCTAAAATCAGCAAAGAAATGCCATAGTAAGAGGATAGATGAATTTGCCAGAAATAATAATGTCACACATTTTTTTTTAAAAAAAGGTTTCTTTCATAACCTTTTACGTAGGCTGCTAGCAGTAAGTGCCCACATGTAGGGTGGATCAACACTCTCAAAGCTATCTTGTATATCCAGTCAAGGTAATTTCAAATATTTGTTTTTTCCCATTATCAGATTTACTAGTTATTTTTCTGTTGCTATGACAAATTACCACCACCAAAAACAATTTATGAAAGATAAAGTTAATTTGGTTTACAATTTCATAGAGTTAAGAGTCTAGCACAGAAAAGAAGCATTGTAGTGATGGAGCTGCGGGCAGGTCTGCTTTTTGTCCCGCCTGGCTCCTGGCCACCGGCTAGCTTATGCCCCGAAATAGCAACACACAAACTGTATTCTTTTAAACACTGCCTGGCTCATTAGTTTCAGCCTCTTACTCACATCTTGACTAACCCATATCTAATAATCTGTGTAAAACCACGAGCAGTGTCTTACCAGGAAAGATTCAGCATGTTTGTCCTGGTGGCTGGTTCCATCACATCTGGCATCTCTCTAAGGAGAGGAACGGCAGTCTGACTAACTTAGGAGAGGCATGGCATCTGACTGAGCCATCTACCTCACTTCCTTCTTCCTGTTCTGTCTACTCCACCCACCTAAGGGCTGGGCAAAGCAGTTTCTTTATTAAAACAGAAGACCCTTCCACATCATTTCCCCTTTTCTGTTTAAACAAAAAAGAAGGCTTTAACTTTAACAGCAAAATTACATATAATAAAACAGTTATCAAGTAAGAATTATAGTTACAATATTTATAGCCATTTTACCTTTTATCATAACAAAGGAAAACTATAACTATCTATTCTTCAACTCCATCAAAGACTCCAGAAGAACATAATATTACCTAGGTGAACAAGAAGTAAGCTATTTTCAAAACTCTAGAAATGACAGAGACATCTTGCTGCCTGGACAGTCACCCAAAGTTCCTCTGTACCATTGGGGCATCCATCTTAGGCCTTCAGGCCCATAGTGTCCAGCAGACATTTCCATGAAGCAGGAAATTTCAAAGGCAGTTCAGTCACTATCTGTTGTGTCCTGCAGAATGTCTCGAAGACTCTTTCATGAGTAAGGAACCCCAAAGAATCATCTCACATTTAGGCAAGTTCAGCAGTCCTCTCTCTGTGGGTTCTTTGTGTCCGGTTTATGCAATAGTCCAGGCAAGAGCAGTTTCTTGCCCAAATGGCTATCAAACTCCATAAGGAGCCTCTTCAATGCCCATTTTCCTCTTGAAGTAGCTAGTGTTGCCAGGAGCAGATATGTCTCATTGTCATGAAAAGCCTTATTAAAACATTAAATGCCATATTCCGTAGTCTTTGACAGATATTAGAAATGCCTATCTAACTGAAATATATCTCTATATATCTAGAAAATCTAACTAACATGACTACAAGCTTAACTATTATCAATGATTATTCATTAACAACCTATATTTCCTAATTATACATTACATTCTTAAAAGAACTACAAAATCACAATACCTTAATCAAGATCAGAAATACATATAACAAGATTGACCTTAAATTAATATCAGTAACCAAGATTCACAACAATCCAACTTATTTATATCTATATCATCTCCCCCTTTAAATGTAAAAGAACATTCATAAGCAATATTTGGGAATATGGGTGCAGTTTTTTTCTCTCCAAACTGCTTCCTGCTGAATGGGGATGCTGTTAATCAGATCTTTCATGGTATAACCTGTGTGCCAGGTTCATCTCAGTCATCAGTTGGGTGAAATAATTTTCTGAAGGTGTTCACAGCAACCTTTCAGGAGGGCATGGTCTATCATACCATATTGGGATAGAAGCAATCCACAAGGTCTCATTTTCTGTAAAAACAAAAGAAGAATCTCTTTTCCAAAGTATCATATCCTTAGATATAAATTCTGAAGTCAAGGTATTTTCAAAATATCTATGTTGGATTAGTTCAGCAGCATTTATAAACAAATATCTTTTAGCAGCTGTTGCTCCTTCCTCAGCAGTCAAACAATCCAAAGAGAGCATAATAGCATACAGTATCAAGGTTCTCCGTATATTTTCCATCTTTGTGCAGCTTTGTTTTAACCTCTATTTTGTTTATTTTTACTTTTACTTTTTGAGACAGGTTCTCTGTATATCTTTGTCCTAGAATAACTCTGTAGACCAGGCTGTCCTTCAACTCTCAGAAATCCACTGTCTCAGCCTGGGATTAAAGTGTGTGCTACAACACTTTGAACACACAGAGATCTCTGTCTCTGCCTCCCAGGCACTGGGATTAAAGGTGTGTGCTACCACACCTTGAAGTCACAGAGGTCAATCTCTGTCTCCCAAGTGTTGGGATTAAAGGTGTGTACTATCACACCCAACTACTTTCTTTCTTCCTTTTTTACCCTAAGAACTTTAACCTTCAGCATGCATATATTTTTAACACAGTGTAAATCAATTAGAGGTTTTGTCCGACTTTGAATCTTGATCTAACCCATATCTAATAATCTGGGTAACACCACGAGCGGTGTCTTACCGGGAAAGATTCAGCATGTTTGTCCTGGTGGCTGGTTCCATCACATCTGGCATCTCTCTAAGGAGAGGCACGGCAGTCTGACTAACTTAGGAGAGGCGTGGCATCTGACTGAGCCATCTACCTCACTTCCTTCTTCCTGTTCTGTCTACTCCACCCACCTAAGGGCTGGCCAAGGCAGTTTCTTTATTAAAACACAAGACCCTTCCACATCAGAAGCATGGTAACAAAAAGGAGTTAATGTCAAGAAGACATTCACATCATTAACCACAAGAACTAAGCAGAGAGAGAACTGAAAGTGGTATGAGGCTTTTAATGTCAAAGTCTGCCGCAGTGTTACAATTTCCCTTGGAAGTTACATAAAATAAATCTCACAAGATAGTATCACCATCTGGGGACCAAATGTTCAAATGTATGAGACTATGGAAAATAATTTTTATTTGAAACACAATATCAATTTGACACCCAATTTTATCTCTTGTGTTATAATTAATTTCTAAATGAAAACAATACTAAGATCATAATTCCACCTCATCTGGTATAAATGTCTTATTTAAAACTACAAAAAAATTATATGGTCTGATAATATAGATTTATAAAAATTAACCATTGATATTATCTCTGTTGGTATGAAATTATAAAATAAAGAAGTAGTAAATAGTATATTTTGTCATATATCTCAAAAGCATGGCATTCATATCAATTTCTATTCTACTTTCTGAACTTGGTTTCATAGCCTTAGCTGTTTTTTATTTCTGTAGAATTTCAAATGATTTGATTATTGTCTTACCCTCTTTTAACTTCTGTCACATCCATTCTTTTTTCTCCCAGCCCAACAACATGTTCTTTCTCTGTCTTAAACAAAGCAAACAAAAATAAAACCCAACAAAAACTAACAAAAAATCATGTAGTCAAATTTATATTGGACAACTACTCCTGAGCATGAGGCATGACTTAGATTGTGGTTGTCACCCCACTGGAGAAAACTGATTTTCTCGCCAGCAGCTATCATTTATAGCTTCTTCCTTGGGGGTAGGAATATCCACACTTCTTCTGTGTAATGGGGATGCATCTGCACTGAACTTATACAGGGCTTACACATGCTATTACAGTGTTATTTAGTTCATATGGGCATCAGCCATTTTGTATCTGGAAAACTTTTTTTGAAGTCCTTAATCATTTTCGTCTCTTAGAATTTTTCTGTGTCCTTTTCCACATAGATTCCTGATTTATGAAGAGAGGATTATATTAAGACATTCTATTTAGAGATGAATGTTCCAAAATATCTTGCTCTCTTTACAATTTTCAGTTGTATGTTTTTGTGATAATTAACACCTGCTACAAGAAGAAGCTTCTCAGATAAGGGATGAGAATGATCTATACATATAGGAATATGTAATTATGTATAATTTTATTGCTATGCTTTTAAACAAAAATAATAATAGTACATTTTCTCCTAGGGTCCTGACCTATCTATTTTCATGTTCTTTATCTCATTAATCGTGTCATGTATAGGTTCTTTCCATGAATAGGGCATTAAATGCAATTAAAAATGATTGACTACTCCTACAAAATTTGTGCCACTATTTTATCTGTGAGCATATCTTGTTGGCAGGTAGCTATTGTAGGGCACAGAGTTTATAACTGGGTGAAATCAATGACTATTGTCTTACAGCATCATGACTAGTACCTTCAAGAACTTTGAATGCTATTTAGTAGAGATGAATCTTCCAGATTACTATAAGCTAAATTTCCCCATGTTTGATAATATAAATATGTCCTGTTGTATTAGTTTGTGTTTTATTACTGTAAAGACACACCATAACCATGGTAACTAGTATAAAGGAAAATGTTTACATCAGGCTGACTTACAGCTTCAGAGGTTTAATCCATTATTGTCATGGCAAAAAATATGGTAACATGCAGGCAGACATAGTCTTAAGAAGATGGTAGTTCTGCAGCAGGAGACTGTGACCTATACTGGACATAGCTAGTAGATTTGAGACTACAAAGCTCACATTCACAGTGACAAACTTCTTCCAACAAGGCTACACCTCTTAATAGTGCCATTCCTCAAGGAGCAAGTATTCAAACACATGAGTATAGGGAGGCAATCATACTCAAACCACTGCATTCAATTTCCTGGAACCAATAGACTTGTACTCATAACAATGCAAAAATGCATTCAGTTCAATTTCAAATGTCCACATAGTTAATAACAATCTCAATTGTTTAGATATACAAAGTTTAAAATCTCTTCAGAGATACGTGGAATCTCTTAACTGTAACCCATGTAAAATCAAAATACAAGTCAAATCACATACTTCCAACATATAATGCAACAAGATAGATATATATTACTGATCCAAACTGGAGGAAAGGCAGGATAGTGACAAAAGACTAGAACAAAGCAAGAGTGAAAATCATCTGGAAAAACTTGAAACTATATTTCCATTCCTGGTTTCAAAGCACTCTTAAGTTCTTGAACTACTTTCTTTTTATTGATTGCAATCTACTTTATTCATTTGGGCTGTTTCTACTTTTTGGGCTGTTTCTACTCACAGTTAGAAGCTCTCTCTGTATATTATTCAATGGTTTTGGCATCTCAACATTTTGGGGTCTTCAAGACAATTAAGGCTTTACCTTCACAGCTTCACACTGTTATGATTATGCTGGCCTCCATTGTTAGTACTCTCTCCCTTTAAGAGACAAGCTCTGTCCATTCCCAGTCTCTCTCTCTATCTCTCTCTCTGTCTCTCTCTGTCTCTCTCCCTCTCTCTCTCTCTCTCTCTCTCTCTCTCTCTCTCTCTCTCTCTCTCTCTCTCTCTCTCTCCTCACTGAGGCAAGCTTTTCTTAGCCACATTTTTCTCTTTCCCTCTGAATGTGCAGCTTTCTGTGTCTGTCCTTCCCATTTGGAGGAATGTCAGTTCTGGGATTAAACATTTTGTAATACTAGACCAAAAATAAAATTTTCTTTAATTCATTTTTACAAGTTGCAAGCTTAGCTAGGTGGGTGCCCTAAGGTCACCATCTATTTCATTCCATTTAACATCAGGCTCTCCTTTAATCTGTTTATCTCCTTGAACATAAGATTGATCTTTATTCCAATTCCTAGTGTTTATTTTCTCCTTAATTTGTATTTTTATTTGCTCAGCTTGTTCCTTTTCAATATAAATATTTATAAGAATTAAGATTAATAACAATGTGACAAAGTCCACACTAGGATGTTTTGAAGTTTTCTTTGCCAGTGCAATTGATCTAAAACTCTTGAATTTTACCTAAGGCAGACTTTTTAGAAAATAATGCATGAAACAATCCTACATCAGTTTGGAATTATTATTGATCAAATGGTTATTTATTTGAGGGGAAAAATTACAGAACTCCATCCTAGACAACAGCCAGGAAAGGAGTCTAGTCACTGGGACCGGAGTCTGAAGCAAGAGAGTGAGAGGAGGGCTGCTGCTGCTTTTTAAAGCAAAAGAGACCATACCCCAGTGAAGGATCAGAAGTAGCTCCCACAGTACCTCCCCCTTTTCTTTAAGTAAGAGAGTTCTAAACCTACTACAAAATTATATAAAGTAAGAAAAAAATATCCTATTTTAACTAGCTTAAGTCTTGTATAATAAATAACTTGGCCAAGTCATGAGAGAAAAGTAACTACATTTATCCAGTCTACAACCCCATTGAAGATCCGAAAAGGGAAATAATATTACCTGAGTAATTAGGAAGTACAATCAAACAACTTCCAAAACATGCAGCAAGTCACAGAGACAACCGGCTACCTGGGAAAGCACACAAAGTCATGTTTGCAACGTTGAAGCAACCAACTTTGGCTAAGGTCTAGAATAATTGACAGATTTATTTTTAAAGGCAAGAAGTTTTTCAAAACTGTCTTACCTTGTCTTGGCATGATTTGACACTTCTGCTATTCCATTTCCCTATACTATATATTTTGACAGTAGTTGAGGTATGGGCAGTTCCTTGCCCAGAGGCTAGTGTTGCCTAGAAGAAGACAAGCTCCAAGTGGAGTGTCTTTGGTGCTCAACAATCTCTGGGGAATAGATTGGTGTTGCCAGGAACGATTGTGTCCCACTATTAAAGAACTCTAAGTTAGATTAAATGCCATTTTCTACAGTTCATTGAAGAGGTTGAAGATTATCTATTTATACAGAATATAATCTCTATGAATCTAAAGAACTGATTAGTCTTACTATAAATATGACAAACATAGATGACTATTAAGATATACAATTCTTAATACCTATCTAACTTAAAGACTAAGAAAATAAACAACTGTGCAGTAATTGAGAACAATGACCTCCAAATGTTAACAATGTATAAGTATCTTAATCAGAGGTAGAAATGTCATTGCATATATATATATATATATATATATATATATATATATATATATATATAATGTTTTAAACAGAGGTAGAAGCATTCATGCACACAATATTCAATATAATTTAACTTTGTATCCAATGTAATTGTCTATAAACAATAACTCACAAATACCAATCTATTATCCCATCATCCAGTTTTCCTTTTTTTCCCCAAAAATATCCCTGAGCTTATAAAATTCCTCCCCCAACCCTCAACCATATACCAACTATAATCAACCCCTAAATGATGTCCCTAAATCTGAGGACAAACTGTCTTGTTTCTTGGGAGAGGGGACATCATCCTCTAGAATTACTTCCAGCTGTCATGGGGGCAATGTTCTTTCTAGGGGATCCTGTGAAGTAAAATGATGGGTAAATTTCAACATCAATGTCTGGTAAAATAGCAAATAGTATCTGAGTATTTTGTGGAGGTCTAGCCAGAATGTTGTAAAAGATGTGTGCCGTTTCAGCTAACCAAGCTGGAACTTTATTGTGCAGCTGGTACCCATAACAGGTCTTGTACTAGCACTATTAGTATCATGACGTCATATCAACCAGGTGGAGTTGTTGTTTTTGGGCTCCATCTTCTTCCTGGAAACTTCAAATATCATTGTAGTAAAACCCATTGTTCATTGTGGAAAACTTAAACATTATTTATATAGATATTTACAGATGTATATATTCAATGAAAAGCAAGATAAAAACAAAAATAGATATGAAGAAAAGCAAAGATGTTTTCCAAATTCATTTTTCTTTCTGTCCCATATCATGGCTCTTGACATGAGACAGAAACTCCAGAAACTCTGGGTTTTTCTCTTAACAACAGGCTTCGAATTAGAGAGGGACTCTCCAAATCCAGCTCTATACATTTAGAAATATAAATGTATACCTTAGATTTTTATACTTATAGAACATATTTGGTTTCTTGATAGTCCCTATTGGGTAGTTATCTTTTCAACTGTCAGTATTTAAACATCCAGGGTCCCTTGGATTTTTTAAAGATGAGTGTTTTCCTGTGAGGATAAGAAGAGAACCCTGCTCCCATCCTATATGTTTTTCTTACCACCTGTATGATTATCATCATTGTGGATGAGCTGTCACTTTTCCTTTTCCAAGAGGTTTCTCCTCTTCAAACTGAACCTTTTTTATATTTGATGGTGTCCACATTTTTTCTTCTCCTGTGGAAACAAGAGCAAAACCCCTTCCCCAATGTAGCACACACATCTTCTGGCTTCCATTGTAAGGTCAGCATGTCCTTGAAATAAATGAGTTGATTTAGTTCAGCATATTTTTCCATTATCTAATATCTTTCTGTTGCTGTTTTCCCTTTCTCATTGGCATTAAGAAAATTCAAGGTTAATAAGACACTATGTAATCAATTTCTGGGGACATTTTCCACCCCTTTCTGTTTGTTTAACATATCCTTTACAGTTCTATTTGATCTTTCTATGACTGCTTGAACTGTAGGATTGTATGGTATACCTGTAACATACTTAATATTATAATAAGCAAAAAAGTTTCATTTTCCTAGAGACATAAGCTGGACCATTATCTGTCTTGATTTGTGCAGATATACCCATGATGGCCATAACTTAAAATAAATGTATGATTACTGAATCAGCTTTTTTTTTCTTAGCTTAAAGAAGTTGCCCACTGAAAGCCTGAATGAATGTCAATGGTGTAATGTACATATTTTAATTTTCCAAATTCTGCAAAGTGGAACACATCTATCTGTCAGATTTCATTCCTTTGATTATGCTTTGGGTTAGTTAGCAGCAGCAGTGCTTTGTTATAAAAAGAGCAGGTAGGGCATTTCTTTATAATCTCCTTAGCTTCTTGCCATGTAATGGAAAACTTTTTCTTTAAAACTTTGCTATCGATATGATTTTTTTCATGAAATTCTGAGGCTTGTAACACACTTCCAATCAATAATTGATCAATTTCTGCATTCCCTTGTGCTAGAGGCTTTGGCAGACCCATATGGAATCAGATGTGTGTTATGTACATCGGACAAAGCCCATTCCTGATTGTGTCTTGTACCTGGATAAACAATGAAGTCAATTCTGTATCATCTGGTATAAATTCAGCAGTTTGAACATGTAAGATAACTCTTTCTGCATATTGTGAATCAGTAACTATATTAAGAGGCTCTTTAAAATTCCATAGCACCATAATAATGCCATATAATTCTGCCTTCTGGACAGAAGTATAAGGGCTTTTTTCTATATTACTCAATTCATCTGATTTGTAACTTCCCTGATTTATTATCATCAGTATAAAATGTACAGGTTCCAGTTATTGGAGCATCATGTACAATTCAAGGAAGAATCCAAGAAGTTATCTTTATATGGTTAAGTCTACCGTTTTGGGGATAGTTACTATTAATTTCTCATAAAAAAAAAATAGCACAAGCCATTTGCCATGGTTCATTGTCTTCCCATAACCTTTTTATTTCATCAGTAGTGAAAGGCACTATAATTTCTTCTGGGTCTATACCTGCTAGTTGATGAAGTCTCAGTTTACCTTTTATAATTAATTCAGAGATCTTTTCTATATAAGTTTGTAATTTTTTACTTGGTTTCTGTGGTAAAAAGATCAATTCTAAAGTAATATCTTCCCTCTGCCTTAAAATTTCCTTAAAAGAAATTCTGGAAAGCAATATGACTAGACTACAACTAAGATCTGGATTCACCTTATCCACATGTACCTCCTGGAATTTTTCCTCAACCATCATAAGTTGCTTTTCTGCATCAGCTGTTAATTCTCTGGGACTATTTAAATATTTGTCACCATCTAAGGTTTTGTTTAAATGAATTATTAGATCAAATGTTATCCCAACAGCCAGTCATACACTGGAGTTGTCTCCTAACAATCTTTGAAAATCATAAAGAGTCTGTAATCAGTCTCTCCTAATTTGTGCCTTTTGTGTCCTAATTTTCTGTAAACAATTCTGGAATCTTAACATTAATAATTCTGGTAATTAACAGAATCTCCTCTTTGAATCTTTTTAGGAGCAATTTGTAATTCTCATTTAGGCAAAACTATCTTTACTTCCTCAAACATTCTTTCTAAAGTATCTATGTTTGAATCAGATAGCAAAATGTCATCCATGTAATGGTAAATTATAGCCTTAGGGAATTGCTTATGTATTATTTCCAATGACTGACTTACGAAGTATTGACACAGGCTGGGGTTATTGAGCATTTCCTGTGGTAGGATAGTCCACTGGTATCTCCTAGTAGGTTGAGAATTATTATAAGTAGGCACTGTGAAGGCAAAATTTTCTCTATCCTTTTCTGGTAAAGGTATAGTGAAGACGTGATCCTTTAAATCAATAACTATAAGAAGCCATCTTTTTGGTAACCGAGAAGGCAGAGGAATTCCAGACTGTAGATGGCCCATAGCTTGAATTACCTTGTTGACAGCCCTTAGGTCTGTCACCATTCTCCATTTACCAGATTTCTTTTTTATAAAAAACATAGGAGAATTTCAAGGGCTAGTTGACTCCTCAATATGTCAAACATCTAATTGCTCCTGTACCAATTGTTTTAAAGCCTGCAATTTATCTTCAGCTAGAGGCCATTGATTAACCCATATTGTCTTCTCAGTTAGCCATGTTAAAAGTAGGGCTGTTGGTACCTCTAAAGGTTTGTTATTTGCTTTATGTTCTTGTACAGCCTGAATGGCTTGTGACCTTTGTGCATAGTATCTTATTACATCCTTCCCAGAGTTATGAGTTCCTGGGACTTCAGAAATGTTAATCTGGCTATTCCATTGCTTTAGCAGCTCACAGTCTCATAATTTTTTTTGCAATATCAGCTACATATGGTCTTAGCTTTCCTCTTTGACTTTCTGTCCCAATACAGTCAACCCATCTAGTGCTTTATTTAACTCAATATATGGTTCCAATTCCTACTAATTAAACATCTGCCTCTTAAAGAGGCCAATTTTGATGCCAAGATTTGGAGTGATGATACTCACATCTGCTCCTGTGTCTATCAAGTAAACAATAACAATTTGATTTATATGCACTCTCAGCTTTGGTCTCTGATCATTTATAGAAGTTTGCCAAATTATAGGCTTCTTATATCCTATTTGAATTTCTGAATTATCCTCCAAATTTGAGCCACCATTTTAAATCTTGTGACCTTATGATCTTGCGCAGAAGGTTCTAGAGTTTTTAATTTTCTTGGTGCAGCATGTCCTCCATGATTACTGGGAACAACTGGGCCACTTTTAGCTTGTGGGCCTGCAAGAGGCCCCACAAGGGTTTTTCCAATGATATCAAGTTGCCTTGTCTGTCTGTTGTTGATCTGCAGTCATTGGTCCAATGTCTTCCTTTACCATACCTCCTTCATAGAGCTGAAGGCTGAGGTTTCCTTTTTCTGCCATTCCCAGATGAAGTGTTATTTGTAGAAATTCCTTGCCTGCAGTCCTTTTTCAGGTGTCCTAATTTATCAAAATTAAAACATTTGGCAGGTTGATGTCCCCTCATTGCTTTGGAAATCACTTCTCCTATCCAAGATTCATCATCTTAGTTAAAGTTCTGAAAATTCATGGTATGTTGGATTCATTCATCCATAGGTGCTGATCTAGACCTTAAAGGCCCAATTATCATTTTGCACTCTAAGTTGGCATTTTCAAAAGCCAGCGATTCAAGAATCAGTCATCTAGCTTCTGGGTCTGTTATTCCTATGTTCAAAGCCTTAATCTTTGCAAAAAGTCAGTATAGGGTTCTCCTTGTCTCTGCCTAACCCTGGTATATGACTCTACCTTTTTCCCTAGTTCTGGTATTCTATCACAGGTATTCAAGGCTGCTTTGTGGCACAAGGACAATACTTCTTCATCATAAAGTATTTGGACCTGTGGATCAGCATATGCTCCTATGCCAAGAATTTGATCCTGTGAAACCTCCACATGTTTTGCTCTTCCTTGCTGTCCCATATGTTTGGCTTCTTCTATGAAATAAACTCCAATCCTCAAGGAAGTTCATCCTCTAACACTGCTGATACTAACTGAGAAATCATGGGGTATAGACCTGACATTAGAAGCCCAAGCCCTTATCATTTCCTTAACAAATGTAAAGTGCAAGGCATAAGTAACAATTCCGTGCTTAATTTCCTTCAGATCATTCAGTCCTATAGGCGTCCATCTTCTTTCTTTGGCTCCCTTTGAGCCTTTAGAAGTTGATGCTTTGTCAAAATAAATTGCAGGGTATGTCGCTAAATCCCTGGGTAAACCAGTTCTAACAGGTGGTGGTCAAATTGGATCCTGCCCTTGTGTCTTTTCATCTGGTTGATCAGCTCCAATTATTTCCTCAATCATTTCAAATCTCTTAATCATTGTCTCATGTAAGGCCTGAATCTCCTGACATTCAAAGGTTTCTAGTGATTTCCCTATGGTATTAATTTTCTGATCCCCATTCTGCACCTGTGATTCCAAGGTCTAAATGTTTCCTTTCAAAGATAACATCTCTTCCTTGAACTACCCCCGGATATCATGTAAGTTGCCATCCTGCAGGAATATTCTGTCTGTTACCTTATCAAAACTCTGTGGTAACTTCTGAAAGTCAAATTCAACAGCCTGGACTCTTTCAGGTAAGTTCTTAGCATCCTTAGATAAGGAGTCAATTTTGTTTATCATATTAATCCTATCAATTAATGACATATAATTCCATAATGACATAACATGGAGAAGAAAACTAAAACCTAATAACCAGTAATTTGAGGTACCTCCAAGGTCATAGAGGCCTCGTGTGATTTCTTCCATAGAGTCAGCAAAAACCGCAGCTAGAGTTCCATTAAAAATGAAACCTGCCATTTTACCTGTTAACCAGCAGATGGCAATGTTTCTGAGTCATGACCAGAATCAATGGAATGGTGTCAAGATAGATCCTGTGGTACTCAAGAGGTTAGATTTACACAAAAGAAAAAAAAAAAAAAAAACCCAGAGTCCAGGCACAAGGAACAAAAACCCAGAGAACTTCCAGTGGCTGATAAACAGCACAGCTCACCCAGGCACCTGCCCTGCTCTAACCTGATGCAGGGGGTTGTGACGTAGCTGCTGTGAGAATGTGCCCAGTGTCTCTATGCTGCTTCTCCTGGGACAAAGGGTCATGGTGCAAATGCAAACGTTGTGACAGCACTCTGGTCCGTTGTCAAACAGTGTTTCCACAGGACATTACAGGGAGTTTTTGCCCCAGGGGATTTGTGTTGCCCAAGCACTGAGCTTCAAGGGGGATTTAAAATCCTCTCAGAAAGGATCAAACCAGGTGGGCAGAGACTGTCCGGGCTGTGGATCCCAGGAGGCTTGGAGATTTTAACTGCTGACCCCGGCTGAGGGAGGGCTCATGCCAAGCCAAGCTGGGGGCAGGCACCCAAGCCTGGGGATTTGTGGGGAGATGGGGGGTGGGAGGTGGTTCTAAAACCAAACATTGGGAGCCAGATAATGCATGAAACAATCCCACTCCAGTTTGGAATTATTATTGATCAAACGGTTATATATTTGAGGAAAAAACTTACAGAACACTGTCCTAGACAACAGCAAGGAAAGGAGTCTTGTCTCCAGAACCAGAGTCGAAACAATAGAGCAAGAGGAGGGCTTCCTCTGCTTTTTAAAGTGAATGAGACTACGCCCCAGTGGGCTGGTATCTCAAAGGCTATTGGCTGAAGGAGCGTAAGGAGCTCCTGCAGCAAGAAAAGGGCAAAAAGCACTCACACTCTTAGCCAAACTACAACATAAACATTCTCAATGTCACATATTAAAAATTGTCTTGTCTGAAACTTCTTGAACCAGTACCCCACCATTCAAATCACCCTCAGTACCACGGTCTTCCCTGCTCCTACTATTATGTCATATTAAGCCGAATTTGAAACTGTACACGGCTTTCCTAATCAAAAGTCCTCAAAGTCACATTCCTCCAAAAATTATTATCATAATTTTCACAGAAATACCCTAGTCCCTGATAGTAAATTTTTAGTTTGGTTTTTGTTGCTATGAAGAGACACCATAACCATTTCAACTTTTATAAAGAAAAACGTTTACTTGGGACTGGATTACAGTTTCAGAGGTTTAATCCATTATCATCATGGCAAGAATAATGGTAGAATGTATAAGCATAGTGCTGGAGAAGAAGATGAGAAGCTGAGAGTTCTATGTCTTATTTTGCAGGATGATGTGGGATTATGCTCAGTATGTTGTGAATATGCTTTATTAACATTGGTCAATAAAAAGCTGCTTTGTCCTCTGGCAGGGAAGATTATAGAGAGTCTGGATGAAAAAGAGAGAGTGAGTAGGTGGAGTCAAGGAAATGCCATGTAACTGCCAAAGGAGAAAGACGCTGGAACCTTACTGGGAGGCCATAATCTTGTGGTGATACACAGATAGTTAGAAATGTGTTAATTTTAGATGCTAGAGCTATCTAGGAATAGGCCTACAATATTGGCCAAATAGTGTTATAATTAATATAGTTTCTGTGTGATTTGTCAGGTCTAGGAAGCCAGATTTAGAATGGACAGTCTCACATTCCAAAATGGTGTCCAATGTTTGGCAATTTACATCCACATAAAGGCAAAGAAAGCTTAAAATAAAATAGGGCTTCTAGATCCACAAAATGGAAGCCAACTGTAGCTTCTTGGTAGCCGCATTTTTTTTCAGATAGGCTCTGTTTGCTGGTGGTGAGCAGAATCACGCCTCCTTTAAGAAGGCTTACTGACTCAGCATTAGCAGAAAAACGGTGTGACTTCTTTGAGAGAGAGCTTCCTGGGTCATGCTAGCAGTACTAATAGCTCTTGCTCTTTTAAGAGGCTGAACACTTGAATGGAGTTTGTTGGCAGCATGCTGAAAGATAATGGGTGGTGACAAGGACCAACTGCTTCTGAGATTTGTGGTAATAATCACGGTTTTCAGAGCTGACAGCAAATGGATTACTGCCAAGTTGGAAAGCCAAGCAGGGTGGAACCAACAGCCAAAGCAGCCACTCTGTTCCTAGCCATGTCGGCTTAACAGTTTATAACAGTGATCAAAAAAGGTTACACATATGCAATAAAGACAGGTTCAGACAGAAATAAACCTCTAAACATATCGCAATGCATTAAAAAATATATTTAGGCTTTAAAAATGGGTATAGGCAGTTGGGTAAAGAAATAATTTTTAAAAATAAAACAAAGTCTTTAAAGAGACACCAAAAGCAATATAAAAGTATAGACAGACATAAATAAAATAATTAAAGATAATACAATTGTAAAAAGATAAGGCAATAATATATATACCTATTAAACCACATAAAGATGGAAAATACACAGATAATCTGGATTATGTGTACTATTGGGAAATTCTTGAATTATTTTTTGCCTGCAGAGAGACATTGGATTTTGGAGGCTGCTAAACTATACCACCATGTATATTTTAAAGATATCTTGACTTTAAAATTTGAGTCTAAGGATATAGTACTTTGGAAAAGAGGTTCTGCTTTTGTTTCCACACTGGATAAGAACTTGTGGATTCCTTTCTAACTAATGTGATTTGATGGAACAAGATCCCCCAACAGTCTCCATGAACCTTACAAATACTTTGCCCAACAAACAGCAGGAAGCATTTTGGAGAAAACAATGACAAAATTCCCCAAATGATTGCTTATAAATGCTTATTTTCACTTTAAAAGAATTTATTATAAGTTATTAGAGGTCACAGTCAATTTCTAAAAACAATAAGGGAAATGTGATATAGATATGAATACTTTGCATTAGTATGGATCCTGGTATATTGATACAAATTTAAGGTCAATGTGGTTATATGTGTATTTCTATAATTGTTTACAGCATTATGTTTATACACTTCATTTACAAATATAATATATACTTAAAATTACAGATTAATAGTCATTTATAATAGTAGAAATTGTAGTGATGTTTTTAGGTTTTCTAGATATATACATATATTTTTCAGTTGTGTAGATAATCTTCAACAGTTCACAGACCTACAGAATATGGCTTTTAAAGGTTTTAAGGACTTAGACTTTTCTGAATGGTGAGACATGTCTGTTTCTGGCAGCATCAATTACTTCAGAGAGGTTGATAGGCATCAAATCAACATGTTCTAGCATTTGCCTTCAATGTGGCAAGGCTATTAATTTTTCATTCCATATATATATGTTTTAATTTATTATAGAAAAAATATATATTATTATGATGTATAGTTATCATATCCACATCTTCTCCCCCCTTTCAAATCACACTTAGCCTCATGACATATCTCCCTCTGAATTTCCTGTCCTATGGTTTTCTTTGTGGCCAAACTACTTCTTGAGAATATATATTTCCTCAAGGAGTCCACAGTGGTTTTAAAACATTGGTAGTTCTATATCAGCTTTCTTCTCAACTACCAGTGTTGGAAATATGTAGTACCATGCTTAGCTTGGTATCTTATTTATTAATACAAAGCTAAAGAAATTTTTTAAAAAAGTCTAAAATAAAACATGGGTTATTGTTATAAGCATTCACTATTTTCAGGTACTCAGCAACAAACCATGAATTTTGAGACTTTATGGATTTTGCTTAATAAAAAGTAAAAGTTAAACAAATTTCTATACAGATACATAATTTTTCCACAATCATTTGATAAGGAGGCTGTTTCTTGTTATCATACATATTACCATACAATTGCTTTTCTGTGTGTACACTTCAATAATAATTTAAATGAACTAATAACACATTATTTAAAAATGCATGCTGCTTTTATTGAGGATGGAAGTTTAGTACTCAGCACCCATGTAGATATCTCACAATCATCTGTAACTCTATCTCCAGAGAAATCTGGTGCCCTCTTCTATCCATTTCCTGTATTTACACTCTTGTTTATATAATCTCACACAGATACTCAAAAATATGCATAATGAATAATATAAAAATAAATCCTGGCTCAGTGATTGTGATAAATTTTTCCCATAAAGAGAACCAGGTTCAGTGCCCAGAACCCATGTAGGTGACTTAGAACCATTCATGCCTTCAGTTCTTGGGGACATGACACTCTCTTCTGATTTTCATGGGTACTATGCACATATGTGATACACATAAAGGCATGAAAATAAAACAGACATGTACATAAAATAAGAAAATTTCAGTTCTTTTTAATTTTCCTCTTATTGAAAATAGATTATTTTCTTAAAAAATAAATCCTGATTACAATTTACCCTCCATGTGTTACAATGCCTCCCCACCTACTCTTCCATCTGGATTGACTCTCTGTCTATCATTAGAAAAGAGGAGGATTCTAAATTATAACAAAATTAAATTAATACTTTGACTATTTAGAAAACTTTTTTACTACTTTATCAAGTGTTATCATGTAGAATATTTCCCTTTGACACATTCCTTTGAAATAAGTAGTCCTTCCTTTTTTCCACAGATTTTGTCTCTAGTATTAAGTGAATAATATGAAATTGTGTTGGCTTTATTATTTGAAGATCAACATTGTTAGCCATTTCTGTAAATCTGTTAAACAGAATCTCACTGTATAGTGTTCCTTCTTCTGTGCTTTCTTCTTTCAAGACTCTGATAAGATGAAATTTCTCTTGCTGTTCAACACACAGTAGGAACACCATCACAGGTGGTACAAGGAGTCCCATGAATACCTGGAACATGGTGGCATGATACCTTTAGTATAATGCTATTATGGACCATGAAAGATATCCTGGGATACTTCTTGAAGAATGTGATAAATATAGGAAAATAATAATTGAAAAGTAAGAAAAGCTGGCTGTTAAAATTAATGTTTAAAACAAACACAATAAAAATGATAATAATTAAACACAGTTACTTCACAAGTATGAAATTTTGGGTTATAATATTTACTTTTCAAAGAAAATCTTTCTTTATTAAAAGATATTCCCTTTCTGGTATGTAACTTTATCCAAGCACAAGAAATGTATGAAAATATTGTTATGAACCTTTGCTTAAAAAGAAATATTTGGGGTACTGGTATAAGATATTTCTATTTCATGAGTAAAAAATGCCAATTTGTTAATGAGAGTTGAACTTATCTTTCACAATTTATGTCAAGAACATCTGTGTTCATTTTGTTAAGCACTCTGGGGACCATGTAAGTTATGCTAAAAAATGCTGCATCTGCCTGTGCCCTGAGCAGGCACTTCACATCTCATAAGAATTTGCACCTTAATACTATTAAATTCAAAAATTAACATGATATTAACATTGTAAGAATGCTCAAATTTGCAGCCTATCAACTCATGAGGAATTCAACACCTTAAGTCTAAAGTATCATGAAATTCTTACTAAGAAATCAGTGAATAGTATGTAAATTTGCTTTTCATAGATCCATTCACAGTGAGTCTAAGTACACATTTATAATTGCTTGTCTTTTGTGGAGATCCAAGTGTCACACTTTGCCATCTGTTCATCCCAGGCAAGACCAATATAATTAGTTTTGGTAATTACTTGTAGTTCTTCAGAAATAATTTAAATTATTGCTTCCTTGCTTCATCCTATAATTAAATTGATGGTTTTTTTCTCATGTAAGAACTTGTGACCTTTAAGAACACCCTCTCTCTCTCTCTCTCTCTCTCTCTATATATATATATATATATATATATATATATATATATATATATATATATTTATCTAGAGGTTTCTATAAATATCAATTGAATTTTTGTGACATTTCATTAAGAATTCAATTTCTTTAATTTAAGTATTAAGCTAGAACACCTATAAGAAATGGATTAATTTATAGATTCAATTAAACCACCATAATTCAAGCAAGAAATCAACAGTCTAAACAAACTCATAACAAATAAGGAGATTGAAATATTATTAGAAAATCTTACAGCTTTAAAAGAAAGTTCAGTGTCAGATGGATTTATATCAGGATTCTACCAGATTTTCAATACTGATGTACAGCCAATCCTTATTAAACAGTTCAAAACAGTACAAATCATGGGAACACTCCCAAGTTCCTATGATACCTGTATTACTTTAAAGCAAAAGACATGTAAAATCACACACAAAAATGAAATCTACAGACCAGTGTCTCTGATGAACATAGACTAAAATATGTTAAAAATATGCTTGTAAATACAACACAAACATGCATCAAAAAGATTATGCACAATGACCAAATCATGTTTGTTTCTGTAATGCAAGGGTGATCCAAAGCACACAAGCCAATGAATTATTAACTCAATATATGCAGACAAAAAAAACAACACTTGACAAAAATCCAACATGTCTGTATCATAAACATTCTATACCAGTTGTTTCCAATTTGTGAGTCATGACATTTTTAGGATCGAATCATACTTTTATATAACAGTAGCAAAAATGTGGTTATAAAATAGCAACAAAAGTAATTTTGTAGATAGTTGGAGATCATTGCAACATAAGAAACTATTATAAAGTGTAGAAGATCAAGAAATATTAAAAAATCACTGTTCTAGGGAGGCTAGAAGAAACATACTGAACAGACTCAAAGTGATATGTAAGAAATTCACACTCAGCATCATAAATGTAGAAAAGTTTGAAGCAATCCCACTGAAGTCAAAATCAAGGAAAAGATACTTACTATTTCTACTCCTTTTTAATATTCTGTTCAAAGTCACAGTTCACTAAGATCTGGGTTTTATCTTTCTCTTTGTTTACTCTGCTTCTGGACTGCAATATTATAAACTACTTTTCTCCATTTTGTTCTTAGTATGACAATATTCTGCTATGATTTCAGCCCAAATAACCAAATAACCAAGGGCTAACTAATATCTGTAGGAATGTGACTTAAAACACATTACCATCCTCAAGAAACTTTCTCAGTAGACCTGCCACATGCATTTAAGGCTAAATAGTAGAAATGGACACATCAACCAAAGAAATATTTGAATAAAAAAATTCCAGACACAAAATATCCAGGAAATTGGGACAATATAAAAAGAAACTAAAGAATAATAGGAATAGAGGAAGGAGAAGAAGCTCAGCTCTAAGTCCCAGAAAAATATTTTTAAAAAATAGACTTGAAAATTTTCTTAACCTAAAGAAGTAGATGACTATAATGGTAAAATGAGTATGCAGAAGACCAAATAGATTGGACCAGAAAAGAAATGCCACTAGACACTTAATAATGAAAGCATTAAACATAAAGAATAATAAAGAATATTAAAAACTACAAGAGAAAAAGAGCAAGGAACATGTAGTAAGAGACTATAGATGATTCCTCAGATTACCATATTCAGCAAACTTTATAATCAACATAGAATGAGAAAACAAGATATTCCTTGATAAAGTCAAATTAAACCAATCTCCATCCAGTCCTACAGAAGGTGCTATGTTGTCGGGGTTTCTGTCCTGCCTGGTTCCTGCAGTCATTAAGTCCCAAAGAAATCACACAGATGTCTACATTCATGATAAGCCTGATTAGCTCAGGCTTCTTATTAACTCTTTTAAGTTATGTTAGCCCATTATTCTAGTATATGTTAGCCACATGGCTTGGTACCTTTTTCACCGGGGTAGTCACATCTTGCTTCTTCTGTGGCTGGGGTCAAACTGCCAGCCAGGCATTCCTTCTTCCCAGAATTCTCCTGTTCTCCTTGACCTGCCTCTACTTCCTATCTGTTTGTCCCACCTATACTTCCTGCCTGGTTACTGGCCAGTCAGTGTTTATTTAAATACATACAATTGTCCACACCAATGCTAGAAGAAAGCCTCCAACCAAAAGAAATTAGCTGTACTCATGAAAACATAGAAAGAAAAAAATCTCACAATAAAAGACAGACTCACAGAATGTATCTACCATTCTGCTGCATAGAAGAAAGAGATTTCACCATCAGTGTACCTCAGTGTGATGGGTAGGAAATGGATATTCTAAGTAAGTGAACCTAAGAATCAAGCTGGTATAGCATTTTCATATCTAATTAAATAGATTTCAAACCAAAATGAATCAAAGGTATGGAGAAGGACTCAACAAATTCATCAAAATAAAAAAAAATCAACCAAAATGGTATTTCAATTTTTATCCTCTATAACACAAATCAGGTTATCCACTTTTATTAAATAGATCCAACTGCAACTTAAATATCATATTGACTCTCATACACTTATAGCTGAAGACCAGTACTCCACGCTCACCAATTGGTAGTTAATACAAAAAAACAAAAAGAATAGAAATCCTGGAGTTAACTGACATAAACCAAATTGATATTTACAAAACTTTTTACCCAAACATCAAAGAACATACCTTCTTCTTAGCACCTCTCAAATTAATCTAAAATTGATCATATTTTAAGACACAAAGCAGGTCTTAACAGATATATAAGAAAATTGTAACAGATCCCTATATACAATGAGGTGACCCTGGATTAAATCTTGATACAAACAACAATGAAAACAAGGGAACATTACAAACTCTTGAAAACTGAACAGTTCTCTCCTGAAAGAAAATGTGTCAAGACAGAAATTAAGAAAGAAATTAAAGACTCTCTAGAGTTCAATGAAAATATATACACAGATACTTCAACTTGAGGGACACAATGAATATGATGCTAAGAAATAAGTTCATAGAACTAAGTTCCTAAATTTAAAAACAAAAATGGAGCAATCTCATACCAGAAACTTAACAGCTCACCAGAAAGCTCTAGCACAAAAAGAAGTAAGTGAGCTCAAGAGGAGAAGAAGGCAAGAAATAATGTAATTAGGGATTGAAATCAATAAAACAGAAACAACCAGAACAGTTAATAATCAATGAAACATAAAGTTTTGTCTTTAAGAAAATTATCAAGATAAACCAACTGTTATCCAAACTAACTAAAAGATAGAGAAAGAACATCCAACTTAACTAAATAAGAAACAAAAAGGAGGGATAGCAACAGCCTCAGAAGACACCTACACAATCAATAAAACATATTTCAACAGCCAGTACTCCAGCAAAGTGAAAATGTAATATATATATATATATAATCATTTGGTTTGTAAGTATCACTTTAAAAGTTAAATAAAGATAAGATAAACAATTTAAATAGACCCTTAATCCTCAGCAAAATAGAAGCAGTCATTAAAAATCACCCAACCAAAATAAAAATGCCCAAAGCCAGATATTTTGTACACATTTTTATCATATTTACAAAGAGGAGTTTTTTTTAAAACACTACTTCTCCAATTATTCCACAAAATACGGACAAGAAAAACATTTACCAATTTATTTGATGAATTCACAGTTACCTTGAAACTCAAACCACATGAAGACTCAGCAAGGAAAGGAATTTACAGACCTAGTTTCCCTATAAAAGTAAATGTTAAAGAACTCAATATAACACTTGCAAAAGGAGCATATCAAAAAAGATTATCTAACATAATCAAGTAAGCTTCATCCCAGAGATATAAGGATAGTTTAATATATTAAAAAACTGTAATTGTAATATACCATATAAACAAACTAAAAGAAAGAATGCATATATTATCTCATTATCTGTGAAAACTGTCTATGAAAAAATCCAACACTTCTTAATGGTAAAAGTTCTGGAGAGATTAGAGATAAAAGGAACATACCTAAATATAGTAAAGGCAATTTACAACAAACCTATAGTCATCATCAAATTAAATGGAGAGAAATTCAATGTAAATCTACTTAAACAAATAAGACAAGGTTGCCTACTCTTTCTATTAAATATAGTATTTGAACTTCTAGGTAGAGCAATAAGACAAATGAAGGAGTTCAGGGGATACAAATTTTGAAGGAAGAACTCAAATCATCATGGTTACTTCCAAATGATATGATTCTATACATATATGACTTAAAAAATACCAGCAGGCAACTCCTACAGTTTACAAGTACTTTCAGAGAAGTTGTTGCATAGATTAACTAAAAATAAATCAGTAGACCACCTACAAACAAAATATAAATGAAATTAGTAAGGATTTATCAAAACAACACATTTCACAATAGCTTCAAGTAATATAATATATTTTGATGTAAATTTAACTAAGCAAGCAAAATACATGTATGACGCAAACCTTAATTATTTGAAGAAAGAAATTATATAATGTATCAGAATATGGTAAGATCTTCTATGTTCTTGGATCAGTGGGACTTGCATAAAAAACTTTCCGTCCTACCAAAAGTAATCTACACATTCAATGCAACACCAATCAAAATTACAAAGAATTCTTTTTTTTATTTTCCTCTCTCATGGTTTATTTTTCTTTTTATATTTAAAAATTTCCATCTCCTTCCCTCCTCCTCCCCCCTCCCTCCCCTTCTCCTCCCCCTTCCCTCCCCTCCTTCTCCCCCTTCCCTCCTCTCCCCTCCACCCATACGTCCCCTCCCTCCCTCTCAAGGCCAAGGAGCCATCAGGGTTCCCCACTCTATGCTAAGACCAATGTCCTCCCAACTCCCCCCAGGTCCAGGAAGGTGATCGACCAAGCTGAGAAGGCTCCCACAGAGCCCGTCCATGCAGAAGAATCAGAGCCCAGAGCCATTGTCCTTTGCTTCTCAGTCAGCCCCCGCTGTTGGCCACATTCAGAGAGACCGGTTTGGTCGCATGATCCATCAGTCCCATTCCAACTGGAGTTGGTGATCTCCCATTAGTTCTGTCCCACCGTCTCCATGAGTGAACGCACCCCTCTCGTTCCTGACTTTCTCCCTCAAGTTCTCGCTCCTTCTGCTCCTCATCAGGACCTTGGGAGCTCAGTCCAGTGCTCCAATGTGGGGTTCAGTCACCTTCCCCATCTGTCGCCAGCTGGAGGTTCCCTCACGGTCCTGACTTTCTTTCTCATGTTCTCTCTCCTTCTGCTCCTCATCAGGACCTTGGGTGCTCAGTCCGGTGCTCCAATGTGGGGCTCTGTCATTTTCTTCCTCTATCGTCAGGTGGAGGTTCTATGGTGATATGCAAGAAATTCATCAGTATGGCTATAGGAACTGGCCTTTTCAGGCTCCCTCTCCTCAGCTGCCCAAGGAACTAACTGGGGGCGTCTCCCTGGAAACCTGGGAACCCCTCTAGGGTCAAGTCTCTTGACAACCCTCAGGTAGCTCCTTAAATTAAGATATATGCTTCCCTGCTCCCATATCCACCCTTCCTATATCCCAAGCACCCCATTCCTCCGAGCTCCCCCCGTTCTCCCCTTCACACTTTTCTCTCCCCATCTTCCCTTGGCCCATTCTTGCCCAACCCTCAAGTTCCCAATTTTGCCTGGCGATCGTGTCTACTTCCAATATCCAGGAGGATTACTATATCTTTTTTTGGGAGTTCACCTTCTTATTATCTTCTCAAGGATCTCAAATTTATAGGCTCGATGTCCTTTAATTATGGCTAGAAACCGAATATGAGTGAATACATCCCATGTTCATCTTTATGGGTCTGGGTTACCTCACTCAGAATAGTGTTTTCTATTTCCATCCATTTGCCTGCAAAATTCAAGATGTCATTGTTTTTTACCGCTGAGTAGTATTCTAGCATGTATATATTCCACAGTTTCTTCATCCATTCTTCCACTGAAGGGCATCTAGGTTGTTTCCAGGATCTGGCTATTACAAATAATGCTGCTATGAACATAGATGAGCATATGCTTTTGTTGTATGATTGGGCATCTCTTGGGTAGATTCCCAATAGTGGAATTGCTGGGTCCTGGGGTAGGTTGATCCCGAATTTCCTGAGAAACCGCCACACTGCTTTCCAAAGTGGTTGCACAAGTTTGCATTCCCACCAGCAATGGATGAGTGTACCCCTTACCCCACAACCTCTCCAGCAAAGGTTATTATTGGTGTTTTGGATTTTAGCCAATCTGACAGGTGTAAGATGATATCTCAAAGTTGTTTTGATTTGCATTTCCCTGATAGCTAGGGAGGTTGAGCATGACCTTAAGTGTCTTTTGGCCATTCGAACTTCTTCTGTTGAGAATTCTCTGTTCAATTCTACCAAAAGCAATCTATAGATTCAATGCAATCCCAATCAAGGTCCCATTGAAATTCTTCACAGAGATTGAGAGGACAATAATCAACTTTATATGGAAAAACAAGAAACCCAGGATAGCCAAAAAAATCTTATACAATAAAGGTTCTTCTGGAGGCATTACCATCCCTGACTTCAAACTGTATTACAAAGCTACAGTATTGAAAACGGCTTGGTATTGGCATAAAAACAGAGAAGTTGACCAATGGAATCGTATAGAAGACCCGGATCTTAAACCACAAACCTATGAACACCTGATTTTTGATAAAGGAGCCAAAAGTACACAATGGAAGAAAGAGGGCATCTTCAACAAATGGTGCTGGCATAACTGGATGTCAACCTGTAGAAGAATGAAAGTAGATCCATATCTATCACCATGCACAAAACTCAAGTCCAAATGGATTAAAGACCTCAATATTAATTTGAACACATTGAGCTTGATAGAGGAGAAAGTGGGAAGTACTCTACAGCAAATGGGCACAGGGAACCGTTTCCTACGCATAACCCCAGCTGCACAGACTTTAAGGGCAACATTGAATAAATGGGACCTCCTGAAGTTGAGCAGCTTCTGTAAAGCAAAGGACATTGTCACTAAGACACAAAGGCAGCCTACTGACTGGGAAAAGATCTTCACCAACCCTGCAACTGACAAAGGTCTGATCTCTAAAATATATAAGGAACTCAAGAGACTAGATGGTAAAATGCCAATTAACCCTATTAAAAAATGGGGCGCTGAACTGAACAAAGAATTCTTTATAGACCTTAAAAGGACAATTCTCAACCATAAGTGAAAAAAAACAAGAAAGCTAAGACAATAACCACTTGTGGAGGTATCACCATCTCTGACTTCAAGTTGTACTACTGAACTATAGTCATACAAGCAGCGTGAGATTAACATAAAAATAGACATATTTATTAATTTAATCAAACTGATATCCCAGATATAAATCCACACACCTATGGAAACCTGAATTTTGATAAAGAAGCCAAAATAAGCAAAGGAATAAAGAAAGCATCTTCCAAAACGATGCAGGTCAAACTGGATTTCTGCATGCAGAGCAATGCAGAAAACAATATTTCTCACCCACCACAAAACTCAAGTCCATGTGGATCAAAGACAACAACATGAAACCAGATACGCTGAAACTGATAGAAAAGTAAGTTGGAAGTAGTCTTAAACTCATTAGCACAGGAAACAACTTTTTGAACAGAATACCTTTAGTGTAGGCTCTAAGTTCAACAATTAATAAATGGGACCTCATGAAACTAAAACGATTTTGTAAGGCAAAGAATACTGTCAATAGGACAAAGCAGAAGTGTATTGGGTGGGAAAACATTTTTAACAACTCCATACCTAAAAGGGGACACATATCCAATATATATAACTCAAGAAACTAGTCATGAAAAAAGCAAGTAATCCAGTTATAAAATGAGGTACAGCTATGATCAGAGAATTTCTAGTAAAGGAATCACAGTTTACTGAGAAAGACTTAAAACAATATTCAACTTCCTTAGACATCAGAGGAATGCAAATCAAAACTACTTTGAGATTCCATCTTATACCTGTCAGAATGGCTAAGATCAATAGCAGAAATTACAGGTCATGTTGGTCCAGGTACAGAGCAAGGGGGGCAGTCCACTATTGATGGTATGATTGCAAAGTTTTACAGCCACTATGGAAATTAATATGGGGGTTCCTCAGAAAATTGGGAATTATTCTACCTCAGTAACCATTTATATATACCACTATTGAACATATACCCAAAAGTCACGTCATTGTACCACAAGGACACTTTTTCATGTATGTTCATTGTGCCTTTATTCATAGTAACCAGAAACTATAAATATTACAGAGTCTAGCAAAAGAAGAATGAATTAATAAAATGTGGTATATTTACACAAGAAGTGTTACTTAGGAGTTAAATAAAATGATATTGTAAAATTTACAGGAAAAAAATGTGGATGGAACTAGAAAAAAAGTCATCCTGAATGATGTTACTCAGATCCATTAATAAGAATATGGTATTTTTTCACTTATAAGTGGATATTAGCAATTAAGGAACTATTAACCAAGATACAATCTGTAGACCTATAAGAGGATACATGAAAAAGAGAGCTCTAAGGGAGTACATGGATCTCCCTAGGAAGAGAAAAGAGAATACATTTTGCAAGTCGACCAGGAGCCTGTAGGGAGAGATAAAAGCAGGGGGTATTAGTTGGGACTGGGATATGGGATGTAAGGTGAAAGGGCAAGGAGGGATTATTAAAATTTTGGAAGATTTTAGGGGTGGTTGGATAAACCTAGTAAAATGTTGACTTCATGGTTCAGTGAGGATGATCTTTGTAAGGACCCCTATTAATGTCTGATATGGCTTCTGACTTGTCCATCTCTTGGAGTCAGGCAAGGCATCTAGTGGCATGACTGTGTTGTATTATGCTGCATACAGGCCAAGGGGTCCTGTTGACATCTCCAAACAAGCAATGCAAAAATAAGGCAGAGGCCTTGTCATTACAAACTGACAGTGGAATACATTATTGCTAAGGACAGCCTGCACATAGCTCACTGAATGGGAGAGGACATGCTGGTGCTTGCATGGTTCCTTCACCCCTATATTCTATGCCTTTTGGCTCAGGAAGCTACTCTGCAGACTATAAAAAAAAGAAAACTGGACACCAACCCAGCCATAAAAGCTTTACCAATAATCTGTCCAGCCTGCAATATGTGTTGTGGCAATGATAGCACAAAATTTGTGGGAGTGGCAAACAAATATCCGATTCAATTTGAAGACACTCCATGTGAGGGTACCTATGTTTGATACCACTTGGAAAGCCAGAAACTGGAAATTTGATAGACTAAAAACTTAGGGATGGTTCCTTGTCCAGTAGTCTTCAGAGAATCTTCCACTGGCAGTACGTGGGATCAAGTTCAGAAATCCATCACCAGACATGCAGAGTCTCCATGGGAGGTCTCAGGTCCTTTTCCCAAGAACATTCTAGAAATCAGAGGGGATGGATGACCCCAGGAGAATATGGTACACTGAAACCACTAAGCAGGTCTCATATGGACTCACAACATCTAAATTGGTAAGCATGAAGCCTGCATTGGTCTTCAATAGGTCCTCTGTATATATTCTGTAGCTCTTTAGCCTGATGATTTTGTGGGCTTCCAACTGTGGGAACAAATGTGTTGCTGATTATTTTGTTTGTTCTTGGAGCATTCCTCCAGTTAGGTTTCTTTGTACATCTCAATGTGAGTGATCTTGATAATTGTGTTTAGTTTTGCCCTATTTGGTTATTATTTCTTGGAGGCCTGCTATATTCTGTTGGAAACAGAGGGGGAGTGAATCTGGGGAAGAGGAGAAGTGGGGACTGCTAGGAGGAGTGGAGGGAGGTGAAACAGTCTGCAGTTGGAATGTCAGGTATGAAAAAATAATGTATTTCCAATAGACATATATTTCAAATATATAAATTTCTCTGTTATTTGTCATATTGGCAAAATGTTGGACTACCATTTTCCTATTCATCTGAAGATTCATAAATTTGTAGGTGTTTAATCACTTGTATGGATTTTTTCATAAACTTTTAGTTATTTGTCCTCTGGGAAATTGTCTGCAAAACACAGCAGATCAAATCACCGCAGATTTACTTCTTTGGCTTTTTGCCAGCACCAACATTAGCCTTCGCAGTTCCCCGACCTTCTTCATTCTATTCTCGCAGTTTTTTTTAGCTGTATTTGTGAGGTCTATTTCTTCTCATAAAGGCCATGTCTTGCAAGTCTATGTTTGGGCTCATTCTTCTTTGCATAATCAAGAGAATCATAGATCATGACAAAGCCAGTTGTTTTCCCACCACCAAAATGCCTTCTGAATCCAAATACAAAGATGACATCTGGTGTGGTTTTGTACATTTTGGCTAACTTCTCTCGAATTTCTGTCTTTGGTACTGTTGACTTCCCAGGGTGAAGGACACCTTTGGCTATTAATCGAAAGTTTGGTCGTTCAAGCCCACCCAGGGATGATGGCCTTTAGGCTTTTAGTAAACAACTTTCAATATTTACAGCCACTTGTGTGCTGACTTGGCAACTGGAAAGTGCACACTTCTACATGCTTCTCAGAAATTTAGCTGGTTGTAGTGGCACACGCCAGTAGTATTTGCTGAAGGAGGCAGAGGCAGGAGGATCACGAGTTTGAGACCAGCCTGTACTACTTATATGGATTTTTAATATTAATATCAATCACATCATTAGTGGTAATTTGTACATTTCTGAAAGTCAATGAAAAGCAGTCACCAAATAATATATCCCTGAAGTTTACCAAGATATCACTATACTTTCATGCTTCAGCTTTTACAGTGTAAGTAAATGCCATTTTATAATTTATTTAGTACCTAATAACAAAATATTTTTTCAAGGCTATGTTTGTATTAGTTTGCTGTTTGTTGTTTAAAATGGCACACAAATATTATGTTGAAGTATGATTTTAAAAAATATCCTTTTCTATATAACCACCACCCAATGCAAGAAATATAATAGATGAGTGGAAAGAAAGATTGAAAGCTAGAGTGCTGTGTGACAATAGTCTTTATCCTATTAATTATATTTTAAATAAACACTGATTGGCCAGTAGCCAGGCAGGAAGTACAGGCAGAAAACCAGGCAGGAAGTAGAGGCAGGGTAATGAGAACAAGAGAATTCTCGGAAGAAGAACACTCGGTCTGCAGGCATGACCCAGCCACAGCAGTCAGATGTGACTGCCTCACTGAATAAGGTACTGAGCTACGTGGCTAACATAGACAAGAATAAAAGGTAATAAGAAGCCTGAGCTAATGGGCCAATCACTTTATAACTACTGTAGACCTCTGTGCTATTTCTTTTGGGCTTACTTAATGACTGTGGGAACCAGGCAGGACAGAAAGCTCAGTCAACAAATGCCACCCAATGTGACTCTGGCATGTTAACTAGTTATGCGACCCCTGAGCAGTCAGCATATGGTTAATTCCAATAATGAATGAATAGTGCCCATGTGGACAACTGCATCCACATAAAGTCCTAGAGTGCTTGGGAAGAAATTCTAGACAAAAAGAAATAGATTCAAGCATGGTTTATTGATAGCAGCATTTTCTCAGGTGGCCTCTGCTTGCTAGAGGCAAAGACTCTCATTTAAGAGAGGCTTCCTGACTCAGTCTTAGCTGCAAAACCTTGCAGCTCTTTTAAGTGGTCCTGCCATGAAACACTTAAATAGTGTTGATGAAAAGGTGACCGCATACTTTCTGGTGGTGGCAGGGATATTGAAATGAAATAGAGTTGTGGCAAAAAACATGGCTCTGTCTGGTACCCCTGCCACATGAGACTGGAATCTCAGAAAGCTAAAGAAAGGGCTGGATCCAGCCATCAAAACCACAGATTTTTTTTTTTTTTTCCTCATGGTTTATTTTTTTTTATATTTAAAAATTACCATCTCCTTCCCTCCTCCTCCCCCCTCCCTCCCCTCCTTCTCCCCTTTCTCTCCCCTCCTTCTCCCCCTTCCCTCCCCTCCCCTCTACCCATACCTCCCCTCCTTGAGAAGATAATAAGAAGGTGAACTCCCAAAAAAGATATAGTAATCCTCCTGGATATTGGAAGTAGACACGATCGCCAGGCAAAATTGGGAACTTGAGGGTTGGGCAAGACTGGGCCAAGGGAAGATGGGGAGAGACAAAACCACAGATTTAATTCTAGCTATATCATTTAGCAAATTAAAGATTCATATGGTCAGAAAAGGAGAGATATAAAGAGAGATTCAAAGATGAAGAACCCCTCTAAATGTTTTACAGTGTGTTAAAAATATATTCAGGCTTGGAAGAGAAAAGAAAAAGGTTAAAGTCCTTAAAACAAAAAAAAGGTGGGTGTGGTGGCACATTCCTTTAATTCCAACATTTGGAAGGCAGAGATAGACTGACCTCTGTGAGTTTAAGGTGTGGTGGCACATGCCTTTAATCCCAACACTTGGGAGGCAGAGGCAGGTGGATCTCTATGAGATTAAGGGCAGTCTGGTCTACAGAGGGAATTCTAGGACAGCCCAAAATACACAAAGAACCTGTCTCAAAAAGCCAAAACAATTAAAAGTAAAAATGAAAGAAATAGAGGTTAAAATAAAGCCACATAAAGATGAGAAATACACAGAGAGTCTGTATACTGTATGTTATTATGTTCTCTTTGAATTGTTTGAATGTTGAGGAAGGAGCAACAGCTGCCAAAACATATTTGTTTATAAATGCTGCTAAACTTATTTAAGATAGGTATTTTGAAAATTCCTTGACTTCAAAATTGAAGTTAAAAGATATGGTAATTTGGAGAAGATGTTTTGCTTTTCTTTCAACAGAAAATGAGAGGCTATGAATTTATTCTGAGTTAAGGAAAATTAGGTTTGATCAGGGAAGACTACCTGAGAAATCTCTGGTAGAAACAGTTGGCTCAGAAGTCTGAGTTCTACATCCAGAACAGATTTAAGGTGCTGTATGAGATGATCAAGCCTCACAGGATACTCTAGTCAGGACTTGATAATAATTCTATATTTTCTTTAGTTCCCCCTTATAAGATTATCAGTGCCCCCTACCAGCAGGAAGTAGCTTGGAAAACTATGCCCCCATTCCCCCCAAAATGGACTATGGATATATTCCTTTGTTTAGAAGCTTGGTTATAAGTTGTTATGGCGAATGGTGAGGAGAAAAGCTAAACAATGGACATTAGATTTAGAGTTCTTTTTTTTTTTTTTTGGTTTTTCGAGACAGGGTTTCTCCGCGGCTTTAGAGCCTGAGCTGGAGCTAGCCCTTGTAGACCAGGTTGGTCTCGAACTCACAGAGATCTGCCTGCCTCTGCCTCCTGAGTGCTGGGATTAAAGGTGTGCACCACCACCGCCCGGCTTAGATTTAGAGTTCTTGTTGTTTTTTTTTTTTTTTATAAAGAGGAGAACATGCTGTGGGACAATGGTTTTTATCCTGCCTATTATATTTTAAATAAATGTTGATTGACCAGTAGTTAGGCAGGAAGTATAGGTGGAACAAGCAGGCAGGAAGTAGAGGCAGGGAAGGAGAAAGCTTGGTCCACAGGGATTACCCAGCCACAGAAGAAGTAAGATGTGATTGACTCTCTGAAAAAGGTACTGAGCCACATGGCTAGCATAGACAAGAATAATGGGCTAATATAAGTTATGAGTTATTAAGAAGCCTGAGCTAATGGGCCAATCAGTTTATAGCTAATGTAGACCTTTGTGCTATTTCTTTGGGACTTAATGACTGTGGGAACCAGTCAGGACAGAAACCCCAACAACACTAGAGGATATAGAAAGAGCACAATGCAACATTATTTTATGGATATAATATAACCATCCTAATCAGAAACACACACCATCTGTGACCACCTGCTTAAAACTTGCACATTGACACACAAACACAGACAAAGACACAGACAAACACTCACTCACAAACAGTCCCCGCAAAGAATTAGTGGTAGAAAAAGAATATCTGTGAATAATGGAGTTAGCTATAGTCATATAAGCATAAGAGAGTGTAATGGGTAATGAGTATGAATTAATAAAATCTAGATATTAATGTAATTGTCTACAAATTAAAATATATTAATATATAAAGAATACTTGATATGCTCTCTACATAACTGTGTTTTAGACAATCTCTTTTCTAGGATTAATTGACAGTACTCTATTGTGAATTTTATGTAATAAATTAGCAAAATAAATTGCATCAGGAATCTTAAATAGAAACACATGCACTAAATATATATATATATATATATATATATATATATATATATATATATATTTCCATTGATGAAAATAAGAACAGGGATTTCAATAATGATATTCTGTATATCACTTAAGGGTATTGTTACAATAGTATCAAATTATCTTTTTATTCAGAGATTCTATATGACATACAGTCATGACAAAAGAGAATTAATTTGATATGTAGAGAGAATAAGACTTGTATCACATGTTGTGTATTCACAAGAGGCAAACAAAGCAAAGTTGTTTTGTACCTTCTTTCCAGGAATGAAAATCTTTAGATATATGAACATTCCTTACAACTTTCCATTCATAACTTTAGTTTTAACCAGTCAAAAGATTTTACATTTTAAAAATAATAAGCTATATCTGTTCTGATGCATGGAGAAAGCTAATTTTTAAAAATTACTTATTTTTTAGATTAATATACTTATATCATTTCTTCCTTCCTTTTCTTCCCTACCAACTCACCTATATATTTTACTTACTTTTTTTACAATTCATGGTCTCTTTTTCATTAATTTTTTAATACATATATGTAAATATATAGATATTTATATTTCAGAAATGCCACCTGCTCATTCTGCACAGTGTGTTATCAAGACTAAAAGGCTAACACTTTAAGATGTCAGTAGGATCATGCTTGCATGTGACTTCCATGGTAGGCAGAGAATAGGCCAGTGGTGGAAGAGAGCTTAAGTCAGATTACATAAAACTCTGGTTATGGCCATGTAATAAATTTAATCATGAAAAATTAAGGACAATTATATCTAGTACATTTAAGTGGACAGAATTACATGACCAAGAAAAGCAAAGACAGAGTGAAGCTACTTAATTTCTTCTGAGAATTTCAAACACAAGTAAACTATATTATCATCCTTTACATCTAACTCTCTGCATTTACTCTCTATATCTACTCCTGTGTTCCCAAGCTACCTATTCTCAAATTTGTGACATCTTCTATAGTTGTCACACACACACACACACACACACACACACAGAGAGAGAGAGAGAGAGAGAGAGAGAGAGAGAGAGAGAGAGAGAGAGAGAGAGAGAGAGAGAGAGAGAGAGGAGATCCTACTGACTCTCCAATTTGTGTTGTCCTAATTTACTTATGTTTAGGGCTTACTCCTTAGGATTCAGGTCTCATCCCTGAACAGCAACAAAAACTGATACTCTTTTTTTAAAGTAGATATTGACTGCCTGTACCTCTTCATCTGGGGGTGACACTTTGTGGAACTTTCCTCCAATGTTTTGATTATGTTGACTAGTATATTCTTTCCAGACATTGTTTAGGCAGTGATATTGCTTTAAGTTCATGGATGTAACATGTCTTTTGTATCTGGGAGACAGTATCACATAGCATCCTAGTTAGGATTTCTATTGCTTGATGAAACAACATGACCAAAAACCAAGTTGGAGAGAAAGGGGTTTATTTGTCCTATAATTCCATACTGCGGTTCATTATTGATGGAAGTCAGGAGAGGACCCTGGAAGCAGGATCAGATGCAGAGGCAATGGAAGTGTGTTGCTTACTGGCTTGCTTTGCCTGGCTTGCTAGGACAGCTTTCTTGGAGAAACCAGGAAGACCACTAGCACAGGAATGACACCATTCAAAAATGGGCTGCCACCCACATATTGATCGCTAATTGAAAAAAAATACCTTACACATGGATCTAATGGAGGCATTTACTCAAATGAACCTCTTTCATCTCTGAAGACTCTACCTTGTGTCAAGTTGGCAAATAAAATCAGCTGGTATGCATAGCATTCAAACAAATTCCTAGGCTTTTGTAAATCTTTCCCCCCCTCTTCTATCATGTTTCCTGAGATTTAGGTACAAAGTCTATGTTTATAGATACTGCATTTGGGGCTGAGAAATCCAGTATCATTTATTTTCTGAATTTTAACCAATTGGGAGTGTCTTTAATAGCTTCTGTCTCTTGCAAAAAGAAGCTTCTTTGATGAGAAATTAAAGCTATACTTCTCTATGAATATAAGGATGAATTTGATAAGGCAAATGGAAAATATTACATTAGTAATACAGCATAATACATTCTCCTCCAGGAATTTTAACCAATCCAGACATTGATTCTTCAAAAGATTTGTAGTACAAGCCATGGATTCTGTACTTGATTAAATCTTTTGTATTCATGCTTCTTTGCTTTTTAAAAGAGTAATTTTTATATTTTGATACTAATCTTATTTCAAAAGTATGGATGGAAAATCTTCCTCATTCTATGGGTTCCTCCTTAGTAGACTGATTGTGTCATCTGCTCTATTAAATCATTTTAGTTTTATGAGGTTTCATTTGTCTCTTGTTGGAATTAATCCCTCATCAAATATGGTTCTATTCAGAAACTTCTTTCCCCGGCTTTGTAAGCCACTCCCTAGGTTTGGAGCTGATATTTGTACAGGATGATAGAAATGAGTCGAATATAATTTTTTGACATGTGGATATCCAGTTTCTCCAACATCATTTATTGAAGATATTGCCTTTCTTCCAGTGTATGTTTTTGGAATCTATGTTAAATATCAGGTATATATAATTATACATGCTTAAGATTATGTTTTTTTTTCTGCTCCATTGACACATATGCTTATTTTTTTATACTGTTTTGTTACTAGGACTTTATAATACAACTTGAGTTCTTTATGGTATTCCCCTAGAACTACTTGTTGTTGTTATTGCCCTTGATTAGGTGAGCATCTTCAGTCTTCTGAGCTATCATATGAAATTTGAGCTTTTTCTGCCTGTTTTTCTGAAGAATGTCATGAGGAATTTCATTGAGATTTGTTTGGATCATTAAATTGCTTTTGGGAGAATGATCATTTTTTCCCCTCTATTATTTCAAAAAATTCTTGAGAATGGTGGGTCTTTCCATCTTCTAGTAACATTGTCAAATTTTTTCTTTACAGATTTAAAGTTTTCATTTAGAAGCCTTTTACCTGCCATGTCAGGTTTATTCCTAATGGAATTTTTGCTTCTTTATTTGTTTTTGTTTTAGAGGCTCCTGTGGATGAGAACACTTAAATAGTCTCTTTTTAGCATGTGTGATATTGAGATATAGAAAGGTTGTTGATTTTTTAATGTCTGTTTTGTTATTCTCAATCTTTGATGATCTAATAGAGGTAGCAGCAGTAACTCCTGCCTGGAGAAGGAACATGGAGTGATGGTACAAGGTGAGGTTTCTGGATCACATATGGCTACATTGGAAATTTCCATCAGAAAGAAAGAGAGAGAGACATAAAAAGAGAGAGAGAAAGAGGGAGAGAGAAAATGTTTGCTGCTCTTCCTGGTAATCCATCCCATCCACAAACCCCATTGCTCTCTTGTGATTTCCACAGATAAATGGGCACACATGCCACACACAGAGAGACACATATCTATAATAATAATGAAAAAATCAAACACTTTGTGTTGATAACATCCTTTCAAATTAAAACCATTAGTGATAATAAGTTTGTTTTTGGATTTTCCTCCCAATTAGAACTAGTCTAATCAGTGTGATGGTAGTACAGGCCTTTAATCCTAACACTCAATAGGCAGAGGCCGGTAGATCTCTAAGAGTTTGATGATAGCCTGTTCTACAGAGCAAGATCCAGGACAGACAGTCAGGAATATACAGAGAAAACACGTGTCACAAAATAAAATAAAATAAAATAAAAAGGCTATGTTTTCTAAATAATTTATATTTTATATGATTCTGTGCAACTTCTTTAGAGACAAACAGATGTTGAACAACTTTAGTTAATGCACTCTTACTAACACTTAGATATAAATTATTAATGCACAGTTTATTACACCTTTATATCAGACTGAGATAAACAAACAGTTTGGTTCCTATCAATCTACCAGAATATATTTATTGATTGGTAGGTAGAAACCATTAATGATTGCACCAAATATACTTCTTTGGAGTAAATTTAATTTTTTTATTGATTCAGATTGCTTTAGAAATACTGACCAAACAGATATTATTTGATGATTTTCTCATAATCAGATAATCTCCACATTTCAATATAGTTTTAGATAACTTCATACAGAAAAAAATACACATGAATTTTAAATATAATAATAATAATAATAATGTTGAAAACATATGGTGCAGGATTCAACTTAGTGGAACGCTTTGAAATACAATGATAATAATCCATCTCCTCCTCTTTCAAGCTTCTAAAATTCCTCTTACATCCATACACATAATTTGTAGGTTTTATTTACTTCTACTGTCTGTATTTGTTTGTACAAGCACTTTTGTATCATGCACTCTAAAATGAATGCCACAGGACAAACTTCAGAAATGGTTATCTCTTTCTCCTTGAGTGTCAGGGAGTAAATTTGGATTATCAGACTTAAAGGACAAGCACTGTCACCTACTGCACCATCGCCTTTATCCCAGGTATACATGTTAAATAGGAAAAATAATATTTTCATTCATTTATTGAATTGATTCATATAATTTTTTTCTCATTTTTTATTAAAAATTTCCATCTCCTCCCCTCCTCCTCCCCCTTCCCTCCCCTCCCTTCCACCCATACCCCCATTCCACCCCTCTCCAAGACAAAGAGCCATCAGGGTTCCCTTCACTATGTTAAGGTCCTCCCAGCTCCCCCTAAGTCCAGGAAGGTGAGCAACCAAACTGACAAGGCTCACAGTGAGCCCGTCCATGCTGTAGAGTTCATGCTCATCGCCATTGTCCTTGGTTTCTCAGTCCTCCTCCACCGTCAGCCACATTCAGAGAGTCCGGTTTGGTCCCCTGTTCCATCAGTCCCATTCCAACTGGACTTGGTGGTCTCCCGTTAGATCTGTCCCACCGTCTCAATGGGTAAATGCACTCCTCACGGTCCTGACTTCCTTGGTCATGATCTCTCTCCTTTTGCTCCTCATCAAGACCTTGGGAGCTCAGTCCGGTGCTCATCTGTGGGGCTCTGTCATTTTCTCCATCCAATGCCAGGTGAAGGTTCAATGGTGATATGCAAGATATTCATGAGTATGGCAATAGGATCTGGACATTTCTGGCACCCTCTCCTCAGCTGCCCAAGGAACTAGCTAGGGGCATCTTCCTGGACACCTGGGAACCCCTCTAGAGTCAAGTCTCTGCCAACCCTAGAATGGCTCCCTTAATTAAGATATATAATTCCTTGTTCCCATATCCACCCTTCCTATATCCCAACCATCCTATTCCCCCAAGCTCATTCCCATCCTCCACTTCACACTTTTCTCTCCCCATCCCCCCATCCCCCCACCCCACCCCACCCCCATGTTCCCATTTTTTTTGTCCGGCAATCATGTCTACTTCCAATATCCAGGAGGATAACTATATATTTTTCTTGGGTTCACCTTCTTATATAGCTTCTCTAGGATTTTTTATGAATTATAGGCTCCATGTCCTTTATTTATGGCTAGAAACCAATTATGAGTGATTATATCCCATGTACATTTTTTGGGCCTGGGTTACCTCGCTCAGGATGGTGTTTTCTATTTCCATCTATTTGCATGCAGGATTCAAGATGTCATTGTTTTTTACCACCGAGTAGTACTCTAATATGTATATATTCCACAGTTTCTTCATCCATTCTTCCACTGAAGGGCACCTAGGTTGTTTCCAGGTTCTGGCTATTACAAATAATGCTGCTATAAACATAGTTGAACAAATGCTTTTGTAATATGATTGGACATCTCTTAGGTAAATTCCCAACAGTGGTATTGCTGGGTCCTGGGGTAGGTTGAGCCCAAATTTCCTGAGAAACCTCCACACTGCTTTCCAAAGCAGTTGCACAAGTTTGCATTCCCACCAGCAATGGGTGAGTGTACCCCTTACTCCACATCCTCTCCAGCAAAGGCTATCATTGTTGTTTTTGATTTTAGCCATTCTGACAGGTGTAAGATGGTATCTCAACGTTGTTTTGATTTGCATTTCCCTGATTGCTAAGGAGGTTGAGCATGCCCTTAAGTGTCTTTTGGCCATTTGAACTTCTTCTGTTGAGAATTCTCTGTTCAGTTCAGTGCTCCATTTTTTAATTGGGTTAATTAGCATTTTAAAGTCTAGTCTCTTGAGTTCCATATATATTTTGGAGATAAGACCTTTGTCTGTTGCAGGGTTGGTGAAGATCTTTTCCCAGTCAGTAGGCTGCCTTTTTGTCTTAGTGACAGTGTCCTTTGCTTTACAGAAGCTGCTCAGCTTCAGGAGGTCCCATTTATTCAATGTTGCCCTTAATGTCTGTGCTGCTGAGGGTATATGTAGGAAGCGGTCTCCTGTGCCCAAATGTTGTAGAGTACTTCCCACTTTCTCCTCTAACAGGTTCAGTGTGTTCAGATTGATATTGAGGTCTTTAATCCATTTGGACTTGAGTTTTGTGCATGGTGATAGACACGGATCTACTTTCATTCTTCTACAGGTTGACATCCAGTTATGCCAGCACCATTTGTTGAAGATGCTTTCTTTCTTCCATTGTGTGCTTTTAGCTCCTTTATCAAAAAGCAGGTGTTCATAGGTTTGTGGGTTAAGATCTGGGTCTTCTATTTGAATCCATTGGTCGACTTCTCTATTTTTATGCCAATACCAAGCTGTTTTCAATACTGTAGCTCTGTAATAGTGTTTGAAGTCAGGGATGGTAATACCTCCAGAAGTTCCTTTATTGTATAAGATTGTTTTGGGTATCCTGGGTTTCTTGTTCTTCCATATAAAGTTGATTATTGTCCTCTCAAGATCTGTGAAGAATTTTGATGGGATCTTTAAGGGGATTGCATTAAATCTATAGATTGCCTTTGGTAGTATTGCCATTTTTACTATGTTGATCCTCCCAATCCAAGAGCAAGGGAGATCCTTCCATTTTCTGGTATCATCTTCAATTTCTTTCTTCAAAAACTTAAAGTTCTTGTCAAATAGGTCTTTCACTTCCTTGGTTAGAGTTACCCCAAGATATTTTATGCTATTTGTGGCTATCGTGAAAGGTGACGCTTCTCTGATTTCTTTCTCTGCTTCCTTATCCTTTGTATATAGGAGGGCAACTGATTTTTTGGAGTTGATCTTGTATCCTGCCACAATACTAAAGGAGTTTATCAGCTGTAGGAGTTCTTTGGTGGAGTTTTTCGGGTCGCTTATGTACACTATCATATCTTCTGCAAATAACAAAAGTTTAACTTCTTCCTTTCTAATTCGAATACCCTTGATCCCCTTGTTTTTTCTTATTGCTATTGCTAGAACTTCAAGCACTATATTGAAGAGATAAGGAGAGAGTGGACAGCCTTGTCAAGTTCCTGAATTTAGAGGGATGGCCTTGAGTTTCTCTCCATTTAGTTTGATGTTAGCTGTTGGCTTGCTGTAAATAGCCTTTATTATATTTAGGAATGACCCCTGTATCCCTAATCTCTCCAAGTCCTTTATCATAAAGGGGTGTTGAATTTTGTCAAATGCTTTTTCTGCATCTAATGAAATGATCATATGGTTTTTATCCTTCAATTTATTTATATGATGGATTACATTGATAGATTTTTGTATGTTGAACCAGCCCTGCATCTCTGGGATGAAGCCTACTTGATCATAGTGGATAATTTTTCTAATGTGTTCTTGGATTCTGTTTGCCAGTATTTTATTAAGAATTTTTGCATCGATGTTCATGAGTGAGATTTGCCTGTAATTCTTTTTCTTGGTTGAGTCTTTGTGTGGTTTAGGTATCAGGGTAATTGTAGCTTCATAAAAGGAATTTGGCAATGACTGTTCTGTTTCTATAGTATGAAATACCTTAAGGAGCATAGGTATTAGGTCTTCTTGGAAGCTCTGGTAGAATTCTGCATTGAACCCATCTGGTTCTGGGCTCTTTTTGGTAGGGAGGTTTTTGATAACAGTTTCTTTTTTTATTTTTTTTTCATGGTTTATTTTTTATATTTAAAATTTTCCATCTCCTCCCTTCCTCCTCCCCCTTCCCTCCCCTCCTCCTCCCCCATCCCTCCCCCTCCCCTCCACCCATACCTCCCCTCCCTCCCTCTTCAGGCCAAGGAGCCATCAGGGTTCCCTACTCTATGTTAAGACCAAGGTCCTCCCAACTCCCTCCAGGTCCAGGAAGGTGATCGACCAAGAGAAAGTCAGGAACGTGAGGAGTGCGTTCACTCATGGAGACAGTGGGACAGAACTAATGGGAGATCACCAACTCCAGTTGGAATGGGACTGATGGATCATGCGACCAAACCCATCTCTCTGAATGTGGCCAACAGTGGGGGTTGACTGAGAAGCAAAGGACAATGGTGCTGGGCTCTGATTCTTCTGCATGGACAGGCTCTGTGGGAGCCTTCTCAGCTTGATAACAGTTTCTAATTCTTCGCCACTAACAGGACCAAATGGGTTCATTCATATAATATTAAACGTATTTCCTACCAACTAGTTAGCCAGTTATATGAAGGTTATATTCAAATAAGCCTTTGTTTCTTTCACTGATTCTAAAATGTTAAAAGAATTAGTTCCATATAAATTAATAGTTATTTGAATTATAATTTTACCCAAATTCTTTTTATTTAATTAGTTCTCATGCTTTGATCTATGATACCTTCTGTAAATATATGCAACAAGAAGTAATTATTCAATATTTGCTTTTTATCTATTGCTTGAATTTAGAAAATCTTTAAACAACTTTAGGAATTTTAGGAATAATGTCTTAATATATATTTTCTTTGTATAGTTATTTAATTAATTCTCAATTCAGTACATTTTAATTTTAAGGTTATCCCTTCTAAATACCTATATTAAGTATTTAGTGTAGTAATAAACTTAAGATACCCAGTATATCAATTTTTATTTTTCTGCGTAAGGAAATGTATGTACTTTATCTTTCATCATAATAAATATGAGTCAAAATATGTAATTTCTCTAAAGATTTATTGCTAGTAGTTTTAACATTGAAGTAACACATTGTGCTTTTCTATTGAGAAAAAATATTAATTTTTCAATCTAACCAAAATCATCTTATTGTGATAAAAATTCATTATTCTAAATTTTTTTGCTGAAACATTTTTTGATATATTAAGATTATATTTTAAAATTATTTTAAATTATTAAGAATTTACAAAATTGCAAGCATATTTTGTCACTCATAACTGGGTCTTACAATCCTTAATCTTACATTAATCTATTAATACTATTCACGTTAGTCAACTTATTAATACATGTATGTATTAAAATTTTCCATCTCTTCCCATTTCCCTCCCCCTCCCCCCAATTCCCTTTCCCTTCTCTTTACAGTACAAAGAGCAGTCAGGGTTCCCTGCCCTGTGGGAAATCCAATGTCCTCCCCCTTCCATCCAGTTCTGTAGTGATAAGGCCAGCAGGCCTGCTTTTCGTCCTCCCTGGCTCCCACATGGCTACCTTGTGCTGCAAAATAACAACACACAAAGTATTCATTTAAACACTGACTGGCTCATTAGTTCTAGCCTCTTATTGACAAATTCTCACATATTGCTTTAACCCATATTAGTAATCTATGTAGCACCACGAGGGGTGGCTTACAGGAGAGATCTTAACCTGTGTCCATCTCGGAGACTAGAGGCATGGTGAATGCCTGAGGCATCTGTCTCACTTCCCTTCTTCCCAGCATTCTGTTCGGTCTACTCCCACCCCACCTAATTGCTGGCCTATCAAATGGGCCAAGGCAGTTTTTTATTAACCAATGAAATCAACACAAACAAGACATCCCACATCACAGGTCTAGGAAGGTGAGCGTCCAGACTAGGTTCCCACAAAGCCAGTACATTACAGTAGAATCAAAACCCAGTACCATTGTCTTTGGCTTCTCAGTCAGCCCTCCATGTAAGCCATGTTCAGAGAGTCTTGTTGATGACATGCTCCATCAAACTCAGTCCAGCTGGCCTTGGTGAATTCTCATTAGATCTGTCACAATGGGTAGGCGCACCCCTTGCAGCCCTGACTTCCTTGCTCGTGTTCTCTCTCCTTCGGTTCCTCATTTAGACCCTTGGGAGCTCAGTCCAGTGCTTCCAATGTGGATATCTGTCTCTATCTCCATCCATCACCAGATGAATATTCTATAGTGATATATAAGATATTCATCAGAGTGCCTATGGTATAGGGCCAGTTCAGGTGCCCTCTCCTCTGCTGCTCAAGGAACAAGCTGGGGACATCTCCTTGGACACCTGGGAACCCCTCTAGAGTCCAGTCTCTTGCCAACCCTCAAACGGCTCCCTTAATTAAGATATATAGTTCCCTGCTCCCATATCTACTCTGCCTCCATCCCTATTGTCACATTCCCCCAAGTTCTCCCCATCCTCCCCTTCTCACTTTTCTCTCCCCATATCCCCCTATCCCCATCCCACCCCCAACCCAAAGCGCTCCATTTTTGCCTGGAAATCTTGTCTACTTCCAATATCCAGGAGGATAACTACATGTTTTTGGGGGGGGGGGTTCACCTTCCTATTTAGCTTCTCTAGGATCATGAACTATAGACTCAATGTCCTTCATTTATGTCTAGAATCCATTAATGAGTGATTACATGCGATATTCATCTTTTTGGGTCTGGGTTACCTCACTCAGGATAATGTTCTATATTTCCATCCATTTGCATGCAAAATTCAAGATGTCATTGTTTTTTTTTTTTGTTTTGTTTTGTTTTTTCCACTGAGAAGTATTCTAATGCTTAAATATCCCACACTTTCTTCATCCATTCTTCCATTGAGGGACATCTAGGTTGTTTCCAGGATCTGGCTATTACAAATAATGCTGCAATGAACATAGTTGAGCAAATGCTTTTGTAATATGATAGGGCATTTCTTGGGTATATTCCCAAGAGTGGTATTGCTGGGTCCTGGGGTAGGTTGATCCCGAATTTCCTGAGAAACCACCATACTGTTTTCCAAAGAGATTGCACAAGTTTGCATTCCCACCAGCAATGGATGAATGTACCCTACTCCACATCCTCTCCAGCAAAGGCTATCATTGGTGTTTTGATTTTAGCCATTCTGACGGTGTAAGATGATATCTCAAAGTTGTTTTGATTTGAATTTTCCTGGTCACTAAGGAAGTTGAGCATGAGCTTAAGTGTCTTTTGGGCATTTGAACTTCTTTGAGATTCTCTGTTTAGTTCAGTACCATATTTTTAATTAGGTTATTTAAATGTTAATGTCTAGTTATTGAATTCTTTATATATTTGGAGATCAGACTTTTGTCTTATGTGGTGTTGGTGAAGATTTTTCTTCCATTCAGTAGGATATCTTTTGGCTTAATGACTGTGTCCTTTGCTTTGCTGAACCCTCTCAGGTTTAAGAGGTCCCATTTTTCAATGTTGCACTTATTGTCTGTGCTACTGGGGTTAGACAAATGAATTGGTCTCCTGTGCCTATATGTGGTAGACTATTTTCCACTTTCTTTTCTCTCAGGTTCAGTGTGTTTAGATTGATATTGAGATCTTTAATCCATTTGGACTTGAGTTTTGTGCATGGTGATAGATATGGATCTACATTCATTCTTCTACAGGTTGACAACTGCTTCTGCCAGCACCATTTGTTGAAGATGCTTTCTTTTTTCAATTGTATGCTTTTAGCTCCTTTGTCAAAAATCAGGTGTTCATAGGTTTGTGGGTTAATATCCGGGTCTTCTATTCAAATTCCATTGGTCGATTTCTCTGTTTTTATGCCAGTACTAGGCTGTTTCATTACTGTAGCCTCTGTAATAGGGTTTGAAGTCATGGATGGTAATACCTCCAGAAGTTCCTTTATTGTTTTGGCTATGCTGGTTTTTTTGTTTTTCCAAATAATGTTGATTATTGTTCTGTCAAGGTTTGTGAAGAATTTTGTTGGGATTTTAATGGGGATTGCACTGTACTTATAGATTGCCTTTGGTAGAATTGCCATTTTTGCTACATTGATCCTACGCATCCAAGAGCATGGAGGTCTTTCCGTTTTCTGGTGTCCTCTTCAATTTTTTTCTTCAAAGAAAACTTTGAAGACTTAATGTTCTGTCAAATAGATTTTTAATTTCCTTGGTTAGAGTTACCCCAGATACTTTATGCTATTTGTTGGCTATCATAAAAGGTGAAGTTCTCTCAATTCCCTCTCTGCTTCTCTGTCCTTTGGGTATAGGAGGGCTACTGATTTTTTGAGTTGATCTTGTAAACCCTTCACTTTACTAAACTAGCTGTAGCGAGTTCTTGGTAGAGGTTGGGGGTCACTAATGTACACTATCACATCATCTGCAAACAATGAAGTTTGACTTCTTCCTTTCTGATTCAAATCCCCTTGATCTACTGATGTGTCTTATTGCTATTGCTAGAACTTCAAGAACTATGTTGAAGAGATATGGTGAGAGTGGACAGCTTGTCTTGTTCATAAATTTAGTGAAATGGCTTTGAGTTTCTCTCCATTTAATCTGATATTAGCTGTGGGCTTGCTATATGTTGCTTTTATTATACTTAGGTATGATCATTGTATCCCTAACCTCTCCAAAACCTTTATCATAAAGAGGTATTGAACTTTATCAAATGCATTTTCTGCAACTAATGAAATGATCATATGGTTTTTTTCTTTTGGTTTATTTATATGATGGATTACATTGATAGATTTTCATAAGTTGAACCAGCCCTGCATCTCTGGGATGAAGCCTACTTGACCATAATGGATAATTTTTTTAAAGTGTTCATGGAGTCTGTTGGCCAGAATTTTATGAGAAATTTTGTTTCAATGTTCCTGAGTGAGATTGGTCTGTAATTCTCTTTCTTGGTGAGATCTTTGTGTGGTTTTGGAATCAGGGTGACTGTAGCTTCGTAAAAAAAAATTGACAATTACTCTTCTGTTCTATTATGTGAAACACATTAAGAAGGATAGGTATGAGCTCTTCCAGGAGTTCTGATAAATTCTGCCATTAAAACATCAGGTTCTGCGCTTTTTTGGTTGGGAGGTTTATATGACAGCTTCTATTTCCTCACAACTATAGGTCTATTTAAATTGTTCACCTGGTCTTGATTTAATTTTGGTAAGTGGTACTATCTAAAAACAAAGTCAATTTCTTTTACATTTTCCTCGTTTGTCACACATAAGCTTTGTACTAAGACCTAATATTTCTCTGGATTTCCTCAGTATCTGTTGTTATGTCCCCCCTCCTTTTCACTATGATCTTGTTAATTTGCATGTTTTCTCTCTGCCATTTTTGATTAATTTGGTTAAAGATTGTCAATCTTGTGACTTTCTCAAGAACCAGCTTTTTGTTTCATTGATTCTTTGGATTATTTTTCTGTGTTCTATTTTGTTTATTTCAGAACTCAGTTTGATTTATTTCCAATCTTCTACTCGTCCTGGGTGAGTCTGCTTCTTTTTTCTAGAACTTTCAGCTGTGCTGTTAAGTCTCTCTAACTGTTAGCTTTCTCCCATTTTCTTAATGTGGGCACTAGAGCTATGACTTTCCTCTTAGCACTGCTTCATAGTGTCCCATAGTTTTGGGTATATTGTGTCTTCTATTTCGTTTGATTCAAGGAAGACTTTAATTCTTTCTTTATTTCTTCCCTGACCCAAAGGTGGTCAGTAGTGACTGTTCAATTTCCAAGAATTTGTAGGCTTTTTGGGGGGTTAGAATTATTTTTAAATTCTAACTTTATTCCATGGTGATCCAATAAAGACACAGGTGGTTAGTAATATTTTTGTATCTGTGGAAGTTTGCTTTGTTATCGAGTTTGTGGTCAATTTTTGAGAAGGTTCCATGAGCTGCAAAGAAGAAGGTATATTCCCTTCTTATTTGGGTGGAATGTCTATAGATGTCTGTTAAGTCCATTTGATTCATACCTCCATTAATTCTCTTATTTCTCTGTTAGGTTTTTTTTCTGATGACCTGTCCATTGGTGAGAGGGGAGTATTGAAGTCTCCTACTATTAGTATGTGTGGTTTGATGGCTGCCTTGAGTTCTAGTAATGTTTCTTTTACATAAGTGGGAGCTTTTATATTAGGGACATAGATATACAGGATTGAGACTTCATCCTGATGGATCGTTCCTGTTATGAGTATAAAATGTCCCTTTCCATCTCGTCTGATTGATTTTAGTTTGAAGTCAACTTTGTTAGAAATAATTATGGCCTGTAGATGGAATGACGTGTTGTGTCTTGACACCCGGCTAGCTTTATACCTGAAATAATTACATGGAAACTGTATTCATTTAAACACTGTTTGGCCCATTTGCTTTAGCCTCTTACTGGTTAATTCTCACATCTTGCTTTAACCCATATTTAGTAATCTGTGTAGCACCACGAGGTGGTCGCTTACCAGGAGAAATCTTAACCTGCATCCGACTCAGAGAGGAGAGGCATGGCAACTGCCTATGGAGACTGCCTATTGCGACTGCCTCAAGAGTCTGCCTGACTCTGCTGTCTCTCTCCTACAATTCTGTTTTATCTTACTCTGCCTACCTAATTTTCTGTCCTATTAAAAGGCCAAGACAGTTGCTTATAACCAATGAAAGTAACATATAGACAGATGACCATCCTCCATCAATGGCCACACCTGCTTGTTTCTAGGTCCATTTGCTTGATAAAAGTATTCCCAACCCCTTACTCTGAGTAGGTGTCCTGTCTTTGTGGTTGAGGTGTGTTTCTTGTTAAACAGCAGGAATGTTGGATCCTGTTTTCGTATCCAATCTCTTAGCCTGTACCTTTTTATAGGTGAATTGAGTACAGAGATATTAAGACCAGTGGTTGTTAACTCCAGTCATCATTTTTTTTTGGTAGTAGAATTTGTGTGTTTCTTTCTTTGAGTTGTGCTGGTGAAGGTCACTAGATGTCTGAGTTATTATGGGCATTTTGGGACTCCTTGGTTTGTGACTTTCCTTCTATATGTTCTGTAAGGCTGGATTTGTTGCTACATATTGTTTAAATTTTTTTACCCTAGAATATTTTGTTTCCTCCATTGATAGTGAATGAAAGTTTGGCTGGTTATAGTAGTCTGGGCTTGCATCCATGGTCTCTTGGTTTCTGCAGTACATCTATCCAGGACCTTCTCTCTTTCATGGTTTCCATAGAGAAGTCAGGTGTTAGTCTGATAGGTTTACCTTTATAAGTTACTTGACCATTTTCCTTTGCAGATCTTAATATTCTTTCTTTATTCTGTATGTTTTGTGTTTTAATTATTATATGGCGAGGGGATTTTTTTTGGTTCAGTTATTCGGTGTTCTGTATGCTTCTTGAACCATCATAGGAATATATTTCTTTTGGTTGGGAAAGTTTTCTTCTATAATTTTGTTGAATATCTTTTCTGGGCCTTTGAGCTGTAATTCTTCTCCTTCATCTACTCCTATTATTCTTAGGTTTGGTCTTTTTATTTTGTTCCAGATTTCCTGAATGTTTTGTCATGAGAATTTGTTGGGTTTGCTGTTTTCTTTGATCAGTACGTTTATTTTTTCTATGGTATCTTCAAAATCTGAGATTCTTTCTTGTATCTCTTGTATTTTGTTGGTTATGCTTGTTTCTATAGTCTATGTTCATTTACCTAGATTTTCAATACCCAGCTGGCCCTCGGATTGTGTTTTCTTCATTGCCTCCATTTCAGTTTTCAAGTCTTGAACTCTTTCCATTATCTGTTTGATTATTTTTTCATGGTTCCCTCGGATATCATTTACAGATTTACTAATTTCTTCAAACTTTTTGTTATTCTTCTCATCCATTTCTTTAAGGCAGTTTTTCACTTCCTGTTTAAGGGTCTCTATCACTTTCATAAGGTCAATTTTTTACATTTCTTCTTGATTAAAGTGTTCGAGTCCTCCTGTTGTCAGTTCGCTGGGTTCCGGTATTTTCATGTTGTTTTTCGAATTGTTGGAGGGATTCTTGCATTGGCACCTGCCCATCTCTTCCTCCAATTGATCCCCAATGGATCTTCTGGTTCAGGATCAGTTCCCCTTGCTGGCCAGGGACCTCACAGACAAAAGGCCTACCTTGCTACAGGCAGACTGTTGAAACAAAGGAATTTCCACCCGATTGTTGTCACCACCCAGTCCCAGCGCCCAAATGGCCTGAGCTGGGGGATCTTATGGCCCCGAAGAAGGGAGAAAGGAAGGGAGGAAGAAGGGAGGTGTTTCCTGGGTTGCAAGCTGGGATCGGATAGGAAAGAAGGAGGCCAGTAGCTGGGGAGAGTAGCCTCTGTAGGTTTCCAGGAAGTAAAGGGAGTTGAGCAATGTCTGTGCTCTGTGTCCTGGGCTTCTTGTCGTGGGTCAGAAACTCACTCACCCCTCTGATGGATCTTCCTGGTACAGGATCAGAGCCCCTAGGTGGCCAGGAACCTGTCAGACAAAGGGCTACCTTTCTGCAGGCAGGCTATTGAAACAAAGAAGCTAGCATTCTTAATAGCATAGGCTCACCAAGATTAGCCATCACTTGTACACAATTCAGTACTTTGTAGCCTTTGAAAAACAGGATTTTTCTGTAATTGGAAATACTGTGGATGATCACAGAGAATATTGTGCTGTGAGATAAGCAAGACACAGATAGAGAAAATGACATATTATATAACATATATGCAAATTGCTAAAAAATAATTGAGTCAAATAATTAAATACAATGATAACTCTCAGAGGACTATAACATTTAGAAAACAATAATAAAAGAGATACTAGTCAAAGTTATGAAGACTGATTATAGAAAGAATAATTTCAGGTATGATACTGTACAAGGGACAATATATTTAATAGTGAATTCTGTTTTAAAATTTCTAAAACGATTTAGTTGCTTTTATGGACAACAATTATAAATATTTGAGTTCTGTTATACTAGTTAGTTTGACCTTATAATGTACATATATATTGAAACATTATTACCTAATGGTTATTTGTCAGGAGGTAAAATTTTACAAAAAAACAAATGATTATTGTAAATAACCCAATTATCCATATTGGTGTAGATGTATGTATTTAAATAACATAATATATGATCTTGCTCATGAACTCTATATAGGAAATGACTTTAATGTATCTTATTGTCTTAATGTCTACAGATGTTTGTAAAAACACTGGATTTTAAAAAAACATCTATTTTCTATTTATTTCAGGCGGTAATTTGCTGATGGAGGAGTGTCTATGGTGTTTACTTTCATTGATTAATAAAAAAACTGCCTTGACTCTTTAAGAGAACAGAAAATTAGGTAGGAAGAGTAGACAGAACAGAATTGTGGGAGAGAAAGGAAGCAGAGTTGGGGAGACACTTCAGGCAGTCGCCATATGCAGTCACCATGCTTCTCCTTCTTCGAGATAGATGCAGGTTAAGTTCTCTCCTGGTACCTAGTGGTGCTACACGATTACTAAATCTGGGTAAAATAAACAATAAGAGGCGGGCTGGAAACTAATGGGTCAGGCACTGTTTTTTAAAAGAATACAGTTTCTGTGTAATTATTTTGGGTAAACCTAGCCAGGTGGCAGAACAGAGCCCAGCTGCTCCTTCTACAATTTGTACAGTACAGAGCAGTTGGAATTCAATTTGTCAAATGGTCACTTCTTTATGAACATTTCTTTTGTACACCACGCTCTGTAGTATATAAAATAGGTGCATGGGTTAAGATGGGAAAGAGATTATTCAAGAGAATGGGAAGCAAATTTTCTCTGGCTCAAAAAAATCTCGTGAATTTTAATAGCAACAAAAGGGTTCTCTTTGGAATAAAAAAAAAAAACTTCTTTCAAAGACACTATAGTCTCTGTCAACCTTTTAACATTAAGTTATCATTATAAAAAATTCAAAGAACTTAATTTTTTACTCTGAATATTTTTTTGTATTTTAAGCATATTTATTTGCATATTTAATTTATTTTTTTCTTAGAATACAATTTTCTTTCTTCCATTCCTTTCCTCTCTTCTCTCCATATTCTCCAATGTCTCCCCTGCCACCTCCTTCCCAGTTGACACTATTTTTAGTATATATATATATATACATATATATATATATATATATATATGCTTAAATATATAAATACAACCTGTTAACTCTGTTGAGTTTTGCATGAAATTGTATTATTTATGGGCTTACCAGTTTGTATTTGATAGCCTAATAAGAGGGCTTTTTATTGGGAGAGAATAATTCTTTCTCTCTCAGCAGTCAAGGGTGATCTCTATTTCTTTGTCTAGGAGTAAGATGCTAAGATGTATCCTCCCTCTCTGTTAGAATGCCTATTGTTATTGCCATTTTTCAGGTCTTCTTTAAGTGGCCATATAGTTTAGGCTATCATGACAGAATACCATAAAAATTTCATGCTTACAGAATTTGCAATTCCTCTTCAAAATGTTATAGTTCAAAAAGTTACCAAAAATGTTAAACATAATTTATGTAATGATACAGGAAGACAGCTAAGTATAACTATCTATCCCTGAAGTAGTTTTAGGGATATGATAAAACACATATCATCTCATTTCTATTAAGTAAGTGCCTTGGTGATTGTTTACTAGAGATCGAAATATTTGGTGTTAGATGATAAAATTTCCAACAATATGATCGTATAATTACATATTACTTCATAGTATAAATCCTGTATTTTAAAAAGCTCCATATCTTTACTCAGTAGTATTAGTATTATGTTTTTAATTCTGATATGTGGACAGAAATGTGTATATGTCCTTGTTACAGAATAACCAGGTAAGACATTATCCATTTCAAAAAATTAATGAGTATTTCTGATTTCTGAAGAATGATGGCTTAATTTCTTCTAATAGAAAGACCAAAATACAATTTTTGAAACAAAAATAATCCTTATTCTTGCAGGTATCTCTTTATTCTATCCTTTATGCATGCTATAATAATCTTCATTTTGCAAGAATATGTATTATGATGTACATTTATACTTAAAAGCTCCATATCTTTACTCAGTAGTATCATGTTTTTAATTCTGATATGTGGGCAGAAAAAAATTAAAGAGGTTTATCTGGGATTCAGAAATAGTTTCTTGAGGCCCCTAATCATGACAATGAAGTACTGTGTTGTTTAAAAGTATCCACTCCATTTGAGAATTTGGAAATAGTTATAAACTGAAGATGAGACAATCATAGCTATCATGATAATATCCTAATCATGAAATTAGAAAAGGGAAAAGCTTTATTTGTTCCCTACAAAAAGTATTGAATTGTCTATGTAGATGTTTTGTATCTGTTATAATGTGATATAATTTTCTATAGAGTAGTTAAAAATATTCTCTTTCCAAATTTGCTATAAGTGATACACGCTAATATTTAAAAGAAAATTATAAAATGAGTTAGGACAAAACATTAAAAATAAATCAATCAGGTAATTGTATTAGCATATTATCTTCTTCTGATTAGATAATATAATTAAATCTTATAGCTAACTATAGATATTGAATAAAAATGAGATGAAATTTACGTTAGAAATCCATATTGTTATTATACCTATGATTTGTTTTATATTTCCAGAATATTTTAAAGAAGTAGAAATGAGGTACTATAATATTGAGATAAGGCATAGTTCAGACCTTAAGAGTATTTCTTATGATTAAAAAAAACCAAAAAGGTTAAAACAAAGCAAAGGCTTTTTAAGTTCAAAGCTTTAGTATGTTTGTCGCATGTTCAAAATCAAATGAGGTAATAAGATATATGTCAAAATCTCACTAGTTTCAGCAATCCACAGAGATTTTTTAAAACCACTTATTCTCCATTGCCATACATCTGCTGAACAAAGTTTCTGAGGAAGAAAACCAGCATCTGGTTTATACCAGAATCTCCATGTGATTCAGGAACATGACTAAAGTTAAAAAACACAGTAAGGTAGCTGGACAGTACCTCATACAAGTAGTTATCTAAGTGAATGAAGCATTACAAACTAATGTCAAAGAATGTTTCCTTTAGGTGTCATGCTGGACCTCCATGAAGTTTTACCAAAGTTATTCAATCTCAGCCCCTGAGACCCCCCCGCCCAAATGTTAGCCTCTTGAGCTTAGTGGTAAAATGTAATGTAATATTTGGACTTTAACACCACCATCACTGCTTTTATAAAATTTCAGCTACTTATTAAATATATTTTCATTGTAGGTCACAGAATAAACAAAGGGTGTGCTTAGAAAGATAAACTACATGTGATTATGACATAATTGATGCCCAGGGAGCAAGCATCTAGTTACTACGTGTAGTAAACCAGCTTCAGGCAAATCCAGATGATGCAACATCAAAGATGATCTGTTTTCTATCTTTCTTTTTCATTTAATTTTCATTATCTAAAGAGAAATACTTATCATTAACATATGGGAGAATTAGCTCTATATTGATAATAAGTCCAAAAATCTTGCATACAGAATTTTTGTAGTTCTGCTAATTATCTACATTAATATATTCACTATTCAATATATTGATCTATCATGGATTGGTAGTAAAATATATACGACACTTGTATGAAATAAGTATTTGTACAACAATATTCTTCAACTTGTTTTTTTAAATATATACTGGTTATCATATAAAGCCAAGTATGGTGGTTATTAAGTATATTTGAAATTCATCATCTAGATCATGTATAGAATAAGCCAGTCATGGAGAAACAAGTTTCACACAATTATACTCACATGTGAAACTTTTAAAAAATTGGATCAAGAATTGAAGAGAAACAGAGGGTTAGTAGTGACTGAGGTGAGGAGTGGTAGAAGGATGAGATACCACGTTATATTTGAATAGAATAATATTCCACTTTGCTGCTTCACATTGGAGCTCTGCAAAAAAGGGGATGCACCTTATATTCCAAAGTCCGGACAAAGATGCTGAATGTCTTCATAAATATTTGAAGAGAAAAATATGTTTGATATAAGTATTCACTTATTCAAGTATTATTATGTTTTATCCCATAAATAATTATAATATCTGATTCTTGTTACATATAATTGTGAGGGGCATCAAATAAGTTCTTCTTCCAGATTGGAATGTTGTTTAAAATACCAAATTTGATTTGAGGAAGTATAATCTGATAGACAGAAAAGTTTACTGGGAGTGAATTAAGCAGGATTGAATGACTTATGTGCATACACATTTAAAGAAATCACCACCCATTCACATTAATGTTATTTTTTTTAGAGTTCTATAATTATGCAGCACAAATGAGAGACCAAAAGAAAATACAAAGAAACTATGTGTTGGTTACCCGCCATCTTTCTTTATATTATAAAAATTTAATTTGGAGCCAAAGTCCACAAGATCAAGGTAAGTGAGACTTTGCTTCAATGTAGTCTGCCTGCATAAAATCAGAAGTATAGTAGTTTGCTGGAAAATGCTGTTGTCTTTGAGTAGGAATGTGTTATTAACATCCACTGAAATTTAAAGTAAAACAATGACATATATGTAACAAATAACAAATGTTTATTTTGCTTGTATGTGTTAGCTGTCTGCTGTGTATGGGGCCGTTTTTAAATAAATAAAGAAAACAAACTACTTTTTTTCATTTACATACCAATCCGCAGTTCCAATTCCCTTACCTATCCCACCAACCATTCCCCATTCATGCCTAGAGAGGCAAGCATATTGCTTTGGGGAAGGGTCCAAGGCCCTCCATACTATGTCTAGGCTGAGCAAGATATCCAATCCAAAGAGAATAGGTTCCCCAAAAGTACAAGCAGTAAGGATAAATCCAGGTGTTACTACCATGGGTCCCGTAGTCTTCCCCAGCCATACAACTGTCACCCACATTCAGAGGGTCTAGTCTGGTCTTATGCTGGTTTTCTCCATGTTCATCTGGAGTGATGAGCTCCCATTAGTTCAGGTAACATGATCTCACTTTATTAATACTTTGACACAAGTGAGAGGTATGTTATTACTTTTATGACTTATTCAACTTTGCATGTGATCACCTTTATATACCCATTCATTAATTGATGGATTTGGATTGTATCAGTTTTTGGCTATTGTGAATACAAATTCAATAGACATGTACATCTAAGTATCTATTTGATACCTATATAGATATAAAGATCCTCATCTCTGCTCTATTATTGATGCCTCTATTTATCAGTTCCCAATTAAATAATCTGAAATCAGAAAAAAGGAATTAATTATCTATGTTCAACAAGTTATTGTAGAAGGAGCAGCGGGCCGCATTCCTGCCCACCCAGCTCCCAACCGCCGGCTAGCTTTACCCAAAATAATTACATGGAAACTGTATTCTTTCAAACACTGCATGGCCCATTAGCTCTAGCCTCTTACTGGCTAACTCTCACATTCTTGATTAACCCATTTCTATTAATATGTGTAGCACCACGAGGTGCTGGCTTTCTGGGAAAGATCCTAACCTGCATCTGTCTCAGGTCAGTGAATCATGGCGACTGCCTCACTTCCCTTCTTCCCAGCATTCTGTTCTGTCTCCTCTGCCTACCTAATTTTCTATTCTATCAAAGGGCCAAGGCAGTTTCTTTATTAACTAGTGAAAGTAACACATAGACAGATGACTCTCCTCCATCATTTCCCCTTTTTCTGTTTAAACAAAAATAAAGGCTTTCATTTTAACACAGTAAAATTACATATAATGAAACAGTTATCAAGCAAGAATTATAGTTACAATATTTATATCTATTTTATCTTTTATCATGACTAAGGAAAACTATGACTAAGTATTCTCCATCAAAGACTCCAGAAGGATATAATATTACCTAAGCAAACAAGAAATAAGCAACTTCCAAACTCTAGAAATGACAGAAACATCTCGCTGCCTGGACAGTCACCCAAAGTTCCTCTGTACCATTGGGACATCCATCTTCAGCCTTCAGGCCCATAGTATCCAGCAGACATTTCCATGAAGCAGGAAATTCCAAAGACAGTTCAGTCACTTTCTTTTGTGTCCTGCAGAATGTCTTGCAGACACTTTCATGAAGCAGGAACCCTGAGAGACCATCTTCACCTTTAGTGCAAGTTCAGCAGTCCTCTCTCTGCAGGTTCTCTGTGTCCAGTTTATGCAACAGTCCAGGTAAGAGCAGTTTCTCTTGCCCAAATAGCTATCAAACTCCATAAGGCAGCCTCTTTGATGCCCATCTTCCTCGGGGAGTAGCTTGGTGCTGCCCAGGAGCAGACATGGTCTCATTTGTCAAGAAAAAACCCTAGAGTTATTAAAACTTAAATGCCCAATTCTGTAGTCTTTGAAAGATATGAGAATGTCTATCTGAAATATATCTATGCACATCTAGAAATCTAACTAACATGACTACAAGCTTGACTATTCTCATAATTATCCATTAACATCCTATATTTCTTAATTATACATTTTTTAAATGAACTACACAATCACAATACCCTTAATCCACATTAGAATATGCCATATACATATAACAAAAATTGACCTCCTTAAAATCCATACCACTGCAAATTATTCATATCTATATCATATCCCCCCTTTTAAATGTAAAAGAACATTTATAAACAATATCTGGGAATATGGACATAGTCATTTCTTTCCAAACTTCTTCCCACTGTATAGGGGTGCTGGTAATCAGATCTTTCATGGTGTAACCTGTGTGCCAGCTTTATCTCAGTTGGCAGTTGAGTGAAGTAATTTTTTGGGTGTTCACAGCAACCTTTCAGGAAGGTGTGGTCTATCATACCATATTGGGATAGAAGAAATCCACAGGGTTTCATCCTCTGTAAAAACAAAAGAAGACCCTCTCCAAAGCATCATATCCTTAGATCAAAATTTGGAAGCCATGATTCCCTTATGATATCCTTTCTGGTTTAGCTTGGCAGCCCATATAATGAAATGTCTCTCTGTACTTAGCTCCTTCACAGTCAAAATTTTTAAAGAAAACACAATAATACACAGAATCCAGGCTCTCTGAGAATATTCCATTTTTACATGGCTTATTTTTACTCTATTATTTTACTTTATTCTGTCTCTTTAAAGACTTTACCATTTTTTAAACCATTAACTTTATTCTCTATATTTTTCTTCTCTCTCTTAAGCCTACATACACTCATCCAACACTGTGACCCATTTAAAGGTCTTTTATGTCTGAATCTGTCCTATTGTGAATCTGTAATTCTTTACTGTCCAGGAGCACTTCTTAAAATGCTCAGCACTTCTTAAAATGTTAAGTTGCACCATGTAGAGGAAATATGATACCACCTTTATCCTGCCCAGTCTAAACCTTAACTGCACTATTATTATGGTAATTATGATAGATCCTGCCTGAGTTCAGCACAGTTCAGCATGGCGGAGCCGCCCCTGCCTCAAAGCCATTTCGTGCCCCTCAGCTGAGCACAGTTCCAGGCAGACATCAAGTCCACATTGCCATTAAGCAAGCCATAGCAGTTTAACTCTGAGAATGAGCTTTTAATCTGAATTACATCCAAATCTGCCATGTCGAACACTGCACAACCTGGAAACATCTCTTTGTATGGTGGCAGGAATCTGCCATGCTCTCCTGCCTGCCTAAGCCTGATCCCACAGTCTTCCCAGGAGGGGAGAGCAGGCATGGTCTCAGAGTACTTTCTTCTAGATCTCGATCAGGAACACAAACATCCAGTCCCATAAAAGCCATTGAAATGCATTATAGCTGGAGTTTGCACTGGTGGCACAGTGCTGGAAGCTGCATTTTTAAAATGGCACAGCTTTTTTCCTGCTGAGACTGAGTCAGGAAAATTTCTCTGCATCATGCCACCAACAAACAGCAAAAAGCTGTGTTAAACTCCCTCCCTCCCTCTCTCTCTCTCTCTCTCTCTCTCTCTCTCTCTCTCTCTCTCTCTCTCTCTCTCTCTGTCTCTCGCCCTCTCAGGTTCTTAAATGTTCATACAGTTATTTCACATTATAAATAAATCCCCCCAAATCAGGCTTAAAATCTGTTTTAAAATTAAATTGGCAGCTCATTGAAAGTGTGATCAGGATAATATGATAACGCAAAAAACAAAGCAATACAAGAAAAATAAACAGAAAAAATCTATATGTGATAGTTGCATCTGGGTATAACCATGAAGGAGAAAAATGTGGATATAACCATGAAGAACAAAAAAGCACTTATTGATTTTTTTTGTCCACAGGAAAATCATTCTACAGAAATTGTTTCCTGTCATATAAAATAAATTTTTCACACAAATGGTTGTTCACAAAGACATGCTTTCCTATCTTTTTCTTGCAAGTATATAATATTCATGTCTGCTTGACATTTCACATTTTTTCTTCATGTTTATTTTTCCCATTGAGTTTTTAGTAATAAAGCACAGAGCCTGTTCCATAATAGGAAATGTCTCTATTATTTACCCATATGCTCTAACCATATTCTTAACTCTTTATGCTATTATGGTATTGGAAAACTGATGTGGCATTCCCCTCTGTATGCTGTGAATACCACTGGTTAATAAAAAACTACCTTGGCCTGCTGATAGGGCAGAGTAGAACTAGACAGGGAAAACTAAACTGAATGCTGGGAGAAAGAAGGCAGAGTCAATGAGATTCCATATAACCACCAAAGGGGAAAGATGTGAGCTGCCAAGTGGAACCCTACTGGTAGACTACAAGCCTTGTGGTAAAATAAAAACATAAAATAAATGATTTAATTTAATATATAAGAATTTGCTAAGAATATGAGAGTGATTAGCCAAGCAGTGATTTAATTATTACAGCTTCTGTGTGATTACTCAGGAGTCTGTGTGGCTGAGAAACAAACAAGGAGCCCTCCCACTACAGGAATCCATCTTATTCTTGATATTTGTTGGAAACATAGTCTCACAGCATCAACTGTGAGATTCTATTTATTTTGTTTCTGAGTACTATGCTTTTGCTATTGACACTAGACTTGGATTCTAACTAGAAGTGTAAACTTTAGGTTTTTCCTTTTAGATGTTTCATTTAACTGTCTGAAAAAGAAATCAGAGAAATATTACCATTCATAATAGCCACAAGAGAACCAGCTATGGTCAATGCTTTTTATACTAAGCAACAAACTGATTGGTTATTTCAAAATAGTGATTCTTGGGCAAGTGCATTTGCTCAATTTGAAGACCAGATTAATAATCTTTTTCCAGCTGATCATTGCTGTAATTCACACAACTATATTATTTTATTTTTCCTAACGTTGTTGCAAAAGATCAACTAAAGAATGTTATGCTAAATTTTATAGATGGTTCTTCCTATGGAAGAGCTGCATATGTTGTTAGTGGTGAAAAATAATTGTGGAGCATGCTCATGACTCCTTGAAAACAACTTAGAATAAAAACAGGAAAATTGAGAATTGCCACATAATGCCTCAATTCATGTACCTATTATGGACGCCCATGAGCAATCTAATATAGACATATTTTAGTATTATTACACCAAGGCGACCTTTGCTAAGGCAGGGTGAAAAAAAAACCCTTGCACTGGAATATGGAAAAAACCTGACCCTGTATTACTTTGGGATCAAGCATATGTTTATAAATCTGGATGAGATGACTGCATATACTGTGGAGAAGTACCAACCCTGATAACATTGCAGTTGCTGGTGACTCCATAGGAATAGCAAGCAGAAAGAGGTTCCTGAAACCATGATCCTGATTTCCACATAATACCACAATGCTGCAGGCCCAGAAAAGGGTTACCTGATCGATGGTGCCAAGCTTAGCACATGCATGGCCAGCCTGCTGCGACTGTTCTGCACTGCATAATGCCAGGCTACATCTGAACACTCAGGACACCATGACTGAGGCCACTGCTGCAACCATAATCCTGACAAGAGTTTGCTGCAGTTTGACAAGTGAAAGAAGATCTTGGTGATGATTGCTGATTTCTAGTCTCTTGATGGACTTGCTATGCAGACTTCCAGACCTAGTGAGTCCTGTTTACCTTGGAGCCAGACCAAAAATGCAGACTGAATCTTTGACTGTTTTATTCTTTGGGACACAGAACACATTTTGATACCATAGTATTCAATCTGCTGTTGAAATATAGGATCTGAGAACTTAGGCCTAGACTCAGGGGAAAAATTTTCCCTCAGGGGAAAAATGACTCATTACAAGGAGTTTGCAGGCCCTCTTCAAATATGAGGAGGGTAGCCTAAGTGTTTTGGCTGCTTCTTGGAGACTGAGACAAATGCCATTGAACTCTCTTCCATCAGAGAAACCTTTTCTTCTTTCTTTGGTTAGAATGCATTAAAGAGGATCATTATTTGACAAATTATGTTATGGTATTGACCCATTAATGCTTTAGTTCACTATAAGATGTTAATAATTAGAAAAGGATTAGAACTTGTCTAATAAAAGTTTGACATTACTAATGAATTCTTGAATTTGACATGTTTGATAAAAAAAAATTAGATTTTAGGAGTGCCTGACCAGTGACAGCAGCCCAGAGATGGAGCACAGACATTCCTCAACCCCCTATATGTCCTGGTTTTCCTTCAGGGGCTATTCTCCCTTGCTACTGCTTCTCTTACTATCCCAACCCAGCTTGCACCCAGAAAACCCTTCCCTTCTTCCTGACCCCTTTAGGGCCATAAAATCCCCAAGCTCAACCTGTTTGGGCCTGGAGACTGGGTAGTGAGCACAACCAGGAGGGCAGGATTTCCTTTGTTTCAATAACCTGCCTGTAGCAAATTAGGCCTTTTGTTTGTGAGCTCACTGACCAGCAAGGAGAACTGAACCTGTAAAAGAAGATCCATAGGGGAATAGTCGGAAAAAGACATGGGAAGGCACCAATGCACGAATTCCTCCAACAGTTCGAAAAACAACATGAAAGCACCAGAACCCAGGGAATTTACAACAGGAGGACTTGAACACCTGAATTAAGAAGAAGTAGAAAAATTGACTTTAAGAAAGTGATAGAGTCCCTTAAACAGGAGGTAAAAAACTCCCTTAGAGAAATGGATGAGAATAACAAAAAGTTTGAAGAGTTGAGTAAATTTGTAAATGATATCCTAGGAAACCAAGGAAAAACAATCAAACAGATAATGGAAACAGTTCAAGAGTTGAAAACTGGAATGGAGACAAGGAAGAAAACACAAACCGAGGGCAGGCTGGACATGGAAAATCTAGGTAAATGAATAGAGACTACAGAAATAAGCATATCCAACAGAATACAATAGATAGAAAAAAAGAATCTCAGATTTTGAAGATACCATAGAGAAAATAAACACACTGATCAAAGAAAACAGCAAATCCAACAAATTCTATCACAAAACATTCAAGAAATCTGGGACACAATAAAAAGACCAAAGCTAAGAATAGTAGTGGTAGAAGAAGGAGAAGAATTATGGATCAACGGTCCAGAAAATATATTTAATAAAATTATGAAGAAAACTTTCCCAACCTAAAGAAATATATTCCTATGAATGTTCAAGAAGCATACAGAACACCGAATAGACTGGATCAAGAAAAAAATCCCCATGACATATAACAATCAAAACACAAAATATACAGAATAAAAGAAAGAATATTAAGAACTGCAAAGGAAAAAGGTCAAGTAACTTATGAAGGTAAACCTATCAGATTTACACCTGACTTCTCTATGGTTACCATGAAAGCCAGAAGGTGCTGGATAGACGTACTGCAGAAACAATGGATGCAAGCCCAGACTACTATACCCAGCCAAGCTTTCATTCATGATAAATGGAGAAAACAAAATATTCTAGGATAAAAATAAATTTAAAGAATACATAGCCTCAAATCCAGCCTTACAAAAATAATAGAAGGAAAATCAGAAACCAAGGAGTCCAACAATGCTGACAATAACACAGACATCTAGCGACTCTTCACCATCACAACTCAAAGAAGGGAAACACAAAAACTCTACTAATAAAAAAAAGAGTTAACACCACTGTTCATTAATATCACTGGGCTCAGTTCACCTATAAAAAGGCACAGGCTAAGAGATTGGATACGAAAACAGGATCCAAACCATCTTGCTATT